>NC_072408.2:135273939-135576136 GCF_028858775.2 Pan troglodytes | reverse complement strand
ACATTAGAAGCCCAGGAGGAAAGTCGGGAAGAAGAAGAAAATTGTCTGTCTTGCAAAAGCCGAACTGTTTGTATTCGACAAATTGAAAAGAAATATTAGAAAAACAAACGAAGAGAGGCATTTCTTTCTTTTCACTTCACAAATTTATTCTTCCTGGGACTCCCCATGGCCTGATCTTTCTTTCAGTGATCTGGATGCATCCCGGACACACGGCTTTGCTTCAGCCCTCTCTGTAGCTAAGCAATTTTACAACCAGTTTACAGCTATCCATCTTAGTTTCTTCCAAAGAAAGCTGGTTTGCAAGCACAGCTGCTAGTGGCAGATTCCCCATCTTGAGAAGACGACCAGAGAAAAGTAGTGGTTTGATTTCGTTGAGGCGGCGCGGGGCGGTGGGGAGAGTCTGGGGTGAAGTGGAGGTGGAGCCATCCCTCTCAGTCTGAGACTGGCCGCTGTACCCCAGGGGACGGCCCGTGTCAGCAGAACCACTGCTCTTTAATGAATTCTGAGCCGAGGGACATGTCTACGGGTTTGTAAACAGATTATTGCTGTGTTGAAGACAGCTTTGATGATTTCAATCTGGAGACAGAAGTCCACACTCAAATAAGATTGTACACCTTGGAGCAGGTGAATCTTTTAGTCTGAGACCCATCTGCAAACTCTAGGCTCCCTCCTGAGCCCTGCTCAGAATTTCATGAAAGACCTTGCCTCTAACACAAAGCAACTCATTCTCTTCCCTTTCCTTCCTTCCTTCCTGCCTCCCTCCCTCCCTCCTCTCTCCCCTTTCCTTCCTTCCTTCCTTCCTGCCTCCCTCCCTCCCTCCTCTCTCCCCTTTCCTTCCTTCCTTCCTTCCTGCCTCCCTCCCTCCTCTCTCCCCTTTCCTTCCTTCCTTCCTTCCTGCCTCCCTCCCTCCCTCCTCTCTCCCCTTTCCTTCCTTCCTTCCTTCCTGCCTCCCTCCCTCCCTCCTCTCTCCCCTTTCCTTCCTTCCTTCCTTCCTGCCTCCCTCCCTCCTCTCTCCCCTTTCCTTCCTTCCTTCCTTCCTGCCTCCCTCCCTCCCTCCTCTCTCCTTTCCTTCCCTTCCCTTTCCTTTTTCCTTTCCTTTCCTTTCTGCTCTCTTTCTCTTTTATCCCTCTCTCTCTTCAGTCCTTCTCCCTCTCTTCTTCCTTCTTTCCTTCCTGCCCCTATTTCTTTATCTTTCTTTTCCTTATTTCCTTCTCTCTATCCATCCCTCTCTCTTTTCTCTTGCTCTCTCTTCCCTTTGTTTTTCTTTCCTTCATCTTTTCCCTTTTTCTTTTGTTCTTTCCTTTCCCTCCATCCCTCCCACCCCCAGCTTTCTTTCTAATTAACTGTCATCTCCGTGCTCCACCCCACCCCACTGGACCTTCTGGAGCAGTGCTCGTCTCTGCTCACCGCTTCTTTCCTCTCCCCTCGTGCCGTGCACACAGTAGGAGCTCACCACATAGTTGTTAAAACAAGATGTTCAGGCAGGAGCCGTCAGGAAGGTGGGGCACCTTGAGCACAGTGTCCCCCTTTTCTGGCTGAAGGCTTGGGGAGCATGGGGGGCTTGGGCATCCCTCGGAGGGAGATGTTGTGAGCTCGCGGTTATTTACAAAACCCATGTGTTCCCAGCACCGTGGAAAGCGCTTGGCATGTCGTCTCGTCTCATCCTCATAGCAGCCCAATGGGAAAAGACTTGTTAATATCCCCCAGTTAGGGATAGAGAAACTGGGGCACAGGTGGGTGCAGCAGCTTTCTGAAGGTAGCAAAGCTGATGAGGGGGCAGCCCGGGTTTTGAACTGAGCCGTCAGATTCCAGAGCAGATTTCCTTAGGCACTAGAGAGGGAGAGGGATTCCACACCCAGCCATCACCTGTAGAAGTACTCATCTTCTCTGCTTGTATTTGGAGACAGGGTCTCACTATATTGCCCAGGCTGGTCTTGAAATCCTGGGCTCAAGTGATCCTCCCACCCTGGCCTTTCTAGTGGCTGGGATTACAAGTACATGCCACCGCACCCAGCTCTTTCTGTGTGTTTTTGTAAAATCAACTTTACTGAGATGTAATCTACATATAACCCATTTTAAGTGTTCCATTCCATGTAGTGTGTGTGGTTCCATGCCTCTCCTGCGTGGTTATGCATGGATTAGTGCATGTGTATTCCTGTCATAAGGCTTGGGCATTATTTTCTCCACATTAAGGATGGGGAAACTGAGGTTCTGAGAAGGTGGGTGAGTTGCTCAGGGACATGCAGCTGGTAGCAGGGCTAGGGTGCAGACCCAGGTTCATGTGAACCTAGATTCCATTCCTGTCTCCTTTGATCACCTGCTATTCACCCCATGGGTGAGAGAACTGCCACCCTTGGGTATAAGGATAGCAGACGTGACACCTGGCACAAGATGGATGAGATAAACAATGGTTTGTCAGCCACTTGTACTCCCCATAGGCGAGAGGGCATCACATGCCACATGGGGCCACATGGAGGTTGTCGTTGGAAGCAGACTGTGCCAGCAGGGATTGGGGGCCAGCTCTATAGTGACAAGAAGGTGTGGGTCCCCTGGTTCCCACAGGAGGGTGTCATTGTTTCCGTAATTCCACGGGGGCAGGGAACGGAACAAAGCCCAGGGCTAAGGGACGGGCAGGCATCGTGCCTGGTGTCCACGGTAAGGAGGGTGGAGTGGCTGGGGGTCCTGATCTGTGGGAGCAGAGTGGGAAGGGGGGCTTGCAGTTAGGCCATTTCCCCCGCAGTTCCCCCAGAGGTCAGGGCAGCCCATAAGCTCCGGCCTTTCTTTTAGAGCTCACAGTGCCCGGTCTCACGGCAGCCACGACCTCTCACGCTATGCACATGGACTGTTGTACTTCTGGAATGCTCAGCCAAGCCCCCTTCTCCTTGACACTTCCGCCCAATAACGGCGACTCTGCTGAGTTTACTCCATGTCAGGGATCTTCTGTAAGTCCTGCAACAGCAGCATGGAATGGGTCCCACCAGGGGCCCACTTTACAGGAGGAAGCACTAAGCCTCTGGGAGTCTGAGTGGCCTGTCCGTGGACACACAGCAAGGGGCGGGTGGCACTTGCACGCATGTGTATTCACTGGTTCACCTGGGCCCTGTCTGCCAGCCCTGCCCCCTCCTCCACTGAAGGTGGCAGCCCACAGAGTGGCATCTGGACACATCCAGAGCCACAGCTCTGCTGCCTTCAGAGCCTGAATCCCAAACATCTTTGAAATGGAGTTATTTCTGCCCAAATCAGATTCTTCAGGTTGGTTGTACACTGAGGATTTGCAAGATGAGGTTAGCTAAAGTGAGAAATGATTGAAACCATCACTCAAGCTTTAAACCACCGCTTGCTGTGGCATCGGCCACTTGCTTCTCCTGGTTGGGGGTTTCTTTCTTTCTTCCTTTTTTTTTTTTTTTTTTTGAGATGGAATCTCACTCTGTCGCCCAGGCTGGAGTGCAGTGGTGCAATCTCGGCTCACTACAACCTCTGCCCCCTGGGTTCAAGTGATTCTTGTGCCTCAGCCTCCCGAGTAGCTGGGACTACAGGCGTGCATGACCACACCCGGCTAATTTTTGTATTTTTTGGTAAAGACAAGGTTTCACGATGTTGCCCAGGCTGGTCTCGAACTCCTGACCTCAGGTGATCTGCCTGCCTCAGCCTTCCAAAGTGCAGGAATTACAGGCGTGAGACATCCCTCCCGTCCTGGGGTTCATTTCTACAGAACTCTCCAGGATAAGCCCTGGCCGAGCCTCAAGCCAGGCATGGGCAGCTCGTGTGGAGGTGCGGTGGTGGTTCTACCTCCTCCCCTAACCTGGAAGGCGAGAAGCCTGAGGGCAGAGTCTGGCTCTGCTCACGTCTGTCCCCGCAGTGCCCAGCCCAGCACTGGCCACACAGGAATGCTCCAAATAACATCCCTATGCAGACGATCAAAGCACTTGCTTGTTGGATGCTCACCAGGCACTAAACCCTTTACCATGGGCTAACTCACTGAATCCTCCTGTCAACCCCATGAGATACAGCCTGTTATTATAATACACATTTCCAGAGGGGAAACTGAGGCACCAAGTGTCAACACAGTCCTCGCCACTTCCTGGGTCTGAATCACACATTTCCTTTTGGGTGGGATTTCCCTCTGCTTGGAGCTTTCTCTGCATTTCTTCCCTGTTTAGGAGGAGGAGCGACCGTTTCCAGCTATCCTGAGTGGGGAAAGGGAAGATGCTGAGAAGCTGGATCACGCATCAGCGAAGCCTTGATTTTGGGCTTCTGGCTTCTGGAACCATGAGGCCACGGACTTCTGTCATTTAAGCCGCTCAGTTTGTGATCATTTGTTCTGGCAGCCCTAGGAAACTAACACACAGGACAAAAGCCATGATGTCAGCAGGGCTGGTTTCTCCTGGAGTTTCCAGAGGAGGCTCTGTCATTCCCTCTTCCAGCTTCTAGCAGCTGCCGGCATTCCCGGGCTCATGGCACCTCTGCTTCCACGCTCCATCTCCTCTCTGACTCTCTGCTGTGCCGTTCATCTCTCTGCCTCCCATGTGTCAGTTCCCTTGTGAGTAGGTCCTCCAGAGTCCCTTGCCTTGGATAATGCACGATAATCTCGCCAACATTGTCCTTTAACCCAATCACACCTGCAAAGCCCCCCCCTTTTTCTTTTCCATGTAAGGTAACCTGTCCGCAGGTTCCAGGACTTAGAGGACAACATCCCTGGGGGCCATTGCGAGCTGACCACACTCACATTCTGCTGTGATGATTGTGGAGACCACATGCTCTATACGGCGCAGCCATAAGCAGGACTTCCTGTCTTGCACTGCGTGAGAGTGTGAGCCGCCTGAAGACTCCAAGGTCAGGGGTTCACCCCCACAGCATAGTCTGTTCTCGCTTGTGCTCTACGAGCGACCCCTCCTGGTGTTCTTCATCGTATTCAGCAACATCTGTGAAATCCAAGAGGTTCACCTTGAATGGGTTTCTCTAGCAAAGGGCCAGAGTTTCAAATGTCTGGGGTATCAGGGTATACCCCAAGTATCCAACATGGATACACCACATGAGAGCAAAACATGGGGAATTTGCAAAAATTGTGGATAAAATTTTACGGTTATAAAATAGGGCTGGGTGCAGTGGCTCACACCTGTAATCCCAGCACTTTAGGGGGCTGAGGTGGGCGGATCACCTGAGGTCAAGGGTTCGAGACCGGCCTGGCCAACATGGCGAAACCCCATCTCTATTAAAAATAAAACAACAACAACAACAAAATTAGCCGGGTGTGGTGGCAGGCAGCTACTCAGGAGGCTAGGGCAGGAGAATCGCTTGAACCCAGGAGGTGGAGATTGCAGTGAGCTGAGATTGCGCCACTGCACTCCAGCCTGGGCGACAAGAGCAAAACTCCATCTCTAAATAAATAAATAAAATAAAATAGGATTGAGGTCAAATTTAATCTTTTTCTCTGAAGGACAGTGGGGCTCAGCTGCTATCTGGATTCCATGTGAAATGCACTTAGCATACAGTGGATTTTCTTTTCCTCCAAATACCAGCTATTTCTAAATTCAACCCTTCTCTTAGGCCAACCCCACTCTACTATTCTTACAGTGGGGGAAGCCCTGAGGTTTCCCGCGCATCAGTGAAGAGGGGCGATTTCTTTCCCATGACAATGACAACTCCATTTCCAATGTCTAATTTCTTACATTGTCATCACCACATCATTTTCTGTCTTCCCAGGGAGCAACCTTCTGCTCTTTGTTTGCCGATGAGTTACTTGGCCACTGTCACTTCTGAGAACTACTGTCTGGGGTCCTCCTCCCCCAATAATTATTTTTCCAATACTACATGATCCTTAATTACCTCTTGATCGATTTCTCTCCCTGGGAGCTAGTTGTTACTGCTAAGGTTAAGCTCAAGGCTGATGGAAAATTCAATCAGATTCACACAGTCCCCAGTCCTGCTAAAGACATTCATAGATAAGAAAGTGTCACTGTTTGGGTACTTAAGTTAAACAGTGCAGTAGTCTGTGGACATCTGATCAAGGCTGGTAAAATGCTGACCACAGGCAAACATCTTGAGATGTCGGTCAGGAAAAACTATTGGAGGCCGCAAGTGGGGAAGAAAGGTTTAGGAGTTTTTAGCCTTAACAGTGTCAACAGAACTCACCACTAAATAGTTCTCCCAGGACCTTTCATCTGCATTAGGCTCATTATTCAGGGACCAGCTCAGCTACCACCTGCATGAAGCCTTCTCTCATCTCTCCTCACAGCTCCTGAAGGAACCCACCTAAAATCACTGTGGCTGGGTGGGGTGGCTCACGCTTGTAACCCCAACATATTGGGAGGCTGAGGTGGGTGGATCACCTGAGGTCAGGAGTTGGAGATCAGCCTGGCCAACATGGCAAAACCCCGTCTCTACTAAAAATACAAAAATTAGCTGGGTGTGGTGGCGGGCGCCTATAATCCCAGCTACTCGGGAGGCTGAGGCAGGAGAATCCCTTGAGCCCAGGAGGCGGAGGGGGCAGTGAGCTGAGATCGCGCCACTACACTCCAGCCCAGGTAACAGAGCTAGACGCTGTCTCAAAAAAGAAAAAAAAGAAAAGAAAAGAAATCGCTGCAAACAGCAAACTCCTTTCTAAAGGAATCTTAACGTTACTGGATTAATGCTCAGCCCCCTCTCCGGAGTCATGTGCTTCCCTAAGCCAGTCATAGGAATCTCATTTTAATCACCAGGGACGGGTTGAGGAAGTAGAGCGTGAAATGATTCCAGCCGAAGGGGGACACATGAGGCTGCTTGGAGGCACCTGAGAAATGCTCCTATTTTTTTTAAAAGAGCGAAGCACAGGAATGAACAGTCCCTCCTTTCAGTCAGACCCATCAGTGATGCCTGAGACCTTGGCTGCCATCCTGAGACCAGGAAGGGAGATTCCAGAGGGGAATCCACGCTCGAACAGCGGCAGAGCAGAAAGAGGGAAGGGCTGCTTCCTCAGTGGCATTGCTGGCTGGCTGAGTCAGGAATCCTGCAAACTTCAGGTCTTCTTTCCTAGACAGCAATGCATTTTTCCTACTGTTCAAGCCACTTGGAGCTGGAGGATAAAGCAGGAATTCTGAATGTGCTTCTCCTTGTTGGAGGGGACTCCCCTCTGTACTTGCCTGGTATGGAATCACCCACTTTTGACAAATTGAAAGGAGACATTTATAAGTTGTTTTAGTTTTTCTTGGCTGAAAACTTCTTGAAAGCAGTTGTTGGAATCTATTTTCCATCTTCTCCCAAGAAGTCTCAAGAAGCAACTCTTTAAATGATTTTTTTTTTCTGGGTGCGGTGGCTCACACCTGTAATCCCAGCACTTTGGGAGGCTGAGGTGGATGGATCACTTGAGGTCGGGAGTTTAAGACCAGCCTGGCCAACATGGTGAAACTTTTCTCTACTAACAACTCACACACACAAAAATGAGCTGGACATGGTGGTGTGTGCCTGTAATCCCAGCTACTTGGGAGGCTGAGGCAGGAGAATTGCTTGAAACCAGGAGGCAGAGGTGGCAGTGAGCTGAGATCGTGCCATTGCACTCCAGCCTGGGCAACAGAGTGAGACTCTGTCTCAAAAAACAAACAAACAAACAAACAAACAAACAAAAAACCCTCTTTATACCACACAGAATAACAACATCTTGTATAGATTGTCTGGAGTGTACTTCCTTAAAAAAATCTGACTATTCTAGTTACTGTGGCTGCACAACGGATTACCACACAAAGTGGCAGCAAACAACCATTGGTTATGCTCACAGATTTCTTCACTCAGGAATTTGGAGAGGACACAGTGGGGACTGCTTGTCTCCATGGATGGCTGAAGCCTCACCTGGAAGATCCGAAGATGGGCGGCTGCAATCCTCTGAAGGGTCCCTCACTTATGCATCTAAAGGTTAAAGCTGGCTGCTGGCTGTGAGCCTCAGGGGCACTCCTGGGGTCTCCCCATGGGGTCTCTTTATGTGGGTCTCTCTCTGTGCGAGTCTCCCTCTGTGTGGGTCTCTCCGTGTGGACAAGTTTGCATGTCCTTAAACCATGGCGAAGCAGCTGTCATCCTGCAGAGCAAGCATTATCCAAAGAGGGAGCCAGCTTGGAGCTGTATTATTTCCAGGACCTGCACTAGGAAGTCACATGGCATCACTTTTGCCTGTTGTCTGGAGCAGTCACTGGGTCACACCAGGATTCAACGGGAGGGGCCGTAGACCACCAATGAGTGAAAGCATTGTTCGTCATGCTGTAAGAACAAAGGGGGTGGACTGACCGCTGTGGCTGTCCAGCACGTGTGTTCCCTGAGCACCTAGGGTTTGATCAGGTTTAGCCCTAGAACCTATATTTTCAGGGTGCTTTACAGGTGGCCAGATGCTAACTCTCACATCCCCCATCCCTCATTTCACAGAAGAATAAAGCTCTTAGAGGGCTGGAGAGTTACCTGAAGGTCACAGCAAAGCACCAGACACAACCCCAATGTTTAACTACAGAAACTGGTCAAAGAGGCGACGGCTCATCCATATAATGTAATGGTAGGCAGCTATTGAATAAAATCAACTTTATGTTCAACAATGAGAAGATTACGAAGTTACAGTCTTCTTTTTTAAAAGATGTATAAAAATAAGGATGATGGCTACTCTTAGGGGCAGGTAGAATAATTGTGTGTGTGGGTGCACAAAGAGGGTTTCTGTGTGAGTGGTATGGCAGTAGTTGCCAGGGTATTCATCTTATAATAATCTATTATTTATAATTTATATACATGGTTAATTATTAATAATTATAATTTATATAATTGTTAATTTAATAATAAATTAACAATTTATCAATTTTTTGGCATTCTGTATTTGTGTTTTATTTAACTATAAAGAAATTTAAATTAGCTGGGTGCAGTGGCTCACACCAGCACTTTGGGAGGCCAAGGCAGGTGGATCACTTGAGGCCAGGAGTTCGAGACCAGCCTGGACAACATGGTGAAACCCCGTCTCTACTAAAAATATAAAAATTAGCCAGGCATGGTGGCGGCCACCTGTAATCCCAGCTATTTGGAGGGCTGAGGCGTGAGAATCATTTGAACCCGGGAGGTGGATGTAGCAGTGAGCCGAGATCACATCACTGCACTTCAGCCTGGATGACAGAGCGAGGCTCCATCTCAAATAAATAAATAAATATAGTAAATAAAAATAAATAAAAAATAAAAAGTTTTAAATTAAAAAAGACCAAAACAGTTTAGCAGGCCCTCAAAAAACTGAACAAAACTACATTTTGACCTAGAATTTTACTCCTAGATTCACTCCCCACCAAAATATGGAAAACAAATGTTCACATAAAAACTTGTACATGAATATTCATAGCAGCTCTATTCATGATAGTCAAAAAGGTGAAAACAGCCCAAATGTCCATCAATGGTTGAATGAATAAACAAAACGTGACATGTCCGTACAGTGCAATATTACTCGGCCATGAAAAAGAATGAATGATCGACATGAGCTACAACATGGATGAGCCTTGAAAACTTTAACCTGAGGGAAAGAAGCCAGTCAGAAAAGGATACATACTATATGACTTCATTTACTTGGACCATCCAGAAGCATTAAATCCGTAGAGACGGGAATTAGATTGGTGGTCGCCAGGGGTGAGGGAATGGGGAGAGACTGCTTCATGAGGTAATGAAAAGGTTTTGAAACCAGATGGAGGTGGTGATTGCACACTACTGTGAATGTCCCAAGTGCCGCTGAATTGTTCACTTTAAAATGGTTAATATTATTTTATTTAATTTCATCTGAAAAAAAAAAGGGGCCAAGTATGTTAAGAGCCCTACCATGGCACAAGAGATCCTGATGGATAAGGAAAAGCAGTCACGAGCTGTCATTAATTGCCCTACGAGGCTGAAGGAATCTATCTCCAGCCTGACTGCCCTGCTGGGAGGTGGAACAGGTGCCTTCTCTGTGGGGGGATTGGGGGGCAGCCTCCCCAGTACCCACGGGCTTAGGCAATAGCTGCCTTTCCCTGATGCTTTGTCCTCCACAGACCCCACCCACATGGCCAGGGTCCTTGACCTGCCACAGTTTCCTAGGGGACAGGCCCCAGGAAGGAAGGCAAGGTGGGAACAGTATTCTTATTATTTGTTAGGATCTAGGGATTTCATCTGATTTGAGCCTTTCATTAAGAAGTCCACACGATCAATAGAAAAACAGCATTGGGTCCCAGGGAGTCCAAATTTTAGCTGTAGTCCATGGTAATAGACCCAAGGTGGAATGCCATATCCCCGCAGACTGATCACATCTATTTTGTGAGACCTGGGGAGGTGTGGTGGGGAGAGGAAGCTGTGTGTGTGTCTGCGTGTGTGTGGATGTGTGTTCCTAAGTGCATTGTGTGGATGTGTCTATGTGTGTTTGTGTGTTCATGTGTATAAGTGTGTGTGCATGCATATGTGTCTATGTGTGTCTCTTACCGTGCTCGTGTGTCCATGTGTGTATGCCTGTGTATGCCCATGTGTTCATGTGAGTGTGTGCATGCATGTGTATGTGTCTGTGTGTGCGTGCACATTCGTGTGAACAAACTAAGTAGGAAGCTTGAGGACAAACCTCAGGGTCTTATCATGCCCTGGAACATTTCATCCAGCTTCTTACTTGAGTTGCTACAAAGCCTCAGGGGAAGGCAGTTGAATGACCTTCCCGAGTCCCAGTAAGTCTTTCATTGTCCTTGACCAAAGGAATAAAAATGCAGCCCACCCAAATATTAACAGCATCTTTTTGTCATCTCAAACCAAACTGCTTTATAATAAAAAAGAAAATTACTTTATTGTGTGCAGACCTCAAGTTATTCACTTTCATCCCGCAAAAATTTTTATATGCTCCTAACATATGGAAAGCGGGCATCAATGGCCCATGATCCTGTAAAATGAGAAATCATATATTTTCTGTCCTACAATAAAAAGGCTCAGCTCTGTGAGGAGAGTGGCGCAAGCTGGCTGATTTTATTTTTAAGCCCTCATGAAGAAGGTCACTCATTTGCAGGTGGAGAAACATGATGACCCATGTCAGGGGAGTCAAGCTGAGAGGGGGCTGTGGCCTCTGGGGACAGGAGGGGTATTGAGCCTGTGGTCAGCAGGGTTTAATCCTGGACTTTCTCCAAAGCCCTGTCTGTGGTCCTTCCCTCTGGCTTCCCCCTCCTTCCCCTCTCTGGAGGCTTTGTCTCTCTGCACCCTGGTCCCCAGGCTGGCTCATTAACAAGCTGTCTCCTTCCCTGAAGACCAGTCTTGGGCTTTGTTGTTAAAGAATCGGACTTTCTTTCTTTTCTTCTCCTTTCTTCCTTCTTTCTTCCTTCTTTCTTCTTTTTCCCTTCTTTCTTTCTTTCTTTCTTTCTTTCTTTCTTTCTTTTCCTTTTTTTTTTCTAGATGGAGTCTCGCTCTGTTGTCCAGGCTGTAATGCGGTGGCACAATCTTGGCTTACTGCAACCTCCGCCTCCCAGGTTCAAGTTATTCTCCTGCCTCAGCCTCCTGAGTAGCTGGGACTACAGGTGCCCATCACCACACCCAGCTAATTTTTGTATTTTTAGTAGAGATGGGGTTTCACCCTGTTGGCCAGGATTGTCTCGAACTGCTGACCTCCAGTGATCCACCCACCTCGATTCCCCAAAGTGCTGGGATTACAGGCGTGAGCCACTGCACCCGGCCTATTTCTTAAATAATGGAATAACATGGTGGATTAGTTTCCTAGGGCTGCTGTAACAAAGCCCCCTGTGTGCTGTAAAACATCAGAAACATATTTCCTCACCGCTCTGGAGGCCGCAAGTTAGAAATCCAGGTGTTGGCAGGCCAGTTTCCCTTGGCTTGTAGACACATCACTCCAATCCCTGCTCTGTCTTCATGTGATGTTCTCCCATTCTCCCAAGTATTTCTGTGTCTGTTTCTCTCTTCTTTTTCTTTCTTTTTTTTAGAATCTTTTTTTTTTTTTCTGTTGAGACAGGGTCTTGCTCTGTTGCCCAGGCTGTTGGAGTGCAGTGGCATGAACATGGCTCACTGTAGACTTGACCTCCTAGGGTTAAACAATCCTCCCATCTCAGCCTCCTGAGTAGCTAGGACCACAGCACGCACGATTACACTCTAATAATTTTAAACATTTTTGTAGAGATGATGTTTCACTATGTTGCCCAGGATGGTCTCGAATTCCTGGGCTCAAGCCATCCTCCTGCCTTAGCCTCCCACAGTGCTGGGATCACAGGTATGAGTCCCCGCACCCAGCCTGTTTTTCTGTCTTCTTAGAAGAGCACCAGTCATTGGATTAGGAAGCACCCTAATGTAGGAGGACTTTATCCTAACATGATTATAACTGTGAAGATCCTGTTTCCACATAAGGTCACATTCTGAGGGTCTGAGTCTTTTGAGGCACTCACTTTTCAACTCGGTACACACAGTGATAGCTGTATAGATGGTGCATAAAGCAAAAATCATGCATGGTCAAAATGACCCTCGAAAACCCTTCAAAAAGGAGACAAAAGGTGCAGCTCTTTCTCTACGAGGGAAGAAATGCTTTCTCAGAGATGCTGGAAGACTCTCCTTACTCATCATTGGCCAGAACTGTGTCACATGTTTCCTCTGGATGAGTCATTGGCAAAAGGAATGAGACAGCCTTGCTTGGCTTGGTCCAATCATGATTCATTACCTGGGACTGGGAACATTATCACCTGTAACAAAATCAATGCAAGCAAAAAGCAACAAATGAACTGATGCTGCTAGGTAGACTGTTTGCCAAAATGGCCTCAATTCTCCCCCTTTCTATATCCACGCTCCTTGCAATATGACTTTGCAGCTCCTTCATAAACACGTGGAGCCTATTTCAAAACTATGCACCTCTTAAATGTGAGGCATCCCTACAATGGGATATTACACATAGCCCTAAAAAGAAGGAAGCATTGATACATACCACAGTATGGATGCACCTTGAGAACATCATGCTAAGAGTGAAGAAAGCCAGACACAAAGGGCCTCCTATTCTATGATTCCGTTTATGTGAAATGTCCAGAATATGCAAATCCATAGAGACAGAAAGGAGATTTGTGGTTGCCAAGGACTGTGGGGGAGAGCCGGGGGGATTGGGGAGTTTGGGGTTAATGACTAGAGGTGAAGGGTTTCTTTGGGGATAATGAGAAAGTTCCCAAGTTGACTGCGGTGGTGTATGCATAACAGTGAATTTACTAAAATCTGTTGAATTGTATTCCTTAAATGAGGGAAATAGGTGGTATGTGAATTACACCTGATATAGTTTATATCCCCACCCAAATCTCATCTTGAATTGTAGTTCCCATAATCCCCACGTGTTCTGGGAGGGACCAGGTGGAGATAATTTAATTACGGGGTCAGTTTCCCCCATCCTGTTCTCATGATAGTGAGTGAGTTCTCAGGAGATCTGATGGTTTTATAAGGGATGCTCCCTCAACTTCACTCTGCACTTCTCTTTGCTGCCACCATGTGAAGAAGGACATGTTTTCTTCCCCTTCTGTCATGGTTGTAAACTTCCTGAGGTCTCCCCAGCCCTGCAGAACTGTAAGTCAAGTAAATCTCTTTCCTTTATAAATTACCCAGTCTCAGGTATGTCCTTAGAGCAGTGTGAGAAAGGACTAATACAACATCTTAATAAAGGTGTTGAAAAATAATCTACACCTCTTTTCTCAGAGCTGGCCTTGTGACTTGCTTTGTCCTAGATGAGGGGGCAGAAGTGATGCTGTGTCTGTTCTGAGGCCTCCAGAAACCTTACACACTGCTGACATTTCTCAGACTCTGGGGGGTGTCATATGAACAAGCCCAGACTGGCCTAGGGACAATGACACATGGACCTAGTAACCCCACTTGCCCCAGCAGACAGCAAGTCACCCAGCAGGCATGTGAGTGAGCCCATCCTCGGTTACTCAGCCATCTCTCCAGATGACTGGACTGTGAGCAACCAGCCAAGATCCACCGAGCCACCCAACTGACCCATATTCTCAGGATCAATAATGAGCATGTGTTGCCGAGTCACTACACCTTGGGACAGCAGGTGACCCAGTGATAACTTACACAGCTACCATCCTAACTCTTGCTCAACAGCTTCATCCAGACATAACTCAGACATCACAGCTCATCTATTTCACCAATTCATCAATTTTAGAACCATTTTCATCACCCAAGAAGGAAGCTCAGTGCCTATGAACAGCCACTCCCTGTTTCTCCCTTCCCAGTCCCTGAAAACCATGAATCTACTTTCTGTCTCTCTGGATTTGCATGTCTTTGGCGGTTCATATAAATGGTGTCATTCAATATGCGGGTTTTTTTTTTTTTTTTTTGGCGACTAGCTTCTTTCACTTAGTGTAATGCTTTCAAATTTCTTCCACATTGCAGCATAGCCTCATAACTTTTTATGGATAGTATCAGTTATTTATTTCCTTCCTTATTCTCTATCTTTCTCTAGTAAAGTTGAAGATCCATGACCTCAGGAGTTTGCTTGTTTTATTAATTGCAGCTTCTACCTTGCCTAGAACTGAACTTTGCACATAGAATGCTTCTCGAATGAATGAGTGAATGAATGAATGGGTGGATGAATGAATGAATGAATAGGAAAATCAGTTTGTTTCCCTCCTTCTATTAAAAACAATGTTGAATGACCAAAGAACCTGAACAGGCACCGAGTTAAAAGCTTGTCTGGGTCAGGGCACGTCTCATTGCCACAGGGGGCAGGCCAGGGACTCAAATCCAGCTCAGTCCAGCTCCACCAGCTCTCTGCACTTTCATGAAGCCACGGGGACAACTGCTTCTTTCCCCAGCTTCACATATTTTGATTCCAGGCAATGTTCTCTTTGCTGTTGCATAACAACAACAAAAAAAATTCTTCTTTTTGCTTCTGGCAAAATTGACAAAATTGACAATGGAAGACAAAGGAAGTTTTCTTACTTGGTAAAGAAACTGGTTTTGCTTTAGGTGGGAAAGGTTTCCCCAGCTCCATTCCCTCTTGATGTGTGTTAACAGGGACCGGGGAGGCCTCACTCCCTACAACTACCCTTGCATTTACTTTAATTCCAGGGTCCTGGGTGGGAATGAATTACAGGGTTATTTAAGCTTGTTTTGCCATAAGCCTTGACAAAGTCTTTCTTTTCACAAAAATGTCCCTCATTTTCAAAACTCTGTTTGGCAGTGGAGGGTGCAGCCTGTAATCCTTTTATGCTGTGGTGGTGTCTGTCCTCCACGTGACTAGAAACGTCTTTATTGGCAACATTTTGTCTGGGTAATGGGGGAAGAGAGAGAGAGACCCTGCCTCAAATCACCTGGATGAGACCCTGGTTGCAAGGGGTAGTCCTATCCAAACTAACGCTGAGGCCCTGGGCTTCGTGACAGCCCGTGGCACATTCCCAGTTGTTTCTAGCATGTCTAGCAAACCTTTGGAGGTCAGAGCCTGTCTACTCAGGGGTGTTCACTTAGAGAAGGGCAAACACGTTGGGGAGAGTAATAATTTGCAGACCTCTGGAGAACCATTCGGTGCTCCAGAGCTGACACATCCCCCACGCTGTGACTCGCCAAGCCATTCTGTAATGGATGCACATGGTGCACACCTATAAGAAGCATTTTCAGGCCTAGGGCCAAAAGAATACATCACAACGAAGAAAAATGGTGGCAAGATACATGGGCCAATAGCCGGTAATTCACCAGCGTTGAAATCACAGCCAGCCATTAAGGACTCTGTGAAGGAAGGAGAAGGGAATTCGAATTGTAGTGTGGTCTCTTAGCTAAGTGTCTCCGGGGCTGGCCCAGAGGTGTGAATGCCTTAAAGCTCCCAGTAGCTTTGCCTGGTGGGTGGGACTCCTGTGGCCTAGCTGAGGACACTGAGATGAGGAAGAATTGGTGGAATTTAAAAAAAATACCTATTTCCATGTTTTCTTTGCATACAATACCTGCTTGCTGTAAAAACACAAACCATTAAAATATATATATATATAAAGTAGAAGCAAAGCCATTCCTCACCGCAGCCCACCAAGAGACAGCCACTGAGAGTTGCTTGTCATCTTCCTGGCACATGTATACATCAGTGTGTGTATAAGATGCATTATTGTTTTAACTCAAATGGGATTATAATCTTTATATTGTTATTCATCTTACTTGAAAAAAATCTTGGTATAACTAAATTTTTTACACCTACACAAAAGTAGAGAGAAGAGTATGATGATGTTCACCCACTGAGCTTTAACTCTTGTCAGTGTTCTGCTGAGCTACTTTTATCTGCCATATCTCACTTAAAAAATTTTTCTGTTTTGGAAATTGTTAGATACAAAGGTAGAGAGAAGTCTTTCATGAGCTCTCCTGTGTTCCTCACTTAGGAACACAGTTTCAGCAGTTTTTATCATAGAGCCAACCCTAAACCCTTCCTGCTAAACCTCCACCCTTGGATTTTTTAAAAGGCAAATACAGGAAGTGGCACAGTGGCTCACTGTAATCCCTGTAGTCCCAGTGTTCTGGGAGGCTCAGGCATTCAAGACCAGCCTGGGCAACATAGCAAGACCCCATCTTCACAAAAGATAAATAAATTAGCTGGCGTGGTGGCATGCACTTGCAGTCCCAGCTACTTGGGAGGCTAAGGTGGGAGAATTGCTTGATCCTGGGAGTTTGAGGCTGCAGTGAGCTGTGATCATGCCACTGTACTCCAGCCTGGGTGACAGAGTGAGTCCCTGTCTCAAAAAAGAAAAAAAAAAAAATCAAATCCCGTTTCACCCATAACTTTCTTTCTTTTTTTTTTTTTGGCAACAGCTTTATTGAGATATAATTTACATGTCACACATTTTACCCATTTAAAGTATACAATTCAATGGTTTTAAGCATATTCACAAAGCTATACAGTCATCGCAATCAACGAACATTTCATCACCCTAGAAGGAAACCCCTTGCCCATTACCCCTTCCCCATTTCCCCTCTCCCAGCCCCTGGCAAGCGCTAATCTCCTGGATTTGCATATTCTTTATATTTTATATGAATGGAATTGTAAACTATGCAGCCTTTTGTGTCTGGCATCCCATATCTCACGTCTTTGAGGCTCATCTACATTGTGGCATGTGCCAGTGCTTCATTTGTTTTTATGGCTGAGTCATGTTCTGTTGTACGGATACCCCACTTTTTGCTGATCCATTCATCAGCTGAAGGGCACTTGCGTTGTTTTCACTCTTTGGCTGTTGTCAGTAATGCTGCTGTGAACTTTCATATACAGGCTTTTATGTGGATATATATTTTCATTTCCGTTGGGTTTATACCTAGGAGTGAAACTGCTGGGCCATATGGAAAACTTTTGAGGAACCGCTGGGCTGTTTTCCACAGCAGCAACAAACAGCATGTTACGTTTCCATTAAGCTGTGCGTGAGCATCCCAATTTCTCCAGATTCTCACCAACACTTGCTGGGATCTTTTAATTAATTTATTAATTATAGAGATGGTCTTACCATCTTGCCCAGGCTCGTCTCAAACTCCTGGGCTCAAGCGATCCTCTTGCCTTGGCATCCAAAAGTGCTGGGATTACAGGTGAGAGCCACCCCGCTGATATGTCTTTTCAAATAAAGTCATATTAGTGGGTATAACTTTCTTTTAAATTTATCGACTTATCATGGAAGTATTAATGGATCAGTATATATCCATATATACTCACATATTCACCGGCTGCTTCGTAATCCGTTATATGAATGTAGCATTCTGTCTTTATCCCTTTGGCTAAGCATTTACGTCAGTCATTTCCCATTTTTCAGCATCACAAACAAGGTGACAATGAATTCCTAGACATCTACAGTTTTCTCAACCAGTGTTCCCGAGAGAATTACACTCTCTTGCCCTGAGCCATCCATTGTATGTAAGGAATGAACTTTTCTCCCAGGGGTCTAGAAAGGTGTTAGTTATGTAACCACCCTCGAGAGAATTGATAAAATAGTCTCTCAAGCCACTTTCTATGTTCCGTGATTCACGTGAGCACCCCTGGTTGGGAAGACTACATGTGTTCAAATACCATTTCATATTGTTAGAGTAGAATTGTGAGTTGAGGTTTTCCTTTGACATTTGGGGCTATTTCTAAATTGCCCTCCAAACTGGTCACATCCATTCACAGGACCACAGTGTCCAGCATATGCCTGGAATATTATCATGTTTTACATTTTAATTTTTTATATTTATATAAGTGGAGATGGTGTCTCACTATGTTGCCCAGGCTGGTCTTGAACTCCTCGCCTCAAGACATCTTCCTGCTTCAGTCTCCTAATGTGCTGAGATTACAGGCATGAACCACCACGCCTGGCCATGTTTTAATCTTTGGTAACCCTAGAAGCCCCAAATTATTTGTTATAATTTTTTCCCTCCCATCCTTAGTGCAACTGAAAATCTTGTCAAATGTTTAACAGCTACTAGAATTTCTGTATTTAAGAATTTGTGTTAGAATTGAACATAATTACTCTTTGGGGAAACATGCATTTCCAATACCTGGGTGTACTTCAACATTTAATTCAAGACTTTCCTGACAACTGTTGGGGGCTAATTTTGTCCACCTGGTAAAATATGGTACCAAAATGTGTCAGTAGACAGCAGGCAGGTCTCAATGGACTTTATTTGACAGCTTTAAATTTATGTGACTCCTGATACATTTTTGACTTTAAGGGATTATATTTTAAAAATTTTTGCTGATAATTGATCCTCTCAACTTTCTTTTTGTATTCACATAATTCCAATTCATGTTACTTACAACCCAAACTCTAGCACTCTTAAAATAACCAGAGAGTTGTGGAGCTTGATGGAAACATACACCCACTGGACTCCAGAACTTTTCATCATTTCATCCCAGGCAGCCCTGCATCCTCCTACCTAATTACTGAAAATATGGTCAAAAGCCAAATAGTAGACTTATGTGTCAGGAACCTGGGACCTGGGGAATGTGTGTTCTCGGTAAAAAATCATCATATGACATTCTAGGATCTGTAATTACAGCTCACCTTCCAGGCACCGTCTTTATGATGTATTTGCAGCAATTATTCACATACCTGAAAACAGTCACCTGTCCTCACCCCGATCTTATTAAAAACATGTGTCTCATAGCCATATAGTAACCATATTTTGCATTTTTAAAAACCGTTTTCTCTATTTCATAAAGCAAAGGCAAAATATACTCTAGAAATATCAAATAATTGCTTTCACTGCATGGCTCCAAATAAAGAACTTTTTTTTTTCTTTCACTTCCATCCTCTTCCATCTACAGAGAGTTCTATTTTTTCCAGGTGAGTTCCCAGTTGGCTTGGAGGAAAGGCTGGAGAGAAACATGGGAGGGCGGAGGGGTTCAGGGGAGAGGGCTGTGGTGGAGAGAGACTGATTTTAATCACGTTGAGGTCCCAGATGTGCCTACAAAGTGGAAGATCCAGCAGTGGAGAGGAGCAGAGAGCCCCAACTGAGCCTGGAGGAACTGGGTCCCCCTCACCTCGGTCTGTGCCTCTGTTTCCCTCCAGAGCAAGGCAAGGGCATCTTCCAGAATGATGCCACTGTCCTGCCCACTTCACAGGCCCTGCACAGCTTGCACTTTCTAGTTTTTGTTTTTGTTTTTGTTTTGTTTTTTGTTGAGACAGAGTCTCACTCTGTCCCCCAGGCTGGAGTGCAGTGGCATGATCTCGGCTCACTGCAACCTCTGCCTCCCGGGTTCAAGCGATTCTTCTGCCTCAGCCTGCTGAGTAGCTGGGACTACAGGCGCCCGCCACCATGCCCAGCTAATTTTTGTAATTTTAGTAGAGATGGAGTTTCACCATATTGGCCCGGCTGGTCTCGAACTCCTGAGCTCATGATCTGCCCGCCTCGGCCTCCCAAAGTGCTGGGATTACAGGCGTGAGCCACCACAACCAGCCTGTGCTTTCTAGTTTTTATACATTATCTTTCGAATAGCCTTTTTACATTTAGGGGATGTCTTAGTTTCCCATTGCTGATGTAACAGATAGCACCAACTGAAGTGGCTGAAGATGACACACGCTTATCATTTCACAGTTCTGCAGGTCAGGAGTCAGAATGCATCTCAAGGGGCTGCTTATCCTCAAGGTGTCTTTGGGGCTGCGTTTCTTCAGGAGGCTCTGGGCAGGAGCCCTTTTCTTGTCTTTTCCAGCTTTGAGAGGCTGCCGGCGTTCCTGGGCTCATGGCCCCTTCTGCATCCTGAAACCAGCTAAGTGTCCTCTCTTTGTGTCCTCCTGCGGGAGTCTTACCTTCCTCTGATTGATGCATGTGCTTCCCTTTATTGCAAGGACCCCTGTGACTACACCACGCCCACCTGGGGAACCCAGGAGAATCTCACAATCCTGAACTCAATCACAGCTACCAAGTTCCTTTGGCCATGAAGGTGACATTTTCATAAATTCCAGGCTGCAGGACATGGACATCTTGTTCAACCTCCACAAGGGAAGCCTCACGTGATGAATCTCACTTTCCCACTTTAGGGGTCAGAGCCCACATGTCCAGACTCCCCCACCCTGCGCTGTTGCTGAGACTCTGGCCGTCGGGAAAGGGCCCTGGCCTCACAGAGGATAGGAGCGGGAACTAGGCCCCAGTGTCAATGTGGAGGCTGGCCAGCAAGTTGCCAAAAATAGACAACAAGCTGGAATCGGAGCAAGGCGTTTGTCACTCACAGGGTACAGGAAATGGAGAGAGCCTCAGTGTCACAGAGCCCGCTTCTGTCTCCCAAATGCCATGGTGCAGTGGCTACCCACAAAGCAGGATGCCCCGCAGCTGGGAAACCCAGGGCTGGAGGCCTGTGGTAGCGCGCGGCCAATGAACCAGTCCCCGTCCCTGTGGAGTTCGCAGGTGCCTGGCAGTCACTCTGTGGGCACTTCAGCCTCCTTGGTTGCCTCCATACCATCTGCAGAAAGTGCTCAGTATCAGGGGACGCTATCCTTGCAACAAGGACACACAAAGATGCCCCAGGACCATGGCAGATTGCTTCCCCCAGCCAGAGTGAGCCTGAGCTGATTTGTTGGAATTCCCTGGGATGAGACTTTAGTTCTAAGGGGAACAATGTGAGCAGGAAGCCCAGCCTGGCACTGCCATTTTTTGTTGGCCCCGTTGGTTGAAGATGGGTTTGGCTTTTCGTGGTGGGAGAAGCAGTGGCTATTCTCTCAGTGACTATATATATGGCCAAGTTCCTGGTGCAGAGGTGATGTCCCTCGGGTTGGGGGTCTTCACCCCTGTGATAGGGGCCCTCTGTGCCCAGCGGGTCAGTAAGAGCTCTATAGCTTTCCCCATCTGTCCAGGCCTGCTGTGTGATTTTGGACATGGTTCCTGGAAATCGGCTTCAGTGTAAGTTCTCCAGTCCCGCCAAGGATTCCACAAACTCCCCAATATGCTCGAAAGAAACTTTACCAAGCTCAGTAGCTGGAATCAACCTCTAATCTTGGCAACAACAACAAAAATTTGATCTTAATTAAAGCTGTTCTTAAAACATTACTTCTAGCTGCTGGACTATTTTATCTTCCTTTGCTTATTTTTGCTTGTTAGTGTGTAGCCCTGGAGAAGCTGAGCTGTCTGGGATCCTAGGATTTGTGTGTGTGTGTGTGTGTGTGTGTGTGTGTGTGTGTGTGTGTGTGCTTGCATGTGTATAGATTTAGCAAAGGAAATTCCCGAAAAATTAGCTAGATTTTATACCATTTTAGTTCCTGATAACGCTGTGTAAAGTGTGTCTCAATTCCTGCTGGTTCAGAATGTAAAACCGTCTTCTTAAATGCACCTGTCTCTGTGGGGCAGGGTGAGCATTTCTCCAAAACACACTATTTTCTCTGCTAACTCTTCTTAACCAGTGTCTGCAGAAATGTAAAAGGGAATCAGAGAGGAGCATAGTATTAACATTGTCTGTCTCTGAACCAGGAAAACCCAGTCTTCAGCTGCTGTTGATTTACTTTCCATTTGGAGAGGTTGTTATTTGCTCTGATGAAGGCTGAACACAGCTTTTATAAACTATTTCAGCATTGCCCAGGTGAGCACCTGCGGACCCTCCACCTCGCTGATCTGACAACATCCCAGAGCCGTCCACCTAGAAAAACCCCCTACATTTATATCATATTAAAGACCCTGTTATCTTTTCCAAGCACCTTGGGCTCACAAACAATTGGGGGTGAAGAGAAGGGAAATAAAAAGGGCGACGTGTCATTTTCTTAAAGACAGGGTGTCAAGACCACAAAAATATTAACTAGGGCAAGAGGAAATATAAAAATAAATATAGCCACTTCTGAATCCCTTTTCAAAATAAACATTTTCTTAATACCAGTGTGTGTAGGGTCCAGGAGTGAATGAGACGCGGATGCTTAAAATCACTCCTGCACCAGGTGCTCGTTGGGAAAGGGAGGCAAACGCAGCTGAAGTCATTCACAAACAGTCGTGGGGTTGTAGGGTGAGCAGCATTTGGCCTCTGAAACATACTGATTCTCTGAGGGTTAAGTCATTAGGTAAAGCCCTGTCATTTTCATCTCTTCTGTTCCCAGTCCTGCATGCATTCTCTCTTCTCTTGGTCACAAAACCATACGATGTTTTGGGGGATGAACCCACTCCACTTTTAGTCTATGAGGTTTTCCTTGGCTCTGGAGGTAGAGACATTTGACTAGGCAATCAGAACACCGAATACCCTTAGCCAGTGATGACTTTATAAGTAGACATGGATGCAGCGATCCAAAAATATTCAATTATATGTATTATTTTATTTTTTTTCGAGACAGAGTCTCACTCTGTCGCCCAGGCTGGAGTACAGTGGCGCGATCTCAGCTCACTGCAAGCTCTGCCTCTCGGGTTCACGCCATTCTCCTGCCTCAGCCTCCCGAGTAGCTGGGACTACAGGAGCCCGCCACCGCGCCCGGCTAATTTTTTGTATTTTTAGTAGAGACGGGGTTTCACCGTGTTAGCCAGGATGGTCTCGATCTCCTGACCTCGTGATCTGCCCACCTTGGCCTCCCAAAGTGCTGGGATTACAGGGGTGAGCCGCCGTGCCCGGCAATTATATATATTTTTTTAATGGTTAGGGAAAAAATGGTTCTTTTTCCTGGAAGTATGGAGAGGCTGTGAAGCAATCTGGGCATTCCCGACAGCCATGGTTCTGCCTGCCTGGAAATGGAGGTAATGCAGGAAATGACAGAACTGAGAGGCAGAGAGAGTGACCACACTCAGACCTTGGATGAGCACCTGGATCCAGCTATGCCTGAAGCTTCATAGATCTTTAATTTCAGCTAGCCTCCTCCCTCCACCCCCAAACTTTCTCTTCTCTAGGTCACTTCCAGTTGAATTTCTTATGTCTTGGAACCAAAAGTCCCGACTCATATAGAAATCAGGTAATACTTTCTGTTCTTTCTCCCCTCTACTCCTTGTCTCCCTTTCTGTCTTATTTCATCTTCTCCAGTTCTGCTGTTCTTACGTGTTTTCCCTTCCACTCCAGTTTCTAGCTCTCTGCTAATAATATCATCATGTTTCCTTCAGAGAGAAAGTGAATGAATGGCCACTGGTGTTTTAACCGCATGGAAATGAAGACAGGCAGGGGGTTGATCCTTGGTCCGAAAGCTCTGCAGAGATTTCCAAATTAGGCTTTATTTATCAAGCATGAATCTCTCCCCTTAAAAGCCAATTTTTCACACACAGAAGGACCTGCACTGAGGAGGCCTAAGATATCTGGGAGTTAATTTTATTTTTGCCTACTCACCAAGGCTTAATATTTATACTCAGGTTTGTGCTTCCAAAGGGAGAGAGGTCATCGTTCTCACTCTCTGCATTTCTGTGATTCTCATGAAGTGGAATTATATAACCCTGAAGCCTGCAGTTATGAGTGAATATGTTCCAGTATTATTCCGGGTATTTGTGTAGTAAATGTTCTGCTGGAAAAAAATAAAGCAAGCTTAGTTTAGAATTTCTCTTTTCTTATGGTAGAAAAGCCCTAATGAGGGCCTGTAACTGCAGCCTCACTCAGGGTACCCTCTGGATAATACACATTTGCTGTGCTTATTCCCTGAAGAAAACGAAAAAGAACTTTGACCCTCTGTTTTGGGTAGATGTCGATGAAGGTATTGATAAACTTGTTTCTGAAATAGGCACAATTACACTTTGGCCAGGAAATGCAGGGAAATTGTGTTCTTTTACATGAAAATCAATTATGGAGGCAGCAGCTTCAGAATAACATATTAAAATTTTTATGAAATACAGATTCGGACTTCATGCGTGAGAAGAGCCTGAGTACGGACCACAAAGCCCGAAAGAGGTTTCCATGGTAACACCGCTTCCCCCACAATGCTGGTGAGCCCTGGCCATTGCAAATGAGAGGCACGCTCTTTTGAGTTCAGCCCACTTCCCTGATTGAAATCCCCCTTCTCTGTCTTGCTCCTGGACAGGCCATCCCAGGTTTGCTTTTTAAAATATCCCTTCGGCAAATATCACTTGTGACTCCTCAGATGCACTGGGCTTTTCTATTCAAGTGGGAGAAGAGGCAGCCTGAAGGTTCCAGAGTGTCTCTTGGCTCAGCTCACCATCAGTATCAGGAAGATGAAAACGGGGCCGCCCAAGGGCTAATGGAGTCTCAAACTCCCATTCGATTGGGTACCATTGGCCTCACCCCTGACATTTGTGGGGCCCAAAGTGAGAGCATCTGTGGAGGTCCACCTGCCACAGATGTAAATGCTTAAAGTTTACTAATCAGGTGAACAAACAAAATGCGTTCCCTATCCTTGCCTTCAATGTAGGACAGGTGAGCCCCAAAGTTGGGGCTTAGGTTGGAAGGGTTCTCAGCTTTGCCTAGGAAAGAATTCAAGGGCAAGCTGGTGGTGTTAGACAGGAATGTTTCACTGAATGGTACTGCTCCTTGTGGGGCAGGACTAACTCAGGCAGTGCACCCAGAGTTGACAATGTACGGGCTCTTGGCAATTGCATTTATACCTACTTTTAATTATGTGCAAATTAAGAGGAGGGCTAAAGCAAATTAAAGGGTGGGTGAGTTAGAACTTTCTAGGAAAGGGACAGTAATTTCCAGGTTGTTGCCAAGGAAAGGGGTGACAACTTCCAATGTGTTCCCATGGTGTTTGTAAACTGTCACGATGCTGGTGGGAGCCTCTTATGCCAATGAGCAATGAGGGCAGCTGGGGATGGCTTTTGTCACCATCTGCTGGTTCTGCCCGTTCTTTCACTTTATCCTGATGGCACCAGATCCTGTTTTGGTCAACGGGGTTGTCACCGGAAAACAAATCCTGCTGGTCTCTTTCCTCACTTTGACACTATGCCTGCATAACAACCCAGAAAGCCAGGCTCCAGTGGAAAACCCTTTGACTCCCTGTAGTTGCATAGGACATGGTACATACAACAGCAAAAGCCAGCCTCAGTCTTGATGCCCGGCGGTGGGTTGCTCACCTTCCCTGCCTCCCGCATCTTTCTCCTGCAATTGGAGAGGCCTCACCTGTCTGCATGCAAACACCTGTCCCCTCCCTCCCGCATCTTTCTTCTGCAATTGTGGAGGCCTCATCTGTCTGCATGCAAACACCTGTCCTCAGAAGCCAGCTCTGCTTAGATTCCCTGCAAACAGCTACTCCCTGGGTGCTTCTCTGGGCCAGGCTGGGTACACGGGCTTCATGGTCCTCTCTTGGGAGGTCAGCCTCAAGGTAGAGGCCCTTACTGCTCTGGAAATAGTCCTGGGGCCATTGTGCAGAGGATTCTTGGGTCCAGCTCTGTGGAGCATAGTCTAGAAGTGGATACCAAAGCCTTGGTGGACACCTCCCATTGGCCCGTTGGCCTGTGAATTAGTCTGCTGGGGTTGCCATAACAAAATGCCACAGACTGCATGGCTTTAATAACAGAAATTTATTTTATCACAGTCTGGGGGCTAAAAGTCTAAGATGAAGGTGTCAGCAGGTTTGGTTTCTCCAGAGGCCCCTCTCTTGGTTGGGGTCAGCCTTCTCTCTTTCTCACTGAGGCCTTTCATGGTCTTTCCTCCGTGCACACGCATCACTGGTGCCTCTGTGTGTCCAAATGTCTTCTTCCACCACACCAGTCGGACTGTGTTAGGGCCAACCTAATAGACTCATTTTATTCACCTCTTTAAAAGGTCCTATCTCCAAACACAGTCACATTCTGAGATATTGGGGGTTAGGGCTTCAACAGATGCATTTTTAAAGAGACATAATTCAGCTCATCATAGCCTCCTTCACAGGGAGGAACACGGGTAAATGATAATGCAAGGGCAGAGGAACACTGGAGCGGGGTCCTCCGAAGTGTGGGGCCAGGGCAGAGACCCACCGTGCCCACGTGTAAGAGCCAGACTGCACTTTTTATTTGTTTGCTGCTGAAGCTAATGGTCTGGCTTCCCTGCTTTCGGTGACCTCTTTTCACTGCTGGACCATTTAAATGGCGTCCTCAGATCCTAGGATCATATCTATCCATTGCACTAATTCCGTGATGAGCTCTCTCTGGGTAAATCACAAAGCTTTCTTCGTAGATCCCCCAGGTGGGAGTGCAGCCAACATTAGGCCAGTATTAATGGGCCATCAGCACAATTGAACATGGTCCGCTCATAGAAAGTCACCGAAACTGTTGTTAGATTAATCATTTTCAGAACTAAAGAAAGGAAAAAAAAAATCTGCCAGTGATATTGATGAGAGAAGCAGATTTCTAGCGGTTTCCAAAAGAGAAGGCATTTTCTTCACAAGGGAAATGCAGAAAACGGTTGTTTTGGATAGAAAAGCTTTTCTTGATTGATCAAACGATTCAGAGTTTACATTTTAGGCCAAGGGAGCACTGAACTGAGGTTGTTTTTTTTCCTCCTCTCAAGAGACAGCTGAGTTTGACCCTTTGCTAATATGGAAACATTAGTGAACAGTCGATTTTCCTTTGCAGACGGCCAGCGAAGTGAAAATCGGTCCAGCAGACACATGCTTAACTTGTCAATCTGCACCGGTCAGGTACCATTGTCTGACAAATCCCTCAGGATTACATCTTGTCCAATTTTTCTCCCCAGCAACAAAGAGAATATGATAGAATTTGCTGAATGCAGATACTCAAAGAAAACTCCCCACTTGTAGACAAGCCTGTGCGTTCCTGAGGCCCACTGCAGAGGTTTCTCATCCAGTTTCAACACAATAATAAAGAACGAATAAGCAATTCTTTGTTGTAGCAATTAGGAATGCTACTAGTAATACCAATATCTGTACTGAGTAGTTTCAAAGAGCTGAGCAGTGGGCGAAGTGTTTTGCTTGTATTATGACAATATCTTCCCAATGACATTGGAAGTGAGCCATCACTTCCATTTTACAGCTGAGCAAACTGAGGATGAAAGTCACTAAGTAACTTGCTAATGGCCACTCAGCTTATAGGAAGTCCCTGAGCCAGCCAGATATTGTTTTCTTTTCTCGTTTGTTTTTTTGAGATGGAGTTTCGCTCTGTCACCCAGACTGGAGTGCAGTGGTGTGATCTCGGCTCACTGCAACCTCCACCTCCCGGGTTCAAGCAATTCTCCTGCCTCAGCCTCCCGAGTAGCTGCAACTACAGGTGTGCATCACTATGCCTGGCTAATTTTTGTATTTTTAGTAGAGATGGGGTTTCGCCATGTTGGCCAGGCTGGTTTTAAACTCCTGACCTCAGGTGATCTGCCCTCCTTGGCCTCCCAAAGTGCTGGGATTATAGACATGAGCCACCGTGCCCAGCTAGATTTTCTTTTAAGGGTACAATTAAATGGTTTTTAGTATATTTACGGAGCTGTGCAACCACCACCATGGTCAATTTTAGGAAATTGTCATCACTCCCCAAAGAAACCCCATACCCTTTAGCTATCACTTCCCTAATCACCATTCTCCCCAGCCCAAAGCAACACTCTACTTTCTATCTCTATGGATGTGCCTATTCTGAACATTTCATACGAATGGAATTGCACAGCATTTGTCCTTCTGTGTCTGCCTTCTTTTCCCTCAGCATCATGTTTTCAAGGCTCATCCATGTCATAGCATGTATCTGATTCTGATTCCTTTATTATGACTGAATAATATTCCATTGCAGGGATTAGACCACATTTTGTTTATCCAGTTACCCACTGATGGACATTCAGGTTGTGTCCACCTATTGCTACTGTGAATAATGCTATGAACATTATATATAAGTTTTTATGGGAGCACCTGTTTTCAGTTCTCTTGAGTATATACCTAGGAGTGGAATCTGAGCCAGGGCTTGAGCTGGGTTTGTCTGGTTGCTGATTTTATTTGTATTTTTATTTTTATTATTTTTTGGAGATGGAGTCTCACTCTGTCGCCCAGGCTGGAATGCAATGGCACAATCTTGGCTCACTGCAACCTCCACCTCCTGGGTTCAAGCGATTCTCTGGCCTCAGCCTCCCAGGTAGCTGGGATTACAGGCACCTGCCATCATGCCTGGCTAATTTTTGTATTTTTCATGTTGGCCAGGCTCATCTTGAACTCCTGAGCTCAGGTGATCCACCCACCTAAGCCTCCCAAAGTGCTGGGATTACAGGCATGAGCCACCACACCCAACTTGCTTATGTTAGTAACCAATAACTTTGGGAAAAGCAAAGCTCTTCTGCCCATGAAATAGCTCAGGTGGAAACTGGTTGGCTACTGAAGGATCTGGTCAATATTGGCTATCCAGATGATATGGTTTTTCTCTGTGTCCCTGTCCAAATCTCATCTCGTAGCTCCCATAATTTCCATGTGTTATGGAAGGGACCCAGTAAGAGGTGATTGAATTATGGGGCCAGGTCTTTCCAATGCTGTTCTTGTGATAGTGAATGAGTCTTATGAGATCTGATGGTTTTACAAATGGGAGTTTCCCTGCACAAGCACTCTCTTTGCCTGCCGCCATCCATGTAAGATGTGACTTGCTCCTCCTTGCCTTCAACCATGATTGTGAGGCCTCCCCAGCCACATGGAACTATAAGTCCATTAAACCTCTTTCTTTTGTAAATTGCCCAGTCTTTGGTATGTCTTTATCAGCAGTGTGAAAACAGACTAATACATCAGATGTGACGAGCGCCCCCCTCATTCTTTTCTTTTTTTTTCCACAACCTTCCAACTGGACATGACATACTACCGACTTCTGGCCAGAATGTGGCCATCAGGAGAGTTTTGCTTTTCCCTTAGAGTATGTTTACATTATTGTTGTTGTTAGTAGTTGAAACACCTTCAGATGGACCATCACCTCCCTGGTCCCCTACTCCCTATCACTTCTCACCAAGCTTTTCATAGTCCCTGCCTTGACCCTGGAAGCCCTCATTATTGAAGGTGTAATCCCTGAATCAGCCACATCACATCAGTATCCCCAGGTCACTGATTCTCAGGTCTCCAGGTGCAGAATCTCAGGTCCCTGCCCCAGCCCCTCCAAATGACAATCTGCATTTAATTAACAAGATCCCTGGGCAATGCTTACACACTGGAAGGGTTGAGAAGTGCTGGTTTAAGCAGCTGAGTTTGCAACCCTTGCTCTATGTGACTTCAAAAGTGTGAGTTAAGATAGACACCTGGGTTCATGGGTTCTCAGCTTCCTAGACACTAATTTTTCATCCCTGTCAAGATCTTAGAACAACCACATTTATTTCTATCTGGCTGGATGAGTCTAATAATCGGCTGTGATGTCCTCAGCTTATCTGAGACAGATCATACAAACTACTCCTTACCTTTGAGTACTTAGCGAGGTCTTCTAAGGATCTGAAGGGACTGAAAAGTCTTGGACAGAATGTGAAAGAGATCCAACTCGTCAGCTTGTTTCTAGAAACAGTCTCTTCCTTGGAAATTTTATAAATAACTTTTTCTGATTATATGGGCAATCCATACTTATTATAGTAAATTTAGAAAATAAAGAAGAGCATACAGAGTAAATAAGAGTTAGTCTTAATGCCACATAGAAGGCACATTACCTCTAAATAGCTAGTTTTTTTTTCTTGAAAATACACTTACACACAGCATGCATGCATACACACACACTCTTTAAAAATACAAAATTTAGATCATATGGTAGGCACTGTTTTGTGAACTTCTTTTCCCTCAAAGTATATTGTAAAGATTTTTTCAAATTCACAGAGTAATTATTTTTTCATTCAAATTACTAAGGTAATACTAGTCTGTGGTAGGCGAATAAAGGCCCCCAAAGATGCCCATGTTGGCCAGGTGTGGTGGGTCACTCCTGTAATTCCAGCACTTTGGGAGGCCGAGGTGGGTGGATGGCTTGAGGCCAGGAGTTCGAAACCAGCCTGGCCAACATGACACAATCCTGTCTCCACAGAAAATACAAAAATTAGCCGGTATGGTGGCACATGCCTGTAATCCCAGCTACTCGGGAGGCTGAGGCAGGAGAATTGTTTGAACCTGAGAGGCAGAGTTTGCAGTGAGCCAAGACTGCACCACTGAACTCAACTCTATCCTGGGCAATGGAGCGAGATTCTGTCTAAAAAAATAAAAAAGAAAAGGAAAGAAAGAAAGAGAAAAGAAAAGAAAGAGAGACGCCCATGTCCTAATCCCTGTGACTTGTGACTATGTTACTTTATCAGGTTTTCTATGTGAGTCTAATGTAATCAAGGGAAAGAGTGAGACAAGAGTCAGAGATGTGCTGCTGAAAGCAGAAAAGGAGTGTGATTCACAGTGAGACAGACTTAACCACTCATTGCTGGCTTTGAAGAGGAAGGAGCTCAGAGTCTGGAGAAATCTTCAGATGGGACAATGCTGGCTTTGCAGGTGGAGAAAGTGGCCATAAGCCAAGGATTACAGGTGGACTCTAGACACTGAAAACATCAAGGAGACAGATTTTGCCCTGGAGCCCCTAGAAGGAATGCTGTCCTGCCAATGCCTTGATACAGCCCAGTGTGACCCATTTCACACTACTTCTAGAATGGTCAGATAATCTAAGCCAGCAGGTTTATAGTATTGTTATAATAGCAACAAGAAACTAACACATGGTTTGTGGTGTTACAGTTCAGAAGAACTATTAATGAGAAGCAATATTCTTTTGTATCCACCCCAAACATTCCCTAGTTCTACTGACAATTTTTAACCATTTCTAATTTGTGTGATTTTGTGCCTATCTCTATAAAGCGTCATTTACCTATGGCGTGATTTTTTTTTGTTTTTAATCAACTTTAGACATTATCTAAGGACTCTCAGCTATGCAGACTGTCACTACCTCCCTTTCCAGGTCTCCTTAAATTGTTGATGGCCATATACTGACTTTAAATTCCTTAACTGGTGAGATACATACATGTATATAACAAACAGCAATCTCTACTTCTTGACCCATCAATGCTAAATTTTATCTTGTGATGGCTACGTGACAGATGGGAATATAAGTGCTTTTGATATATTTTCTGCCTTCCTTTTCTTTCTTCTTCAGGCAGCTTACCTTTGGGTTGATCACACAAAGTTTAATAAGATTTATTGTTTGGCATCCTGGATCCAAAACTCTCTGCTTAAATATACATTGATTCAAAAAGTTGAAAATTAGTATAACTTGAGTACATTATTATGTACATTAAAACTTTTTGCACCGTCATAGAGAGTCCTAGAATATAATTGTTCATTCTTCAGTTCTAATAAAATGAGCCTATTCCATCCACTAAGTCAACAGTCACTCATGGTCTCAACATACAAAGAATGTGTTATCTTCATATTGCCATTGAGAACCCATAGATCCTTATTGCTTAACCCAAGGCCGTGATTTTTTTTGTGCAGTTTGTTGTTTCTTCAGAGTTCATGAATTGCTTTTTCTTTGTCTTACAGAGAGAAAATATATACTCTCACCATGTTGCTAAGATCCTCTAGCCTTCTCCTCATCCCAGCTCCTGAAATAAATTCCTCCATTTTTCTTCTGAAAGATATTCTCCCATGAGACATTGACTTCTTTCTTCAGTTTCAATAGGTGCTTTCTGTCTACTGCAGAGACGTTATTGTTTTCTTTCTGATGAAGGCCAAGGTTAGTCCAACAGTTCCTTAGGTCCCGTATTGTCTTCTCTAGGATTTTTTTCTAAGAATTTTTTTTTCTTTTCTTGTTCACCTTCTGCACATTTAAGGTAGGTAAGTCAATATTATTGGCCTTTTTTTTTTCTTTTTTTTTTTTTGAGACAGGGTCTTTCTCTGTTACCCAGGCTGGAGTGCAGTGGTGCAGTCATGGTTCACTGTAGCCTGGAGCTCCCTGGACTCAAGTGATCCTCCCACCTCAGCCTCCTAAGCGGCTGAAACTACAGGAGCACACCACCATGCCCGGCTAATTTTTTTTTTTTTTTTTTTTGAGACAGAGTCTTGCTCTCTCGCCCAGGCTGGAGTGCAGTGGCGCGATCTCGGCTCACTGCAACCTCCGCTTCCCAGGTTCAAGCAATTCTGCGTCACCCTCCCCGGTAGCTGGGACTACACGCACATGCTGCCTACACCCAGTTAATTTTTTGTATTTTAGTAGAGACAGGGTTTCACCGTGTTACCCAGGCTGGTTGTGGACTCCTGAGCTCAGGCAATCCATCTGCCTCAGCCTCCCAAAGTGCTGGGATGACAGGCGTGAGCCACCATGCCTGACCATGCCAGGCTAATTTTTAAAATTTTTTGTAGAGCTGGGGCTTTGCCATGTTGCCCAGGCTGGTCTTGAACTCCCAAGCTCCAGTGATTTGCCTGCCTTGGCCTCCCTGAGTGCTGTGATTACAGGCATGAGTCACCGCATGCAGCAGGATTTTCATCTGTAAGGAACATCTTCAAAAAAGGGTAGGGTCTGGGGGTCTTTTCATGTCTGAAAAGGACCTTACTTTGCACTCCCCATTGCATGATAGTAGGCCTGAGTTTAAATGTCTAGTCCTGAAGCCGTTTTTCCTTGAAGTCTGGAAGAAATTGTTCCACATTTCTGTGGCAGTGAGTGTTGCTGATGAGAAGTTTGATGCAAGTCTGATTCTTAATTTCTTTATAGGTGAATTTTTTCCTCTCTTGGAGCTTTTAGGATATTTATTTTATCTTTAAAGTTCTGAAATTTCATGAGGATATGTTAAATTCGTTTAGTTAATTTTAATTAATATGTAAAATTACTTTAGTTCTGAAATTTCATGAGTATAGGTGTTTTAAATGTACTGTGTTCACATGAGGTGACCCATGTGTCTCTATACTTCTGGACACTTTTATTATTTCTTTAATATTTTTCTCCCCTCTGTCATCTCTAGCGTCTCTTCTTTGAGCTTCTTATAGTTCCTGTTTGCATTTTGTTCTAGGAAAATTCCTCCAGTTTATTTTCCAGCCATTCAATTTAATTTTTAATTTTGGCAATGTTATTTTTAAATTTCCAAGAGTGGAGCAGTTGGTCTCTGACTGTTTCTTTGCAATGTTCTTATTTTCTGCATATAGTTGCTCCAAATATGATTATTAGTGTTCTTTTAAGCTGTCTTCCATCTTCTAAGAGGCTGTGTCTGTGAAATATGTCTATGTCCTATGTGGTCAGTTGAACTGCTTGCTTTTATTGTTCTTTGTGTTTCTTCATGTGCCTCACCAACGTGTAGCAACGTCAGTGAAACAGGTGCAACAAAAAAAGAATTGCCACTTTGGAAGGTAACAGATGATGGACTGTTTTCATTTGTCATCATGAACATCTCTTAGATGCTTATTGATTCTTTGTATTTCTCCTTTTGCCAGGGAATGGGTCATTAGATAAAACACAAAAATGAAGCTGGAAAGGGATAGCTAAGAAAGAAATTCTCTGGCATCACTGAGTCCTCATTAAATGCTGCACGTCTTTCGCTGCTCCCTAAGTCTGAATCTCCTGGCGCTCCGCCTTCTCCCTTCCCCTCACTGATAAGAAACAGATCCCCAGGATGAGTTACTCCATTCATCCAGGAAGGGAGATGAATTAGTCAAGACCAAACAGGAAAGAAAGACTTCTATGAGGCTTCAGAAAATACTCAGCTAATGAGAAGAGAGAATTTTTGGCAGCTGCCCTCCTTTGTCTTCTCTGCTCTCTTCTTGCCACGACATCAGGCATGCCTACCTTTTTCATTAGATTGCTCCAAATGAAGAGAATTCACCAAGGTGCAGAGGCTCCTCTTTGGAAGTTATGCGGTAAGCTCTTTAGAAATGCAGGCACAGGCTGAATCAGCGAAAAAAGCCCTCATTATTTGGGCATGCTTGCAAGATTTGAACCCTTGTGCAGGGATTGGGGTCAGAGCAAATAGACCACGACAGCAGATATAGATTAACCCCCTGTGTTGTGGAGATTCTTCTGCTGGAGGAGTTTCCTGCATCTCCCATAACACGGTACCACAAACTGGGTGGTACTTTGCTTAAAACAACAGCAATTTATTCTCTCATGGTTCTGGAGACCAGAAGCTGAAATCAAGGTGTCAGCTGGCCACGTTCCCTCAAAAGCCTCTAGGGGAGAATTCCTTCTTGCTTCTGGGGATTGCTGGCCATTCTGGGCTTGTGGCTGCCTCACTCCAGTCTCTGCCTCTATCTTCACAATCCGTCTTTCCTCTGCATGTGTCAGTGGCTTCAGATGGTGATGATAGAAGGATGCCAGTCATTGAATTTAGGGCTCTCTTGACTCCAGAATGACTTCATCTTAATTAATTCACCTGCAAACACTTGTTTTGAAATAAGGTCATATTCTGAGGTTTGGGCGACATGAATTTTAGGGAACTCCAGTCAACTCAGTATATGTGCCAAGGATGACTTCTTTTCCTACCACCAAAAATTCAGAGCATCACCTCCCCTTTCTGTTCTCTTTATTGTTGCAAAATTCCCATGTATGCTTGATTGCATTTTGCAAAGATGGCTGCAATACTACATCTCCCATCCCACCTGCTCTAATGCTGTGACAGGGTGGGCTCATGGAATCTATGTCTCCTCCCTTGAACCTGGGTGGACCTTTAGACTAACAGAACACAATGGTTACTGATGATGAATGACTTCCAAGACTAGGTCATAGTTATGGTTTCTGCCTTATGTGCATGTTCTTGTTCTCTCTCTCTCTTTCTCTCTCTCTCTCCTCTCTCTTCTCCTTCTCTCTCTCTTTCTTCCTCTCTCTGTCTCTCTCTCCTTGTGCTTTGGCACCTGAACTGCCATATAAGAAGTCCAGTCCAGCTACTCTGACACCACCATGCTGGAGAAACCTCTTGGATAAACCACATGCAGAGACATGTTCAAATCTTCCGAGCCTCATGATCAAGAAGCTTCAAGATGGTCCTAGCACCAGCCCCCATCCAACTGGACCTACATGGAGGGTCTGACCCAGAACCAACCAGCTGAGCCACTCCTGAATGACCAACCTACAGAAACCGGAAGAGGTGATAAATGATGATTGTGTTTTGAAGAATGAAGTTTTGGGGTGGGTTGTCATATAGAAAATGGGTAGCTAATTCATTGCCACTTCAGGAAAATGGAGAATCTGCAAGGGGGCTTCTCTTGCAAATCCCAAAGGCCACTTACCTGCTAAGTTATTGAACCTCTTCATTATTAGCTGATTCTGGGCCCCAAAAGAGGAGCTTCTCCAAGACACAAAGAACTTCTCCCTACATGGTTCTCCCTGCCCCTCAACCAAACCTCTCCCATGTGCTGATGCTTCAGGAAGTGGAGACAAGAAGTGACAAGAAAGAGTGGCTTCTCTCCTCTACAAATGGGAAAGGCATGGAGAGGAGCCTTTGTGGCTCAGCCTTCTACAAGCCTTGCTCCTAGAGCAGGCAGCTGGGGGTGGGGCCCAAGATGAAACAGTGGTTTTTTCAGAGTCTCTCAAGGCTGGACCCTGACCAGCCTGCAAGTCACCTGCTCCACCATCCGTGGCTCTCAGGAAAGCTCAGGGAGACCACTCAGTCTTCTCAGGGCGTACCTCCCCTCCTTCCTCTTCTCACCCCACCCAGGCCGTAGAGATGGGCTATGCCTCATCCTCAAAGTGCCTCCCAGGAAGCAGAGGGAGGGAGCAGGGAGCATGATGAGGGAAGAACAGAATTCATCATCACGAGGCTTTATCAAGGTTACAGCTGTGGCAAGGGAAGCTCAACTCTGCAAGGCTCACCTCACAAGTTTCCAGAATGCATCTCCAAATTGTCCAGCTGAAGACTTGAAGACTGGAGCCCTTACCCAGGGGGTCTAACCCCCTTTTGGCTGCAGGGCCTCTGGGGCATCAAGACCCCCACTACAGATTGCACTGGTCCTTGTGATAAGTGGCTCCTAACTCAGAGAATTCTCTTGGAAGGAAGAGGAGAGGCAGGGAGCACTGGAGCTGCACAGAGTCAAGGCTGGATGAGGCTGTGCCGTGCAGAACTGCCCTGCAGCTGCAGCTGCCACCAGAGGCAGGCGAGGGCCCCTGATGCTAGAAGCACCCACCACGTTTCATGAGCACACTTTCACCAGCTCCTGATGTTGTATGGCTTGGTGGTCTAACTCCATGGTCTAGCTTCACTGTCAAACATGTAGGGGAAGAAAAGATTCGTATTTTTCTCTACCTTCTTAGATTCATTGGCTAGAGCTCTGCAAATTAGACCAACAAAACAGATTAACCAGAGAAAAACAAACAGGAAGTTTATTGATGTGTGTGTCCTGCATACACACAGGAGAACTCTGATGCGTAACTCAAAGGGATGCTCAGAGCTTGGGCTGATGTTGCATCTGCAGTGAACTGTGTGTCCCTCCCAAATTCATATGTTGAAATCCTAATCCCTAGAGGGATGGCATTAGGAAATGGAGTCTTTGGAAGGTGATTAGATCAGAAAAGTGGAGCTCTCATGAGTGGGATTAGTGCCTGTACAAAAGGGATCCCCAAAGCTCCCTCTTTGCTGTGTGCCACGTGAGGACAGAGTGAAGAGATGGCCATTGTGAACTTGGAGGAGATCCCTCACCAGAACCTGACCACATTGGCACTCTGGTCTCGGATTTCTAGCTCCCAGGACTGTGAGAAATAAATTTCTGTTGTTTATAAGTCACCATGAGTGGGCTAGGACAGCATCTTAACAAAGAACAACAATTTTGTAGAGAAGTGATAAAACACAGGAAAGAACTTTGAGCTTCTGGGGCAGCAAGTTGTGGGCAGGTAAAGGTATGAGACAAACGAAAGGACAGTGAGGCTCGTAGGTTTGCTGTGTGGATCTCTTCGATGTCATCGCTGGGCCGAGGAGGACTGGAATTGTATCTGGTGACAGAGAATCATCCTGCCCTTGTAGAAAGCGAGTTCATGGAGATTTGTCCTGTGTCTGCTTCTCAATTGCTTTTAGCTCAAAATAATTCCCATGTCAGAGGGGTGTGTGGGGGGGTGACGTACTCTGAACTCCTACTGCCTTCAAATACCACCAGACGCTTGAGATATGATGTGGCGAGTCTGAATGGAGATGTGCCCTCAGTATTCTGCACACTGAATTTTGAAGCCTTAGTGAAAAAATACAAACTATCTCATTGAAAAATTTTGGTATTGATAGGCCGGGCACAGTGGCTCACGCCTGTAATCCCAGCACTTTGTACGGCCGAGGCGGGTGGATCACGAGGTCTGGAGTTCAAGACCAGCCTGGCCAAGATGGTGAAACCCTATTTCTACTAAAAATACAAAAAATTAGCTGAGCATGGTGGCAGGCCCCTGTAGTCCCAGCTGCTCAGGAGGCTGAGGCAGGAGCATCGCTTGAACCTGGGAGTTGCAGGTTGCAGTGAGCCGAAATTGCGCCACTGCATTCCAGCCTGGGCGACAGAGCGAGCCTCCGTCTCAAAAAAAATTTTTTTTGGTATTGATTACATGTAGGAAGGATAATAGTTTATGTAAACAGCATTAAATAAAATGTTCTTAAAATATATTTCACCCCTTTTTTACTTTTTAATACAGCTTCTAGAAAAGTAATATTACACATATGGCTTGCATTGTGTTTCTGCCTTTTTTTTTTTTTTTTTTTTAGATAGAGTCTTGCTCTGTTATCTGAGCTGGAGTGCAGTGGTGCAATCACAGCTTACTACAGCCTGCAGCTTTGACCTCCCAGGTTCAACCGATTCTCCTGCCTCTGCCTCCCAAGTAGGTGGGACTACAGGCACGCCCCACTAATTTTTGTATTTTTTGTGGAGACAGGGTTTCACCAATTTACCTAGGTTGGTCTTGAACTCAGAGGCTCAAGTCATCCACCTACCTCGACTTTCCAAAGTGCTGGGATTACAGGTATGAGCCACTGCGCCTGGTCATTGTATTATATTTCTAAGGACAGCATAGGTTAAATGCCTGTGAGTCACACACACATCAATACTTGTATTCAGAAGCTATTGTGTGTAAAGTGCAGGGGACCCACGTGGGAGCATGAACAGACAGTTTCTGTCTTTATAGAGCTTACGGTTTAGTGCAAAGCTGTGCACCATGCCAACGGTCTCCCTGTGTTAAGAACTGACTGAGTCAGACTTCTGGCTTGAGCGTGCAGTCAGGCATGGGTGGCCTTGCACATAAGTATGTCCAGCTCAACCTCTGAGGACATCGCTTATGTAAGAGACACCTACAGAGGGAGCGGGCTAGAAAACAGACCCGTCTGCTTCCCCAAAATTTTCCTCACTCCCTTGCCATCTGTTAACCCAGTAGCAGCTCACCTGGCAAAGGCAGTGTGGGGTCAGGTCCCTAGCAGCCTTGCGGGCAGGACTGTGTTGTTTGACAGCTGGGAAGAATGATAACCTCATTAGTCACCCAAGAGGAAGCAGACCTCTTTCCCTAAAACCTGCTTGTCTTTGATTAACCAAAGAGGAAAAAATAGACCGAAGAGGATGGCACTGGGTGTCAGATGAGGGTAGGAAGGGAAAAGGAGAGAAAGGATGGAAGGCTAGTGTACAAATGACACAGAGGCTTTGCATCCCAGTTGGTGTAGCCTCTCTGTGGCTGACTCTTTTTTTTTTTTTTTTTTTTTTTTGAGGCAGAGTCTTGCTCTGTTGCCCAGGCTGGAGTGCAGTGGCACGATCTCAACTCACTGCAACCTCTGCTTCCCAGGTTCAAGCAATTCTCCTGCCTCAGCCTCCTGAGTAGCTGGGACTACAGGTGCATGCCACCATGCCTGGTTAATTTTTGTATTTTTAGTAGAGATGCGGTTTCACCATGTTGGCCAGGATGGTCTCAATCTGACCTCATGACCCACCTGCCTCAGCCTCCCAAAGTGCTGGGATTACAGGCGTGAGCCACTGCACCTGGCTGTGGCTGACTCTTTGGTTCTGAGGTTTTAGTTTGGAACTGAAATGGAGCTTAAGCTCTTTCCTACACAACAGGTGTAATTTATGCTTGGGGCTATTGGCAGGTGGGCTTCCCTGTAAACAACGGCATGGTATGCCTGCTTCCTGCAGAGTGTTTCCCAACCTGCAGCTAAATATCTGCCAGGTCATGAGAGGGAGTGAAAGCAAGGAGCACAGGTCTGGGGGTTTGTCTGCCCTTGAAAGCTGTGTAGAAGAAAAATCCATATCTGCTTATCGCCTCATCCCTCCCTGACTCACGGAGATCAGAGAAAACACACTAGGAGTCCATATTCACTGAAAATTCCTCATATTTACTGAAAATTCCTCAGGCATTTAGCATCATATTGTTATAGAAAAGGGTCCCTAATTCAGACCCCAAGAGAGGGTTCTTAGATCTTATGTAAAAAGAATTCAGGGCCAGTCCATAGAGTAAAATGAAAGCAAGTTTATTAGGAAAGTAAAGGAATAAAAGAATGGCAGCTCCATGGGCAGAGCAGGGCCTTCCTGAAAGTAAGAGGAGGAACGTGTCCACCCTAAGTATAATGCTCATATATATATATAGGATTTTAAAAGATCATGGGGAAATATGTTCTGCTACAAGGGTTTGTGATAAAAGATTAATTTTCTTAATTACTATACTTTGCAAGAATCAATATTATTATCTTTAAAGCAAAATGAGGAATGCCTTTGTTCTCAAGATATCAGGATATCAAGACACTCCCAAGTCTGGGCCTGTTTAATAAATATTATCAATCTGTTCCTTAACCGTAAACATCTAGAGGCTAGCAACACCTAACTTCCTGGGAATGCAGCTCAGCAAGCCCCAGCCTTGTTTTCCAGCCCTCACTCAAGATGGAGTCGCTGTGGTTTGAATGCCTCTGACAGTATGATGTTAAACATTTTGCTTGCAGAATGCTTCTACATGAGGAATAGTAAGGTGCAGTGGGTAGGGACAGGGCCACTGGATCCAGGCTGCTGGAGTTTGAATGTGGACTTTATGCCTTGGTAGCTAGAAGACCATGACTAAGCTGCTTGGCCTCTGGTTGACTCACTTTTCTCATATGTAAAAGGGTGGCAGCAATAACACTACTGTTACAGTAGGTAGCTAGGCAGACATGAGCGGGGCAGGAGAGGCCCACCCTGCCCCAGGAATGGTCAGAGCGTTGTTAACTGTGTCTCTAAAATAATAATTGGTCACAGCCAGTGCCAAGGAAGGGCAGTCTCCCAAAGACAGAAACACTGAAACTGGTGACCAGCAGCTTCCCGATGGGATCTCAGGAGTTGGGCGAGTGGACTCAAGTGCGCACACTAAGAGGCAAAATGGTGGAGTTTAACTGGCATATGACCTTCCTCTAGGAAGGCTCAACTGGTAAGGAAAAAAATGCCTAACGTGAGCATGCACTCAACTCCAGTATACACACTGCACATGTGCCCCCCTGCAAGGGCTGGCAGGCCACTGGGCATGCGGAGAGCCGGCCCCAGAGAAGAATCAGGGGAGAAGGAATGTGGACTCCAGAAGCCTGCCAATGTATAAAACCCCAAGTCAAAGATCAAACCACACACTCGGAGGTCAAACCATGTACTCAGATGTCTCGAGTCACCCTCTTGGTCCTCTTTCAAGTGTACTTTACTTCCTTTTGTTCTTGCTCTAAAGCTTTTTAAAAACCTTTCACTCCTACTCTAAAACTTGCCTCGGTCTCTCACTCTGCCCTATGTCTCTTGTTCAAATTCTTTCTTCTGAGGAGGCAGGAACTGAGGTTGCTGCAGATCCCTACAGATTCACCGCTGCTAACACTACTACCTACCCATGGGTTTGTTGTAGGGAATAAACCAGTTAATATTTTTAAAGCTCTGCGAACAGACTTGTATGCAGGTACATCAGCGTCATCTCTTACGTGATCATTTAATCCTCATGGTGACCCTATGACAGAGGTGTGTGAGTTTCCAATTACTGCTGTAAGAAATTATCAACTTAGCAGTTTAAAGCAATGCATATTTATTATTTTATAGTTCTGGAGGTCAGAAGTCCTAAAATGAAAGTGTCGGCAGGACTGCTTTCTTCTGGAGGTGTCAGAGGCATGTAAACCATATGCAATTTTGCTAATTTATGCTTGGGGCTGTTGGCAGGTGGCCTTCCCTGTACACAATGGCATGGTAAGCCTACTTCCTGCAGAGTGTTTCCCAACCTACAGCTGAAGATCTGCCAGGTCATGAGAGGGAGTGAAAGCAAGGTGCAGAGGTCTTGCTTGCAACTCCATCTTGAATAGGGTCTGGATAAAATGAGGCTGAGACCTCCTGGGCTGCACTCACAGATGGTTAAGGCGTTCTAAGTCACAGGATGAGATAGGAGGTCAGCACAAGATACAGGTCACAAAGACCCTGCTAAGAGGCAAAATGGTGGAGTTTAACTGGTATATGACCTTCCTCTAGGAAGGCTCAACTGGTAAGGAAAAAATGCCTCACGTGAGCATGCAAAGTTCTTTACTGCATCCTGTTTTATCCTGTTTTATTTTGGAACTGAAATGGAGCTTAAGCTCTTTCCTACACAGCAGGTGCAAATTTTGCTAATTTATGCTTGGGGCTGTCGGTAGGTGGGCTTCCCTGATAAAACTGGGATAAAACAGGATGCAGTAAAGAAGCTGGACAAATCCCACCAAAACCAAGATGGCAATAAAGAGTGACCTCTGGTCGTCCTCACTGCTACACTCCCAGCAGCGCCATGACAGTTTACAAATGCCATGGCAATGCCAGGAAGCTACCCCTATATGCTCTAGAAAGGGGAGGTATGAATAATCCACCCCTTGTTTAGCATAGCATCAAGAAATAATCATAAACGTGGGCAACCAGCAGCCCTGGGGGCTGCTCTGTCTATGGAGTAGCCATTCTTCTGTTCCCTCACTTTCTTAATAACCTTGCTTTCACTTTACTCTATGGACTTGCCCTGAATTATTTCTTGTGTGAGATCCAAGAATCCTCTCCTGGGGTCTGGATTGTGACCCCTTTCCTGTAACATCAGCTCTAGCGGCAAATCCTTTTCCTTGCCTGTCCCAGCCTCTAGAGGCGCCCACATTCCTTGACTCAAGGCCCTTTGTTTGTATGACTCCGATTGGCTTCCATCTTCACATCTCCTTCTCCAACTCTGACCCTTCTGCCTTTGTCTTTCCCTTATAAGGACATGTATGATGACATTGGAGCCACTCAGATAATCCAGGAGAATCTCCCCATCTCAAAATCCTTAATTATGTCTGCAAAGTTCCTTTTGCTATGTAGGGTAACATATTCACAGCTTCCAGAAATTAGGACATGACATCTTTGGGAAGCCATTGTTGAGACTACAGTGGGTAGATATTAATAGACACCTGTGACATTGGTATATCTTTCTGAAAGATCATAGGAAAGGGTGATTTGGGCCATGTCCTGCTGAAATGACTGCTAGCCAGTGGAACATACAAGTGGTGCATAGGAGATTGTACCAAACAAGTCTGTATTTCAATATTAAGTTGTATGTGCTAATCCATTCAGAACCATGTGGGATAGGGGTTTGCAAGTGGCTGGATTATTGGATTCCACCATTCCCAAGAGACCAGCGCTTGCTCTAGACTGTTGAGTGCCCACACGGTTATCCCGCTGGTGGCTAAAGGGAAGCCATTCCTGTTCTCTGTGGATGGCCTCTCTTTTCTCCCTGCATGTTCTGTCTCATTTACCCATTATTCCTTCTGCCTTCCCCAGTCCCACCTTTTCTTTAAGTAAATTTCTCAAGGGAGATAGCAAGAAATGATGCCCAGACTCAAGGCTCAAACACCGGTGTCTCTGATCTCAAAGCTTATGCTCTGAAGTCTTAAGAATACTCAAGATAGCTCCAGGGTTTGAGAAAGAAATATTTTCCCTCCCAGTCGCCATGCAGAACAGGTAACTGACTGCACCGCACCTGCCCTGGGTGTGATAAATTCCAAAAAGAACACCCTGAGCTGAGTCTTTGTTCCCGCAGTCACCCTGATGGCACAAGTTATTTGGGTGATGTCAGCAACAAAAACACTGGACTGACAAACAGCCACCAGAGTTTGTATAAAAACTAAACTGGAGGCATTAGAGTGTAACTCCTGGCTACACTGGGTGGGTGCTGTGGCTCACGCCTGTAATCCCAGCACTTTGGGAGGCCGAGGCAGGCAGATCGCCTGAGGTCAGGAGTTCAAGACCAGCCTGGCCAACATGGTGAAACTCCATCTCTACGAAAACTACAAAAGTTAGCTGGACGTGGTGGCGTGTACCTGTGAGCCTCACTTCTCAGGAAGTGGAGGTTGCGCACCACTGCACACCAGCCTGGGCGACAGAGTGAGACTGTCTCAAAAAAAAAAAAATTCCCACTCCTAGTCTTCCTTAAAGACAGCAACAGGAGGAGGCCAGGGAAATTGTGCACATACACAGGGTGAGGTGCACTGAGGCGGAGATGGCAGAGTGTCCGCCAAACCACATTCCTGGCACAACCAGGCTGCCTCTCCCTGCTTCCTCTGCCGTCTGTGTTGAAAATGCAGGAGGAAGTGACAGACTTCACATCCAGGCACGGCCCATGGAAATCCCCCACATAGCATCCTTGTTTTCTTTCCTCAGCTTCTGGTTGATTTGAGAGGACGCTGGGGAGCCTGGAGCTGCAAGGTGGAAGAAGCTGAGTGAAAGAGGAAACAGAGCCTCCTTCCACCTTCCACACCATCCCTACGGGACTGTGAAGTGAGTGAGAAATAACCTTTTGTGGGGTTATATCAGTGAGATTGGAGGATTATGTGTTATAACCCCTGGCTACCCTGACTAATACATCCAAGTATTTCCAACTCCATCGTCTTGTTTCAGACTTTCTACAACCTCATGACATAGGTAATTCCATTTTTTTTTTTTAAGGCAGGTGTCACTCTGTCACCCAGGCTGGAGTACAGTGGCACGATCACGGCTCCCTGCAGCCTTGACCTCCCAGGCTCAAGCAATTCTCCCACTTCAGTCTCCTGAGTAGTTGGGAATACAGACATATGTTGCCACACTCGGCTAAAACAGAGGTAATACTATAATACCTATAATATAGGCAATATTATAATACCATATAAGATTAACTTTAAAGACGAGCATCCAAAGAGAGGAAGTGAGGGAACTCTGGCCGTCTTCATCCCAGGTCACCTTGTCCTGGTTGCTTTGGTGGGATGGGGCAGAGGCCTTGGGGCCAAGGCAGAAATGTTTCCTAAGCCTGATCTGTTATTCTACAAGCCTTTAGCTCCAGATGACTTAGACCCAAGACAGTCAGTGAGGCAAGTGCTATAGCTCCCCAAACCCCAACCAGGTCACTCCCTGCCCTTTCAGGTCTCCTGGGTTTCCTGGCTGAAAAGAAAAGTTAGCCGCTGTACCCGAGAAGCAGCTGAGTGGGTGCACCCTGAAGTGGAGGGTGATTGTTTAGCAAGGCACCAGAAATGCAAATGGCTTCAGACACAGTCCTTGCCCCTGAACTATAACAGTCATAGCCAACATGGACTGAGCGCTCACCTCGGGCTGGGCACTTTGCTAGGTGCTCATCTTGCAATACTTCATGGAGCCCACACAAGATCCTTATTGGGGAGAATCTCCTGCTGGAATCACTTCCACTATGGTGGAAGGAGAATTGTGTGGTGGTTAAAAGTCTAGGCTCTGGAGTTGGAGCAACTCTACCCCTCTCTAGCAGGGCAATGCTACTCACGTTCATTCGCCTCTTTACTCCCATTTTCTCATACAATAGAGATAATGAAACTATCTTAAACTATCTTTATCCTAATAAAGTTAGTTTATGCAGAATGAGGCTAACAATGAGGCTAATGCTGCAATGGAATAAGAACACTGCGTGAGCTCCCAAGTTACTAAAGAGACTGGGGTGCAGAAAGATTAAATGGTTTGTCAAATGACACTGAGCTGGCACGGTCAGGATATGCACCAAGTCAGTCTGACTCTGGAATCCACTTTAAACCACTTCGTAGGAGGGAAAGGAATTTGTCAGGGTCACGTACATGAAGAACAAAAATGTTCACTGGGGGCCAAAGACTTACCTCAACCAGACTCACCTTATCTGATTCTCATCTGTTCAGTGGACGTCTCCCAAGGCGTTATGCTAAGGGTATAAATGCAAGTGTGCATTGACCATCCAGAATCCACTCTATCCTTCTCACTGCCTTTTATAACCCGGTGCACCTTTCTCTACATACAAGCATTTTCCTGAATATTGTGTGTGGGACAGATCACGTTTGAAGCATAGCTTGGATGTTTACTCGTCAAAGACTACTCCAGTGAGTCCTTTCATAGAGCAAAGTTCTGGGGAAGATGACTAATGACCCTCAGGGTAAAAAAGTCAACCTAGTAAATGCAGATTTCAGTAAACTCAGGTCTGTGACCACACACTTTAATTTTTTGTATAATAATTTAATTTATTTTAAGGCAGGCGTGACTTAAAGACCTACATCAAAGAATTCCCTAATACCTGGAATGGTTTGGTAGCGATGGATTCTGATCCACACAGGAGCAGCATGAAAATGGGAACTGTCTTAGGTCATGTCACGTGGTATTCTGTAGGCTCAACAAGGTGTAGGAACACTGGAAGGATTGTGTGACTGCCACAGCAGCTGGGGAGTAAATGAACATGACCTGGACCTAGAACAGTGTTGCTCTGGGATCAGGAAGGACCAGCTGGGACAGCAGATGCCTGTGCGAAGAGACTCAAGGCAGCAGCCGCTCCTCAACTCCTGGTACAATTTCATGCATCAGTTTAACCTACTGGAACTCAGACGCATCCCTGGGGAGAAAGGAGGAAAATCTGAATTGTTTGAAATTGAATTCTTGTTCCTAAAGGTAACGGACTTCATCAAAAAATAATTTCGGTTAAAAAAAAAAAAGAAAATTATATTTTTTATGCACCTGAGTCTTTGGCCTGAAGACCATTCTTCCAGAAATAAGTTTTCATATCTTGAGGTTTTAAAATTGGGAGCCCATTTGCATTTACTATGGTCATTTATTAAGAAACAGAAGATTCTAGAAACTTTCATGTCTGCCTGTGGCCACGAGTGTCCTTGATTTAAGTAGTGGATAGTAATTGAGGCAGAAAGGAGGAATGTTTTCTTATTTGATACTTGTGAACTTAAATCATCTGGATAATTACAGCTTTTCTTTTTCATGAGATTGATCTTCCTTTACCGGAAGATGTCTGATAACTGTGTAAACACTGCCAGGTGTCCCAATAATATCAGTCCTCAAATTTTTATATAATTGCAGGGTCTGTTGCAATTTGTGCCTATTTTCTCCACTAGAAGACGACACCAGGCAAAAAGGCCAAGTGGGGTGCTGCGGAAAGAGTGCTACTTATGCAAACCAAGACAAAACGCTCACACTGAATGTATTAATCTGTTCTCACACAGCTATAAAGAACTACCTGAGACTGGGTAATCTACAAACAAAAGAGGTTTAATTGACTCACAGTTCTGCATGGCTGGGGAGGCCTCAGGAAACTTAGAATCATGGCAGAAGGGGAGGCAAGACATGTCTTACATGGCAGCGTGAGAGACAGTTAAGGGGGAACTGCCAGACACTTTTAAAACCACCAGATAGGCCGGGCACAGTGGCTCCCACTTGTAATCTTAGCACTTTGGGAGGCCGAGGTGGGCAGATCACTTGAGGTCAGGAGCTGGAGACCAGCCTGACCAGCGTGGTGAAACCCATCTCTACTAAAAATACAAAATTAGCTGGGAGTGGTGGCGCATCCCTGTAATCCCAGCTACTCGGGAGGTGGAGGCAGGAGAATCGCTTGTACCCAGGAGGTGGAGGTTGCAGTGAGCGGATATTGTGCCGTTGCACTCCGGCTTGGGCAACAAGAGTGAAACTCTGTCTCCAATAAATATATAGAAAAATAATTAAATAAAACCATCAGCTCTTGTGAGAGCTCACTCAGTATCACAAGAACAGCACGGGAGAAACCATCCCCAGGATCCAGTCACCTCCCAACAGGTCCCTCCCTCGACACATGGGGATTACAATTTGGGATGAGATTTTGGTGGGGATATGAGCCAAACCATATCACTCATGCACCAGGAGGCTGAAGGGTGAGGGTAGCCACTTACCCTGATCCCACATCAGGCAGGGTAAACTGCCTTCTACCATGACTCGGCTGAGAGGATTCCATGGAGGAATTTCTACAGACACCATCTGATGAAGGTTTTTATTTTCCTTTTTTATTTTTTGAAACAGTGTCTTGCTCTGTTGCCCAGGCTGGAGTGCAGTGGTGCAATCATGGATCACTACAGCCTTGACCTCCTGGGCTCAAGTGATCCTTCCACCTCAGCCTCTTTAGTAACTGGGACCACAGGCACCTGCTACCATGCCAGGCTAATTTTTGTATTTTTAGTAGAGATGGGTTTTTTCATGTTGTTCAAGCTGGTCTCCAACTCCCGGCCTCAGCTGATCACCTGCCTTGGCCTCCCGAAGGGCTAGGATTACAGGCATGAGCCACTGCACCCGGCCAGTTTTTTCTTTTAAGTCATTCAATCATTACCTCAGTAAATGTATGAACCATCCACTAGTTGCTCAAGTAAGAAATCCCAGGATTCTTTTGTTTTTTATTTTTTTGAGACAGGGTCTTTGTCTGTCACCCAGGCTGGAATGCAGTGGCATGTTCCTAGCTCACTGAGCCTTGAACTCCCAGGCTCAAGTGATCCTCCCACCTCAGCCTCCTGATTAGCTGGGACTACAAGCACATCCCACCTCACTCAGCGATTAAACATTTTTTTTTTTTTTTTTGTAGAGATGAGGTCTTGCTCAACAGAGGCCCAGGCTAACCTCAAACTCCTCAAACTCCTATCCTCAAGCAATCCTTCTGCCTTGATGTCCCAAAGTGCTGAGATTACAGGGATGAGCCACCATGGCTGGCCCCAAGATTCTTGATCTATTGACAAATCCTTATGGTCTTAGGTCTTACATTGAATTCCTCCAGAAGTAGAACCTGGAACAAAGATTTGAAAGCAAACAATTGATTTTGGAGCAGTTTATTCCAAGAAGGCACCACTACAGAGCTGGGCCGTGAGGTCGGGAAGGGAAGGAAGCCAATGCAGGCGTGTGAACGAGCATACCACCTCTGCGACAAATGGAACTCAGTCCTGCGAGGACTCTGAGGGAGATGGGGTCAGTGGTGTGCTGGTGAACGGCTCTGAAGGAAACTCTGATTTGTAGTTTAATGCATTGAATGGTGTCCTCTCCTAAATTCATGTCCACCCAGAACCTCAGAATGTGACTGTATTTGGACATAGGGTCTTTGTACATGTGATTATTAATGTTAAGTCATGCTGAATTAGTGTGGGCCCTATATGCAGTGACTGGTGTTCTTGTAAGATGCAGCAACATGCAAAACTGGAGGGAAGGCACTGTAAAGATGGGGGCAGAGACTGGAGCAACGCAGCCACAAGCCAAGGAATGCCGGAAGCCACCAGGAGCTGGAAAAGGTGAGGCCGGATCCTCCTCTAGAGCCTTTGGAGGGAGCATGGCCCACTGACACCATGATTCCAGACTTCTAGCTTTCTGAACTGTAAGAGATTACTTTTCTGTTGTTTTAAGTTTGTGGTAATTTGTTACAGCAGCTGTAGGAAGCTAATGCATGTAGTGTGATATTGTTTGGATCTGTGTCCCCACCTAAATCTCATGTCCAACTGTAATGCCCAGTGTTGGAGGTGGGCCTGGTGGGAGGTGACTGGATCAATGGAGTGGAGTGCCCATGAATGGTTTAGCACCAACCCCTAGGTGCTGTTCTCGTGAGAGTGAGTGAGTGAGTTACAGCGAGATCTGGTTGTTTAAATGTGTGGCACCATCTTGAGTTAATTTTTGTATAAGTTTACATTAGCAAAGACTTGGAACCAACAGAAATGCCCATCAATGATAGATGAGATACAGAAAATGTGGCACATAGACACCGTGGAATACTATGCAGCCGTAAAAAACAATGAGTTCACGTCCTTTGCAGGGACATGGATGAAGCAGGAAACCATCATTCTCAGCAAACTAACACAGGAACAGAAAACCAAACACTGAATGTTCTCACTCAGAAGTGAGAGTTGAACAATGAGAACACATGGACATAGGGAGGGGAACATCACACGCTGGGGCCTGTCAGGGGGTGGGGGATGAGGGGAGGGAGAGCATTAGGACAAATACCTAATGCATGCGGGGCTTAAAACCTAGATGATTGTTTGATAGGTGCAGCAAACCACCATAGTACATGTGTACCTATGTAACAAAACCTGCACATTTAGCACCTGTATCCCAGAGCTTAAAGTAAAATTAAAAAAAAAAATGCGTGGCACCTCCCTGTCCCTTCCTCCTGCCCCAACCATGGGAAGTGCTTGCTCCTGCTTCACCTTCCACCACAAGTAAAAGCTCTCTGAGGCCTCCCCAGAAGCAGACACTGCCATGCTTCCTGTGCAGCCCGTGGGACCGTGAGCCAATGAAACCTCTTTTCTTTAGAAATTACTCAGTCTCAGGTATTTCTTCCTAGTAGTGTAAAAATAGATTAATACAGAAAGTTGAATCTGTATTAGTCAGGGTTCTCCAGAGAGACAGAACCAATGGATCTATGAAAGGGAGTTTATTAGAGAGAACTGGCTCACACAATTACAAGGTGAAGTCCCAGGATAGGCCATTTGCAAGATGGGGAAGAAAGAAGCCAGTAGTGCTTCAGTTGGAGTCCAAAAGCCTCAAAATCAGGGAAACCAACAGTGTGGCCTTCAGTCTGTGGCCAAAGGCTCAAGAGCCCCCAGCAAACCACTGGTACAAGTATAAAGTCCAAAGGCTGAAGAACCTGGAGTCTGACGTCCAAGGGCAGGAGGAGTGGGAGGGAGCATCCAACATGGGAGAAAGAAAGAAGCCAGGAGACCCAGCAAGCAAGGGCATCCCACCTTCTTCCACCTGCCTTGTTCTGGTCATACTGGCAACTGATTGGATGGTGCCCACACATATAGAGGGTAGGTATTCCTCTCCCTACCCACAGACTCATGTCTATCTCCTCTGGCAACACCCTCACAGACACACTCAGAGACAATACTCACTAGCCATCTAAGCATCCTTCAATCCAATCAAGTTGCCATCTAATATTAACCATCACAAAATGTTTTCCAATTTTGATGTTGTAAATATCCCTCCCATGGCTGATTTTAAGCTACCAGTGAGATGGGACTGAATAAGGATTTGGGAAGAGCTGTTTATGGTCATACTTTGTGAGCCAATACCACCTGAATCCAGCTCATGACAGAATGGCATGCATTCTACACTGTAGAACATGCCTCTGAGTTATTCCATCTGAAGGACATAAATGCTTACTTACTTTTGGTGCATAACAAATTACCCCAAACTTAGCAGCTTAAGATGACAAACACTTATCTCACAATTTCTGTGAGCCAAGAATTTGGAAGTAGTTTAGCTGGGTGGTTCTGGCTCAGGTTCTCTTACAATGTTGCACTCAAGGTACCAGCCAGGGCTACATTTATCTGAAGGTTTGAATAGGGCTGGAGTATGTGCCCCTACGTGGCTTTTGGTGGGAGGCCCCAGTTCCTTACCAGCTATGGGCAGGAGGCCTCAGTTCCTCACCACAGGGGGCTGTCTATAGAGCTGCTTGAGTCTCCTTACAACATGGCAGCTGGAATCCCCCAGAATGAGAGAATGCAAGAAAGAAACCACAATGCTTTTTGTGACCCAGTCTCAGAAGCCACATATCATTACATCTACCTCATTTTATTCATTGCACAGTGTGGCATAAATTAGGGGGGAGAGACCTATGCAAGGATGTGGACATGAGGATGCCCCTAGATCCTGTTTCCTGACTGTCATTGGCTGAGGGCTGCTCACCAACATGGCAACTCTCTAGCTATTCCGAAAGCATTCAGTCATGTTTTGCATGCTTGTGTTAGGTGCTGTTGGCAGGTACTGCACCTGGACTGTGGGGGAACATGGGTGGGGCACCGACAGTGTCTGTTGTATTCTTGCTGCAAAATGCATCCTACATTTTAACAGTTCTTTTCATCTCCCCTGCTACTACCTCTGAGCCACTGCAGTCCTTCCCCAGTACAATTGCAAGTAGCCCTCCTAATGGAACACACCTCAACACACTCTCCACCTGGTGGCTCTACTCATCTTTTAAATGGGATTCTGAGAAGCCCTCAGTGGCTTTCACTCTACCCACTCTCCTTGCCATGCCGCAGGTTAGCAGTCTCACCCTTTATGATCTTCTCCTGCACTCACTGCCTTCCAACCACATGGGCATTTTTCTAGTTCTCAAACACGGTGAGCTCACTCTTGCTTCCAGGACTTTGCACCTGCTATTTGCTTTGTCTGGGATCCAAATCCCCAGGCACAACTGTGCTTATTCATAAATTCTCAGCTTATATGTCATCTCATGACCACCCCACATAAGTAGTACCTTTTCCACGCATGGCGCCTGGTTATTGTTTACCACACCACTCTGTTTATATCCTTTATAGTGCTATTTTTTCACTGTCTTATATCATCATTGATTGATTTAATGTTTGCTTTTAACTGATTCTCCCCTTCAAGAGTACAAGTTCCATATGGATAGGGACTCCTCTTGTCTACTGCCATATTCCAACCACTTAGACTAGTGTCTCATTCATAACCCATGCTCTGTGAGTATTTGTTAAGTGAATGGATGAATGAATTGGATCTGCTATGTCTTCACCCCAGTTTGTATCACCCACATCCAGTCTAAGTCCATACTGTCACCTTTAATGGAATTGATTTCTCTTTCCGTGGCTACAGAAATACTCTGAAGCAGCAGCTGTCTAGAGAGTGTGTCCTCACAATTCAAAATGGCCTGAGTCTTCCAATTATATGCCTCATTCAAAGGACAGTGCATATTACAGAAAATGTAAATCTTGACCCCTAACTTCTTAATCTGAATTTTTTTTAAATCAATAAAATTTCACAGTCCGGTAATTTTTTTCCACCCAAATGCCCTCTTTGACAGAAAGAAAAAGGCTTTTTGGACAGAATATTTTGGTTGGTAGAGGATAAATTGAAAAAATGTCATAATTTGCCTCATTCTTTGAAACATAATCTAATGTCTTCCCTAAAAGAAAAATGGTAACAGAATAACCTACTTTCCTCTTCTTCTTAGTTCTACTTTATAAACTTTCTTGATCCACATTTTCAAATAAGCACCTCCACCTCCAGGAACTCCTAAAATAGGACTCGACCGTCAGAGCCCATGGGTTTTTGTTTTTGCTTATTTGTTTATTGTTTAGAAGCAGTTAAGAAACCTTTTGATCAGGCAAACACTCAGGAAACCCACCCAATTTAGCTTCTCCAGATACAAATTTTTAGATGCAAAGACCATCCCAGCACCCTAGTGTGACAGTCAAATGTTTGAATACTTCAAGCCACTATAAAGAACTTAGAACAAACGCCGATTTAAAAAGCCAACGTATTACACGGGCATTTGGCCCCTGTTCCCAATAGAGCTGTGACCTCCACAGCTGTGAACAGGGGAAACAGTGATTTTTCATTGCCCCGGGAAACTCTCTCCAACAACATTGTGTTTTTGTTTTCACTTTTGTTTTTCAATGCCCAGTTCTTGGCAAGCTCTCACCTTTCTGTTCTGAGTCTTTGCACCTGTGCTTTTCTCTGCCTGGTATTTCATCTAGATTCCTAGCCTTTCTGATGCATCCTAAGTCTCCGGTCAAGCCACACTTCCTCTGAGTGGCCTTTGCTGACTTCCCTGACCACCTCAGGTGCCCTCCTTACAACTTGTCCTAGCACTGGCTTCCTCCCCTTAACATTTTCCACAGCTGAAACTTTCTTTCTTTCTTTCTTTCTTTCTTTCTTTTTTTTTTGAGACGGAGTCTTTCTCTGTCACCCAGTCTGGAGTGCAGTGGTACAATCTTGGTTCACTGCAACCTCCGCCTCCTGGGTTCAAGTGATTCTCATGCCTCAGACCTCCCTAGTAGCTGGGATTACAGGTGTGCACCATCACACCCAGCTAATTTTTGTATTTTTAGTAGAGATGGGGTTTCACCATGTTGGCCAGGCTGGTCTCGAACTCCCAACCTCAGGTGATCCATCTGTCTTGGCCTCCCGAAGTGCTGGGATTACAGGCGTGAGCCACCATGCCCGGCCACAGCTGGAACTTTTACAGCATCCAGTGTGAATATTTGGTTTGTATTTGTAATGAACAAAGTTGATGTTCTGCCCACATCCAGATCTCTCCATGCCATGCCTTTTGGTGAATGCCTTTTGTGAATTCCTTCCCCCTGTCTGCCTGGCTTCTGCCAGATTTCCTTCCTACTAGCTGGCACCTGCAGCTCTTCCTTAGAGGACCATTCTTGGGCACTGGAAGCCCACTTTGCCTACCTCTGCAGAGGCCAAGAAGAGCCTGGGAGCTCACATTGTCCCAGGGCAGCTCTCAACCCAGGAGGACGCATGTGGCCCTGGACAGGACCAGGTAGGCAAAGGCAGCACATCCCGCCTTTGGCAATGCTGTTTCTATCATTAACTGGGTGATTTTTGGAAGGTTGCCAGTTTTGAGTGGTGCCTGGAGCATCAGAGGGCTCTTTTTCAGGCCTAAGGGATGGACAAGAATGACTGTCTCAATTCTTTTCCTTCTGTTACAGAATAATCCAGGGAAAGCTGGGTGGTCTGGATGTTCTGCAGAGCATCATGCTGACCAAGTGTATTCATGGACCACGTTAATTGGATCTGATGAGCAGGAAGTGGCAAGAATTTTGGGTGACCTGGAATACATGCTCCAGAGGGTGAGAGACGAACTCTGCAGAATGTTCGAATCCTGCCACGTTGGTAAAATGATGAGTCGTCTAAGGCACGTCTACGCTGTTGAAACTTTCCCTATAAGGTACAGTACAAGTTGCTCCTTGTACCTCCCAACACCGAGAAAGAGGCACACTGCTTGGCATGTCTCCCCTGGTTTCAGAGGCAGCCTAGCTTTCTTGGCCATGCTTTCTTGGCCATATATTGAGAGACTCATCAGGTTGCTAGCTTTTAGTGGGGCTCAGAGTGAAAACAAAAATGTCTTCATCAAATCCAGGCTGCAGATGAATGGGCTTGTCACTTGGGCCATTTGAGCTGGCAGAGCCCATGGCCGTAGAGGTATTGCTGTTAGACTGGGTGCCCTATGTGGTTTCTGGAAATGTCCAAAACAAGAAGCCCAGTGGAGAGCCCAGGGTTCTGGAGCACAGCCACCTGTCTCTAACAGAGAAGTAGACACCATTATTCAAATAGTAGCTGCGAGCAATGGTGAGAGTGAGCATCTATAGTGGGTTGAATGGTGCCTCCCCTCATCAAGGACACATCCACAGAATGTGATCTTATTTGGGTTAAGAGCCTTTGCCAATGTCTTTAAGGAAAGGATCTTGAGATGAGATAATCTTAGATTGGGTGGGTGCTAAATCCAGTGAGGATCCTTATGAGAGGCAGGAAAGGAAAAGACACAGATAGAGAGAAGGACCCGCCGAGACAGATACAGACACTGGAGCAATGTTCCCACAAGCCAAAGGACACCAGGAGCCACCAGAAGCTAGAGAAGGTGAGGAAGTCTCCTCCCCTTGAGCCTTCAGAGGGAGTATGGCCCTGCCCACACCTTTATTTCGGACTCCCGTCCTCCAGAATGGTAAGAAAATAAATCCTGTTGTTTTAAGCCACCAAGTTAGAGGTAGTTGATTGTTACAGCCCTGGGAAGCTAATACAGCATCTGGCTGTGCAACCGGAGCTGCCCATCCTGAGCTGGGGGTCACTAGACCCTGCAGGTCATAAGGCTGCAACTCACATGGGTTCCAGAAGTGATCCACTGAGGATCCACTGTAAGATCCACTGTAAGGTCTGCTGTATGACAGAAGTGGCCTCTCTGGAATGAAGCCTGAGCCAGTCCACACAGAACAGACACTCCATCCTGATGAACAGCCCAGGCTTGGAGTCAGCCTCCAGTGTTTCCACGATGCCCTTCTCTCCATTGTCACTGATGGCCTCACGAGGGATTCCGAAAGGCCAGATGATAAAGGAGGAAAACCTCAAGCCTGGTAGAAAGATGGGTCTGCTTAGTAAACTGATACAGGCCACAGACAGTCTACACTGCTGTCCCAAGAGGAGCTGGAAGAGCATTGAGTGAAATTCCTTTTAATGGACAGAGCTCTGGACACATGCCTTCCATCCATGTCACACGGAGAGAGAAGTGGCTTCAGGTGAGGATATACGTGTACTCCCAGGCAGTAACAGGTGGTCTGGCTAGTTGGTTAGGCCCCCTTAAGGAGGAAGATTAAAACTCTGGAGACAAAGAAGTCTGTACAAGGGGCACATGGCTGAATTTGTGGGAGCAGGCACAGAGCGTGAGGTTCACCTATTGCACGTTAACACCAGACTGCAGAAGAGGCACTCAACGAGTGGACAGGATGACCTGTGCATTAGAAGCCAGCCAGCCAGCCCTTGTCCTCAGCTGCTCTGGTATGCTCAGTTACAGAACGAAAAAAGAGGCAGAAACGGGGGCTGTCCCTGGGCCTAGCAGGATAGTTGGCCTTTGCCAAGGGGGCTCTTGCCACTGCGGCTACTGGGTGCCTGAGCTGTTCTCTGGAGAGACTCGTCCTGGGCCCCCACATGGCTCATCCCTAAGATACTGTGTTGGATTCCCATCACTGCTGAACAAACGACCACCAAATGAGTGGCTTCGGACAACACAGATTGATTATCTTAGGGTTCTAGATAAGCATGGATATTTTCCCTTTTATCTAGGTCTTCTTCAGTTTCTTTCAATAGTGTTTTGCAGTTTTCAATCTTCTGCGTATATATTTTGCAGCTGTTATAATTTTCATACATAATTAGGGCTGTTCTAGCTTCCTTTTAAATAATTTTTATTATGATTGTAAAGTGTTCATCTCTAGTAATGCTTCTTGCTGTAAGGTGTTCTTTTTCTGACATCAGTATAGCTACGTTAGCCTTTTATTAGTGTTAACATTGTACATTTTACCATCATTCTTTTACTTTCAACCCTGCTAGCTGTGGCCCTGGGAAGGAGGCTCTGCACCTGTTTTTTCATCTATGACAGGCGGGTAAACCACCTACCTCAGAAGGAGTTGTAAGTAAATAACTAAAAGATGTTTAACATCGGTCCTGGCGTGGACTAAGTGCTCACTAAATGGAGTCTCTTATTATTGTTGCTGTGGCTATTAATATTAATAGAGAAGGGTAATTCTCCATTCACACTGAGAGAGAAGAGTTTCTTTCATCAGAACTTCGAGTTTCTGTAAGACCACGAGAAGATAGGCTGGGGTATACAGGCAACTTCTGTCGACAATGGGGTGGGAGCAGAAGAGCAGCAGAGTGGAGCCCCTGCCCATCGTGGTGTCAATCATTCTGTGCCATAGCTGCCCCCTTCTCTACCTCTGCCCTCTGACTGTGAGCACCTTGAGGTCTCGGCCATTATTCCATCTTTTGCATGTTGCGCCAGGCCAGGCACGCAGCAGGTGTTCCATGAGTGTGTGCTGAGTAAGTAATTGAACCAGCAACCGAGAGACAAAGTAGCCTCGTATTTCATCACATGCACACGAAGGAAGAATTCCAGGCTTGCAGTTGTGTCTCTCTTTTTTTTTTTTTTTTGAGACGGAATCTCGCTCTGTTGCCCAGGCTAGAGTACAGTGGCATGATCTCGGCTCACTGCAAGCTTCGCCTCCCGGGTTCACGCCATTCTCCTGCCTCAGCCTCCCGAGTAGTTGGGACTACAGGTGCCTGCCACCACACCCAGCTAATTTTTTGTATTTTTTAGTAGAGATGGGGTTTCACCATGTTAGCCAGGATGGTCTTGATCTCCTGACCTCGTGATCCACCTGCCTCGGCCTCCCAAAGTGCTGGGATTACCCGCATGAGCCAACGCACCCGGCCCGCAGTTGTGTCTCTTTCTCCGGTCTCATAGTTTAGTGAAAAGGCAGTGGCTTTTGTGAAGTGGCGCACACCTGTTTAACATTTGACCTTATTTGCAAAATGGGTTGACACACATCCTGGGAATGAATTAGAGGTTATGAGCCCACAGACCCATCCAGGGGATCACATGTTCACACACCAAGGGGAAGTGGGCTTGGCAGGTGGCTGCAGGGCTGGTGCTCAGTGGGGAAGGCGTGTTGGAAATCTTTGATGACTGATCCAATTTGTTTTAGGGTCTAACAAGATTAGGACTCTGTGCCCTCACTTGGTAAGGTCATATGTAGCCCTAAGATTGCAATGAAAGATAAATTTTGAACACCACGAGGCCCCCAAGTGACTGAACTCACCAACAGAAAGTGTTTCATGATAGTGGGCCTGACTTACACAGGCCGGAGTTACCAACCATGCGGGTGTCCCCTGGGAGGACTCCTGGAATCTGGATCTTCCAGGTTTAAACGAAGATAGTCCCAGAAGAAATGGAACCACCTGGTCACTCGAACATAGACTCTTATTTGTCTGCCAACAACAACGGCAGGTTTTCCTTGAGCATCCTGCTTGAGGGAGGGAATTCTTCAGCCTCGTTGTCTCAGGGCCTTGGAACTAGGGTAGCTCCATTGACCCGAGCGGACCACTGAGGGATTTGCCCAAGGCCAGCAGTTGCCTTGCTGCAGGTTCAGGCAGGATGGGGGTGGAGGTGGCTGTGACCATTTTTTTTAAGAGTCGGCGTCTCACTTTGTCACCCAATCTGCACCCAGGCTGGAGTGTAGTGGTGCGATCTTAGCTCCCTGCAGCCTCAACCTCCTGGGCTCAAGAGTTCTTCCTGCCTCAGCCTCTGGATTAGCTGGGACTACAGGTGTACACATCACACCTGGCTAATTTTTAAATTTTTTGTAGAGACAGGGTCTTGCTATGTTGCTCAGGCTGGCCTTGAACTCCTAGGCTCAAGAGATCCTCCCACCTCAGCTTCCCAAAGTGCTGGGACTACGGGTATGAACCACCACACCCAGCAGATTGTGACCATCTTATAGTTTCACTCAGGGCAGAAACTAAGCATCCAGCATCACCTCCAACCACAATCCTCCTGTCCCTTGTTTGGAGCACAGGTCTTTTCGAGAATTACAGAGCTAGCCGGGGAGGGACTCAGAGGAGCAGATGTATCTAAAGGAAAGGTCTTGAAGCCTCTGTCCTCTCTCACTGCGAACCTGCAACCGTGCGCTGAGGAGGCCGAGGTCTCCTGCAGCTTTGATTAGGAAAATCACAATATATTCCTCTCATCTGCTTCTCACAAGGAGAAAAATTGTTACTTGATGATGTCATGGGGATTCTAATCCCATGTGGAGGATTTTTAGGATGGTTTCCCATAACGATATAAATGCCAGCCCCTCTAGGCAAATCCATGCAGACAGAAAATAGTGTGGTTGTGACTTAGGGCTGAGGAGAACGGGGAGTAGGGAGGTGATAGCTAAAGTGTATGGGCTTTCCTTTTAGAGATGATGAAAATGTTTTAAGGTCTGATGTGATGGTGGATGCACAACTTGGTGAATATGCTAAAAAACATTAAGTTGGCCGGGCGCAGTGGCTCAAGCCTGTAATCCCAGCACTTTGGGAGGCCGAGGCGGGTGGATCACCTGAGGTCGGGAGTTTGAGACCAGACTGACCAACATGGAGAAATCCTGTCTCTACTAAAAATACAAAACTAGCCAGGCGTGGTGGCACATGCCTGTAATCCCAGCCACTCAGGGGGCTGAGGCAAGAGAATTGCTTGAACCCAAGAGGCAGAGGCTGCGGTGAGCCGAGATCATGCCAGTGCACTCCAGCCTGGGCAACAAGAGTGAAACTCCATCTCAAAAAACAAACAAACAAAAAACATTAAGTTGTACACTTTAAGTGGATCAGTTTTATGGCATGTGAATGATGTCTCGATAAAGTTATTATTTAAAAAAAATACCTTAGCTTCTACCAAAAAATTTTCTTTCCCCAACCAATCAATAATAACAATCTCACCCAAACCTCAAACAAACAACAATAACAATAAATGCAAAACTGTCAAGGCAAAAGTAAACTTTTTCCCCAGAGGAGAGATTTCACAGTTTCTCACCTGCTCCTAGGGTTTCTCTTCTGTTAAGGACATTGGTAGTTTGCAAAGCTGGGGCTCGGACTGGCAATGTTGGCATCTGGCATAGCCCTGGAAGTTGTGAAAAAGGCAAATTCGGGAGCCCTGCCTTTGTCCTATTAAATCAGAACCTCTGGCGACAGGGCCTGGCAATCTGTGTGTCATCAAGCTCTCCTGCTCACTGATTTTGGGTACTGGTGCAGATGACGGTGGATCAGTGAATGAACACCCTCCTGCTCATTGATTTTGGATACTGGTGTGGATGACGGTGGATCTATGAATGAAAGCCCTCCTGCTTGCTGACTTTGAGCACTGGTGTGGATGACGGTGGATCTATGAATGAACACCCTTCTCCTCACTGACTCTGAACGCTGGTGTGGAAGATGGTGGGTCTATGAATGAAGGCCCTCCTGCTCTCTGACTTTGGGCACTGGTGTGGATGATGGTGAGTCTATGAATGAACACCCTTCTCCTCACTGACTCTGAATGCTGGTGTGGAAGATGGTGGGTCTATGAATGAAGGCCCTCCTGCTCTCTGACTTTGGCACTGGTGTGGATGATGGTGGATCTATGAATGAACGCCCTCCTGCTTGCTGACTTTGGGCACTGGTGTGGATGATGGTGAGTCTATGAATGAACGCCCTCCTGCTCTCTGACTTTGGGCACTGGTGTGGATGACGGTGGATCTATGAATGAAAGCCCTCCGTATTAGGAATCACTGTGGATCAGTCAAGAAACCAAAAGGGAAAAAGTTTTTTTGTTGTTGTTGTTTTTTTTAAAGATTGGCAAATATATTGTCTTCCCTTTAGCCTAAGGGTTTAATTCTTCTGGGGTTGTATATTTTGGGGTGGGAAATAGCAATTAAGTGAAACAAAACACACCCCACAAGACACTGACTTGTCAAGCCATGAAAAGCCTTTTAATGACAATTGGCATCACAGGTATAAATAAATATCTTCTTCTTTCTATCTATAATATGTGCTACAAATATATTTTTCAAAGGTCCAACCCAGGTTAGGAGGCTTCAAGGACCCTTTCTTAGCTACTGATTATAGTAATTAAAAAAATAAACACAATAAACACCCCTGGAATCTTTGTGAGCGCCCCCCCTGCGGAGAGCACGAGGGCTGTCAGGCATCTTCCTCCTGCAGCCGCAGCCAATGGTGCACACGGAGAACTGGAGTCAGGTGATCACGAAGGGGCTTATTTCACTGGCGTGGTCTACGTTGCCACATGTGTCGCTTTGGATGAATGCATTTTTGCAATGTGCTGCTACACAATTATGCTGTTCAAAAACACAGTTGATTGACAATCTAACATAGATTTTATCTTTAGAGTTTATGCTGGTATACCCCACCCAACAACGTAAGAAAAACAACTCAAAAACCCTCCAAACAGTTTTTATCTTTGTTCATGTTCAGCATCAGTTATGTCTTGTGATAGACCCAGCCCACCAGGTTGGCTCTGATTACACCTGGGCGTGGCCTCTTTTTTGATTTAACCCAACTTTCTCCTATATAGGAACATCCCCACGATGACAGGGGTGGAATCCCGAGGGGTCAGGTGGTCCAGGTGGGGCTCTGTTCTCCTGGCCACATCCCGTCTGCACAGCCCCTCACAGGGCCACACCTGCTGGCTTTGCCCTATGGTAGTGGTGATGGATTAAGGACAGTTCCTCTCCTCCCCCCGGAAGGCTCTGAGAGCTCCCTCCAATTGTACAAAACCAGCCACTATCAACAAAGCTGGAGGGATATAGAAAAACATTCAAGTTACTACTTAAACAATGGATTAATTGGCATTGTTCCTAGGAACCTATCTAATGAATAGGAATATAATTTATGTTTCATTTAGGAAAAATATACTGCTTGATTCTCAGAAATAAACATTAAATATAAATGCAATGGAAGTCTAGGACACAGAGAGAGAGAAAAAAGGAAAAAGTGGAAAAGAAAATAAAAGATGATCAAGTAAAGATTTAAAACTCCTTAGTTCTATCCCAAGAGGCATCCCTTGTTAAGAAATGACTCCTCCCCAGCCGTGTGGTGACAGTTGAAGGCTGTCCTTGGAAAAGTGAATAGTGAATTAGAATGGAAAATGTCTCTTAGCAGGCCCTATTTTTATATTTTGCTCCTTTATTAGAAATATAAACAGATGATTATTTCTCTTTTTATTTGTCTTTTTGCATTTTTTAACAAATAATTTTTGGTAGCTTGTCTGTAGTATGTTTTGACTCATAAAATAACCTTCCTAATTTTGCCTGTGCAGTTCAGTAACTTGGTCTGCACTCCCCATGCCCCAGACTTTATTCCCCTGACCTTTGAAAATCCACCACCATTAACTGCTAAAAATCCCTTGATACAAAAACGTCTTTTCCTGACTTCAAAACTTTCCAACTGGTCTAGCATGGACCCTGGGACCGTCCCTTCTTAACCCCACTGACAACGCCTTCTGCCCCACTTGGGCCAGTTTCCAGTACAAGGAAGGCATCTGGGCAGGGCCCTTTGGCTAGAGGGGCCTAAGCCTTATCTTTGAGTTTCTCCAGATAGTTTCTAAGTTCCTTGGGGGCACCCACAGCCATGTCTTGACACACCCATTTGATGTCCTCATCATTGCTGCTGACGATGGAGTTCACCGTGGGGCAGCTGTCGTCCGGGGGGATGGTGGTAAAGGTGGTGAATTTCACCTTCTTCCTCTTGGAGGTGGGCGAGTGCAGGGGGTCCTGCTTCTGTTCTCTGCCCTGCCGCCCCCCGGAGTCGGCTGACCTGTGAATCTGGCTCTGCACGTGCTTGTGGGAGCCACCATTGAGCAGGAGATGGTTGCTCTCCTCGCAGGCCCCCGGTCCGCGGTCTATGATGGTGGTGTGCTCGTCCTGGGGCGGTGGCGCGTCCCCCATGCTCTCCAGGAGTTCGGCCTCATTGCCAAGCCACACCCAGTCATGAGAGTGGGTCATGGAGGCCTGACCTTCCAGGGGCACTTGCTTGTGCCTGTACTTCAGGGCAAAGGTGGCGCAGTTGATCAGGAAGACGAGGATGGCCAGGCAGAACACCCCCAGGAGGGCGTACATCCCTATCTCCAGATCACTCAGGCCCCGCGGAGTCTGCACCAGGTCGTTTTCCTCCAGCCCACTCCCGGCCTTGGGGAGGTCCACGTGGGCCGGGAAGTTGGTGAAGTCAATGGGGATGTTCTGCAGCTGCCCCTCTCCTGCCAGCCTGCCCCCGTCTGCCCGACTGTTCTTCACCACTTTGTTGTCCAGCAGGGACCTGGCCGTGGTAGTGGCTCTTCGGAGAGCCCCTTCCTCACGCTCCACGGGAGAGCTGCCATAGAGGTGCCCATCCTGGCCTGTGCGCTCATGGTGCTGGCCCTTCTGCCGGCGGTCGCTGGCGTGGTTCTTGATCTCATCTTCCTCATAGTCCCTGCCGGGGCTGGAGTCAGCATCGTTCTGTCCGAACTTGACCCTGACGTTGCCGACGCCCACAGCCAGGATGCTCTTGCGTTTGGATTTCTGGCAGGCCTCGGCGATCGTCATGTCCACTCGGATCAGTGGGCCCTGGCCTTCCCCTTCGGCCACCACAACGGGCCACCTGGGAGAGCGGGGCTGGGGGACTGACACGACAGCCTCGTCCTGGGAGGTGGCTGCCAGGGAGAAGTCCTTGGTGTCGTAGATGTCCAGGGGCGTCACAGAGCCGTCACTGAACTGCAGCCACGTGCTGAATACAGCCTCCTGCAGGGACACAGGCAGTTAGAAGACCACGTGGGGGATGCCTCTTCCCTTAGAAACCCCCTCCTAGGAGGACGCCCAATGAAACAGGGAGCAGGACCTCAAATCCAGACTCAGTAGCTCATGCATCTGGGGAGAAATCATACAGGTTTTCTATCAGGGGCAGAGAAAGCACCTTAATTTAAACAAGAACAAATGGGGATGTGACTAACAGCGCCCTCATAATCCTTACCCGGAACAAACAAATGGCAAAACAAAAATCCCTAAGTGAGATGAGGCTCCAGGTGGCTTTATCCACACAGTTACTGCTTGAATCAGTCAGCCGGTGCATCTTCACAGACAATGACTGGCTTCTAGGGCAGGCCCTGGTCATTTTGTCACACACTCTGTGATTAGTGGCCTAAGTATGATGAATGGATACAGCTGTTGTCTGTATCCAGCCTGATGACAAAGGTTGATGGGCAGGAAACACTGTCAGAACCAATGACATCAGAAAGGAACCTCCCCTCTTCTGCCTGCACTGCCCCCAGTGAATTAAGCTTTGCCTGAGAAACAAGAAAACAAGAGCATTTTGCCCTTTAAGGTTGACCCTGTTGAGCCATTGCAGATGCTTTGCTTGGCTGTAGTTGGGCGGCAGTGATGTGTGGGACGCAGTACATGGCATTGGCTGGTGGGCCCCGTTCAATTGTGATGCCTTTGCTCTGCATGGGTAGCAGAGTGAAAGAGGAAGCAAAGGGCCAGTGTGAAGGGGTTGAGTTTATTTTGCAGACTCACTATACTTCTGTCAGTGACCCAACAGCTACGTAAAAATTATTTGCCATTGTGGGGACTGGTAAAAAAAAATTGACTTTATGTGCCTGGCTTATTTTACTCAAAGTAATGTCTTCCAGGATCATCCATGTTGCTGCAAATGGCAATATTTCATTCTTTTTATGGCTGAATAATATCCCAAAAAAAGGGGAAGCTACTGGCCTAGAAATGCCACTCACACCCATGCCTATGTGACTGGCAGATTCTCATGAGCACAAGGTTTCCTGCTGTCTCGCCTCCTCCCCAGGGCAATAATGACATCCTCTCCCCTTTGTGTGCCCACAGCAAACATAATCCCACAGAAGGCCTTATTCTTGACTTAGCCATGGGTACTTCTATTCTGCTTCCAAGAGTGGGAACTCCCATGAATAGAGGAGGGTGAAATGTGCAATCCTAATCATAAAACAGACAGTCCATATCCACTGGGCACTCGCTGTGGGTCAGGTGTTGTTCGCAGTTATTACAGAACGCATTTTCTCCTCTTCCACAAAGTAGGTTGGGTTATGCTTCCTGCCCAAAGAGAGGTTAAGAACTGTGCTCACATGCACGCATATGTTCATCGCAGCACTATTCACAATAGCAAAGACATGGAGTCAAATAGCGAAGACACAAAGTCAACCTAAATGGCACCTGATCCACAGCAAGTGCCCAGTGGATACAGGCTCTCCACTTTGTGATTAGAATTGCATATTTCAGCCTCCTCCATTCATCTAGGAAAAACTCTCCAGACCATTAATGATAAACTGGATAAAGAAAATGTGGTACACACACACCGTGGAATACTATGCAGCCATAAAAAGAACAAGATCCCATCCTTTGCAGGGACCAGATGGAGCTAGAGGCCATTATTCTTAGCAAACTGACACAGAAACAGAAAACCCAACACTACATGTTCTCACTTCTAAGTGGGAGCTAAATGGTGAGAACACATGGACAGATAGAGGGGAACAGCACACACTGGGCCTATTGGAGGGTGGAGGGTGGGACCAGGGAGAGGATCAAGAATAATAACTAATGGGTACTAGGCTTAATACCTGGGTCATGAAATAATCTGTACAACCAACCCCCATGACACAAGTGTAGCTACATAACAAACCTGCACATGTACCCCTGAAGTGAAAATAAAAGTTAGAAAAATAAAAAAAATAAATATGTCCAGTCATATCGTTAGGAAGAGGCAGGATCAGGGCTGGAACTGCTGTGGCTTTAGAGCTGAGCTCTTGATCACTGTGCTAGGGACCCCCTAGAACAACCACTGCCAGAGCCCATTTTATCAGCCCCACAAAGACCATGATGACTCACCCTCTGCTGAAAAAGTCAAGTAGCTGCCTCCTTTCCTCCCTGCCTTTTTCACAGCAAACCAGGTCTGACCTCGTGGCCTTCCTGGACCTTTGTCCCCATCCATCCCGGACACTGTCATCGCAGCCCAGGGAGGCAGCAGCACCCACTCCATGGACGGGGCATGGGAAAATCCTACCTGCTGAGCCAGAGATACAGCAGCAAAGCTTGTGTGCGCTCTGAGCACTGGATGGAGATGTCGCCACTCAAAACCAAAAGCCCACACTTGGGTGTGATAACTACCTCTGTGGTATGCGAATTGGGAGAAAAGAAACTCACTTGAAGTTGGACCTGTGCAAATGCAAATACAACCTCCTTCAGAACAAAACAAAGCCGAGCAACCAGGGCTCAAGAGGTGCTCATGATACAAAGAAAGAAAAGTTACAACATGTAGGTGGAAAGGCTGCACCGGGAGGGGGCGCATTAAACATTTACACAGGAGGGTGAGCAGACTGATATGTGAGATCATAGAAGACTCCAAAGGCTATAGCTTAAAGGAAACCAACAAAAAACAATAGTCTATGAAATAAAACAATAAATAACAAATGTTATTTATGAAATAATAACATTTCATAATAATACATTTCATAATAAATTTCATAATAAATGTTATTTATGAAATAACATAAAACGAACCAACAAAAATAGTCTATGAAATAAAATTAAAAAGAAATTAAAAGTTTAATTAAAAAATTAAAGAGACATTAAAAGGAGTTGAAATTGTCTCAATAAAAGCAAATGGGGGCCAGATGCGGTGGCTTTTGCCTGTAATCCCAGCATTTTGGGAGGCCGAGGTGGGCGGATCACCTGAGGTCAGGAGTTCAAGACCAGCCTGGCCAACATGAGGAAACCCCATCTCTACAAAAAATACAAAAATTAGCAGAGCATGGTGGTGGGTGCCTGCAGTCCTAGCTACTCAGGAGGCTGAGGCAGGAGAATTGCTTGAACCTGGGAGGAAGAGGTTGCAGTGAGCCAAGATCGCACCACTGCACTCCAGCTGGGGTGACAGAGCAAGACTCTGTCTCAAAAAAAAAAAAAAAAGAATAAGAAGAAGCGAATGGAAGCAGAGCAGGAAGGAAGGGGTGCAAAGAGCCACGTAGAATTTCTAGAAATGAAAAACATAGTCACTGAAATCAGTGACTCAATGGGTGGTTCGAACAGCAGATGAGACATGTTCAAGGAGAGAATTACTGCAGTGGGAGACAAAGCCACCCACGTTACCCCAAATAGAACCACAGGCATATCAAGAAATAAAACTGTGAAGGGCAGGTGAACAGACATAAAGGAGAGAATGAGAATGTCCAACGCTTGTTTGGTAGGAATTCCAGAAGGAAAAATTGGAGTAGCCTGGGAGCAGCCAGTGTTCACAGCAATGATGACTCTACATCCCGCAGGACCAAGGAAGAATGCTAGCAATTAAAAAAAGAATTCTGATGACATCGTTTGAGCATCTGCATGTAGCTGTAGCTGAAGATCCAAATGCTTGGACATGAACTGATACATTCTGCTGTGTGTGAAGGCAGGTTGAGTTGGATTGGGTCATATCACTTGTTTTGGTAAGCCCTGGCCAACACCAGCTGGCTCTGAGGGGTGAGCCTGTGTAGGAAGTTTTAGGAGGGTGTGGAGTTCTCTTTGGGCGGCTGCCCATTCAGCTCCTGCTAGCTCAACTTTCAATGATCAACTTTGCTTTTTTTTTTTTTTTTAACTTATTTTTTGCCCAAGGTCACTCTCTGGCTTCTGGAATCCATGTGGTTGTGCCTACAGCAAGATGTGCCAAGGAGTTAATAACTGCTGTGGGCAGCCCTCAATGAAGGACTCATGGAAGTTGTTATATTTATCCCAGATCCCTTGCCCCTCAAGTGCAGTAACTCTTCTGGCCTTTCTAGACCGGCACACAGTCACCCAGCAGACAGGAGCTCCGGCTGCCCTTGGCGGTGGCTGAGTTGGTAATACACTCTACTGGTTGCATTTCTCTTCCTTCCATCATCCCCGACTTCTCTACTGGTATTGTCTTCACCACCTGAATAAACTACTTGCACCTGAATCCTTGTCTCAGGCTCAGCTTCTGAGCAGACCAAAACTAAGACAGAAGAGATGGCTCAGGGATGTTGGTGCTCACCCTCGTCTTCTCTGTCCATATCAGCTGATGAATCACACAATCCAATAAGTCCTTCTAATGCCTCAACCTCATGCACGAATACCAAGTGATTTCTCCTTTCATTTTTCTATCCTACTTTCTTTAGAGCAAACAAGGCTTAGGGGAACATGCAGGCTACTACCCTCTATTTGTAGGTGTAAAAACCATTCAGATTTTCTATTTCAAAGTTGAAAATATCATGAACAAGGTGCCAGCCTTCTACACTCTAAGGGGTGAGATAAAAGACTGAACAGTGTGCAAGTTCATCGTGGCTGACATTTCATCTTGAATAATTTTTCTTCACAAACTAGATGGGGAAAGAAGTTAACATAAAAAAGCCCCTGAACAGCAGACAATCGGAATTAAAGCCTCAGAACACCGTTGGCTTGCCAAGATCCATCTCCATCAGCCCTGCTGCATGATTGAGACTAACTTCTTCCATTAGCTCATTACAGAGAGGCTGGAATGTAGTGTTTCATCAGGAGAAGCCAGCGCATTTCCCCAAAGATGAGAAATTCTGAATGACTTAAAATAACACATGCCCAGAAATGATTTAGAGCTCTATCCTTTCAAGAGTCGTGTCTGCAAATCAGATGAACTACATCCACAAATCCCCCTAAGTCAGTGCTAGGGGACACCAATTACTGTCAGCTGATGAAGACAGATGGGTGACAGGAGATGGGGAGCGGCCGGCCATACCCCATGCCAAGGGGGTTGCAATGCCAATCGTCCACCCTAATTCATTATCCATTCTCAGCAAATAGCTTCATGCTTTCAGCTTTCTCTCTCCCACTTTCCTCTGCTCTTTTTTCTTCTAATCCCAAATGTGAGAGTATTACTCTGCTCTTTGTAAACCAGAAAACACCATGTTGATTTCCTGGCCCATCTGCCCCCAAAGAAGACTTTAAGAAGCCAGTGCTGTGGGCTGGATGAGGACCTGCCTGCACCCCAGGTCCCTCCTGCTGACACTCTGGGGCAAAATCAGGTAGCAACTCTCTCCTCATTAGGCAGAATTCCTGGAATGGCCCACCAAAGATGTTCTGCGCCAGTTCCCAGGACATGGGCATGGGATGAGTGACTGCTGTCATGATTATGTTATATTGTTACATGGCACAGGTGACAGAGTGGTCTTCCTGGATTACCTGGGTGAGTCCAGTGAAATCACATGAGTCCTTAACAGCTGAGCGATTTCTCTAGCTGGTGACAGAAGGGGAAGGTGGAGAGACTGGAAGCATGAGAAAGACTCCATGCATTGTTCCTAGTGTTGAAGCCGATGAAGGTAGGGTGGGGAGTGAGAAGGAATGCAGGTGGACTTGTGGAACTAAGAGAGGATTCCGGCCAGTAACCTGCCAAGAATTGGCAACCTCAGTCCTATAACTGCAAAGATCTGGATTCTGCCACCACCCAAATAATTCTGGAAGCAGATTCGTCCTTAGAGCATCCTGGTAAGAACTCAGGCAACCAACACTGTGATTTCAGCCTCCTGATACTCTGGGCATGAACCCAGCTGAGCCCACCCACTGCACTGTCAGCTAGTAAGTGCGTGCCATTTTCAGCTGCTAAGTGTGTGGCCGTCGTTACATAGCAGCAGATAATGGGCACATCTCTGAGCACTGAGCATCATCACTCTAGCTCTTCATAGACCCCACTACTGGACAAAGCAGCCACAAGGATTTTGCACAGTCTGCACTGCTTGCTTATAACACCAGCCCAGCCCCTGTAGGCATTTGAGTTTGCAGTCCTTGAACTGCACTGAAATCCTGCACTATGGCTGGAACGTTCCAATCCCCCCTAGAAGAATACAAGCCCCTAGACTTTGTCATCATGCCTGCTCCCTTAACCATCACTGCCCTCTGTTCTCATCATCGTGCCTCTGCTTTGTAGCACTATCGTGTTCCTGCTAGTGCATGTCAGGGGATCCTAACCCCTACTACTAACCCCTGGGCCCTGTCGCCTGTGCCAGCCACATGACACCTCCTCCAGCATTGCTCAGTCCATAGTGGGATGTGGATTTAATCTGAGCTTCCTCCCCAGACCGCCTGCCTGTTGTGGCCGCAAGTCACCAGAGGAAACTGGGTTTGACGCAGAGTGTTCTGAGTCAAGACTGTCTGCTCTGATGGAGCATCCAAGGCTCTGTGTGCTTTCACTAAAATAGTGATCATAATAACAGCAGCCATTCCCAGGAAAAGAGCTAACACTGGCTGGCATGTGCCAGCCACTGTTTTTAGCAGTCAACATTGTTAAGCCTAATTTAATTTGCAAATGGACTCTTCACAGGTGTTGTTACTTTCTCATTAAGGATTGAGACACGGGTGAGGCGTCTTGCCTGAGGTTACATAGGTGGTAACGGACACAGCTGTGATACCATCTGGGCCTTTTGGCTCCTAACTTTGTACTCTTCTCATAAGTATTGTTCTAATGATGACATCAGAAGCAGAAAGTCCTGCAGACAAGGTAAACACCCATATGCAGGTTGTTAGGGTCAGACGAGCCCATCCTGGCTGTGTTACATGGATAAACTCTCCCTGCTCTCTTTCTAATTTCCTGTCTTCCAGCCCAATTCTAAGAGTCATTCAGTCACTCAACCAACATTTATTGAGCACCTACTATATGCTGGCCCTGTGATGGTCACTGGGGATAGAGCGATGAACAGGGGGCTTCTCTTGTAGAAGCTTATATCCCATGGAGGAGAAACATGCTTTATGTGGTAAGAAATGGGGCTGATTCAGACCCATTCGCTGTGAGCAAAGGCATTTATGAGAAGAGGGTATCACAACTGGGTATGAAAATGAGAAGGAGCCATGCTCAGCGGTGAGGGTGGTGTGTCTCAGGTAAAAGCAACAGCAATTGCAAAACCCCTAAAGAAGTGCAAGGGGAGTGTGTGCCTCAAATAGGATGAGAGAGACTGAGGGCTGCACAAGATAAAGTCAGAGATATAGCCAGGGGCTATGTTGTGTGGGGCCATGTGGGCTGTCAAAGGAATATGGTCTCTTTCTAAGTGCAATGGGAAGTCATTGGAGCATTTTAAGCCAGTAAAAGGCATGATGTGATTTATGGTTTTAAATGCTTGCTCTGCTCTTGAGAAGAGAGGGGAGTGCAGGGGTAAGAACGGCAGCCAAGAGACTTGGTGAGGAGGCTGGTAAATGGTCTGTGTTGCTCAAAAGCTATGTGGGTAACATGAGCACTTTGTCTGCAATGACATGGCTTCCATTGTGGAATATGGTTCTGCTAACCTGCCTGCATTTCTCACTCCACCCTGCCCCTTTGCTGAAGCAGGCACAGTGGCTGACCCTGCTCCCTCTGAACCTCTGGCATTTGGCCCCCTACCTGTTTGGGGGTCCGCAGCACCTCCTCAGCTGTGACCACAGCTGTTATGGCCTTGCTGTTTTCTGCGTTGGGGTAAAGGGCAACAGACAGCCCAGCCACGAGCTGGATGGCCAAGTCTGTCACCGACACTTTGTCATCTAGCACGGTTATTGTCTTCTCTGCCAGGATGGAGTCAGACAGTGGAGACAACACCTGTGGGATTGGCAGGACACAAGGAAAATCCATCACACCTGTTTCCAGATGTTATCCCCTTTCCCGGCAATATTTCTTCCATCCCAACAGGCCTGAGGTCCAGAATACAGGGCAAAGGAGTTACATATCTACTTCACTCTATACGCTGGCCCATCCCATGCCTTCGTGAGAATCAAAGTTACCCTTTCCCCAGGACACCTTAATTCTACCTGTTGAAAAATTGGAATAGATATTAAAATCCATTCAGTCTTTAAAAGGGAATGACCCCTCCTATTTAGATGAAGTATGCTTGTACAATGCACAACCTGGTTAACTGTACATGGTGATCCTGTTGAACAGACTCATGAAGAGTTGAATTATAAATTTATAAAAGTGAATTATAAATAGTTCACTCCTCCCACCACCACCACAATGTATCCTCTGCCAAAACATTGCTTTCTGCCTCATCTTGTAAGCCAAATGTTGGGCTTGAGATGTCCAGGGGAAATGATGGGAATGTGCTAACCATTTCCACATATGGTGTAAGGATCCTGAATGACATTCCAGAAAGGTGGATTCAGTAGGGTGGGACTTGAGGGATTGAGGAAAAGGCTGTTCATGCCCCATCATGAAATTTTACCATTCTATACACTTCCTTGAGTGAAAAAGAAGGAGCAGGATTTCAAAGAGAGTTTGTTGAATAAGTAAATGGCAGGAAGACAGAATGACTGAAAGAAGGAAGAAATGAGAAGAAGAATCCATGCTTTTTCCCTGGGCCACTGGTAGAAGTGGTACATAGAGAAGACCATGGCTATTTCTAAGAAGGCATAGGGGGAATAAGTTAGAAAAGTGTGGACTAAGAAGGAGAATCAGAGGTAGGATGCGGGTGCTGGGAGGTGGTGGGAATGGTAGCCATTGAGAATGAGGTCACATGGGAAGCTAAGAGGGTGCAGCTGCCACCTTCTCCATTCTGTTTGGAAGGAGAATGGACTCAAGATCTGGCCTGGGCTCATCTTCCTGTGTTCCCATGATACACACGGGTTGGGGAATCGGCCACAATGACCTGCCCACCCATCGACTCTCCCTCAACACTGCACACATGCCCAGTGCTGGGGACACAGAGACTCCCAGCTCCCTACCTGGATGGTCGTCATCCCAACCTCTCGCCCAACCAGGACCCGGCTGTCCTGGAGGGTGGCCACGTGAGGTTCCTCCAGCTTCATGAAGTCTGCCACCAGGTGAGTGATGTCGAACTGCCAGTTAGGACTAAGCAGGTAGTTCGGCTGGCCCCACGGACCGGCGCCCTCGGACACAAACTGGGTGAGGACCCGCACGGTGGCGTGCTGGTACTGCAGCGCGCAGCCCCGGCCCCGCCGCTCCTCCTCGTCCTCATCCTCGCTCTCACGAGTAGGCCTTGTGGGAAGGGACAAAGAGCTCTCAGATCCAGGGAGAGGAGTCTAAGACGTTCTTGAGACAGGCAGGCGCTTGCCTCAACCTCAAGGAGACCACATTGAAGACACGAGCGCCAGGACCATGCAAGGGGCACCAAGCCTATCTCTAGGCAACACTAAGTGATGGGCATCTCTTTCTCAAATACATTTATTGAAAAATAAAAGACAAGGGCTAATATGTACCAAGTCTGCACTGTCTCATAAGTAGGCATTGGACACATGTGGCTATTTTAATTTTTATTAATTAATGAATTATTATTATCTTTTTAGAGACAGGGTCTTGCTCTGTTGTCCAGGCTAAAGTGCAGTGGTCCATCCTAGCTCAATGCAGCCTTGAACTCCTGGGCTTAAGTGATCCTCCTCCTTCAGCCTCCTGAGTAGCTGGGAATACAGGCATGGACTATCATGCTTGGCTAATTAAAAAAAAAAATTCTGTAGAGATGGGGTCTTGCTATGTTGCCCAGGCTGGTCTTGAACTCATTGCCTCAAGTGATTCTCCCACCTTGGCCTCCCAAAGTGCTGGGATTACAGTCCTGAACTACCACACCCAGCCCTAAATGTTAATTTAAATAAATAAAAATTAGATAAAAAATTGGACCTCCTCATCACACTGGCTACAGTCCAGGCACTCCATAGCTACTTGTGCTAGTGACCACCATATTGGACAGAGGGGTTCTAGAACATTCCACCACTGTAGAAAGTCCTATTGGACAGAGCTGTCTTACACACTTGAGATGTGGCAGGTCCCATTTTATGCTTCCACATGTATGAACTCTTTTAACCTCATAACACTATGAGGCAAACTCATAATTATTCTCATGAACAGATGAGGAAACTAAGGCACAGAGAGGTTAGGTAGCTTGCCCACGCTCACAAAGCTAATTAGTGGCAGAGATTGGATTGGAGCCCAGGGAGTCTTAATTCTTCCCCCTCAGGGATGTGGAACAAACTCATTGTCTTGGCCACTCACGACCACAGACTAATCTGAGGGACTGGGTAGATTCACGGCTGTCCTCCCACATCGGGCCAAATGCCTTCAGCTTCTCCTTGTAGAGATGGATTCCGCATCTCACTCTCCCACTTACTCTTCTTGAAATGCTCTCCCTTATGAGAAAGGCCCTGGTACCTGGGGGACTGTCAGGAAAAGAGCCCTGATGGTCTGGGGTGGAGCATTCCAGGCAGGAAGCTGTGAACTCAGGAACACCTTCACTTAGCTAATGTCTGCTAATCCGGGGGTCACAGGGCTGAGAAAACAAGACCCCATACTCTTGCATGTGACAGACAGACAGTCCGGAATCCCAAAAAAATTAGAAGCTTTTGGCAAATAGTGATTCCAGCATCCACTAGAAACACAATTAAACTTTATCCAATAATTTGATCTGCACAGAACATTTCAAGCTTATAGATATGCATAAAGCACAGGAAAGGACTGACTTTTTTTTGGAGAAAATAAACCAAACTTCAAATTACCTGGTAACCAAGATGCTAAAAAAATGTATTAACTCCATCGTGTCATTTTGGGAGAGCCACTTTCAAGAGACAGCCTCATATAAGCCCCAGTGTAGAGTGCGGACAACCTGGGTTTGACACAAACCTGCTGTTTAGCAGCTTTTGGGCCTGGCTGGGTTATCTGGGAGCCTTGGGGAGATTCAACTGCTGAGATAATACCAGCATCTCTTAAGCATTGGGTCCTTTAGTGTTAAGGTCAGTAAATAAAGTTGTTGTTTTGGCTCTAGGGCATCTCCCCATCCGAGGCTCACCTCTTATTGGTCACAATGGGGACCCTCCAGCCCTTTATCTGGCTGAGCTCCGTGTCAGAGACCTCGATCTGCAGGGGCAGCCGGGGCACCCACACGGTGACACGCAGGGGGGCGCTCAGGTACTGGTATGTGAAGTTCACCACCGCATCCATCTTTCCTTTGATCTCTTTGCCATTGACAAAGATGTAGTCACAGCGGTCAGACACCTGCAAAGACAGAGGGAGAAAGGATGGAGAAGTTCATGGGGCCTTGGAGACCATCCTTTTTTTGTTTTTCCTATTATCTTGCAAAGCACAAATGCTTAATTCTGGTTTCTCCTAAAGCAGAGCCTGAGACAAGGATTTGGTGCACTCAGTTTAATTGGGAGGTGACCCCAGGGAGCAGGGGTGAAGGAGCAGATGAGGAAGACAGAGAAAGAAGAAAACCCAATAGGAAGGTGCATTTTTTAGGCTGTTACAGGGACCATGGGCTCGGTTTTCAGAGGCTTCATGAAAAGTATCTAGAATTGTCCACTTGAGGAGTAAGAGGAGGGAATATTTTTAGCTACCATTTCTTATTCCTACTGGTTGAGGGCTTGCCCCACCTGGAACAGAAAACAGAAAGCAGATTGAGGTGAGACTGCAATCAAGAAGTGAACTTGAACTTGTACAGAACTGCAGCTGTAGCTGAAATCTGGGTGGGCTGAGTAATTTGATGTGAGCACCAGAGGTTTTCACACCCTGGGTAGTTATGTCTTTTCAGAAAGTCAGCTGCACCCACAACCCACCCCATCCAGCTTCCAAGGATGCAAAGGGCCCGTAGTGCCTTCCTCCCCAGCATGATTCTCACTAATTCTGAGGTCTCTCCCCTGCATGCACATGCAGGCCTGATGCAGGTTCTTCACGGTCCCCAGGCTTTGGCAAGGCCGGTCCCCGTGCCTGGGAGCACCTTCCCATCCCTATTTGCCTGACCTACCCCAGCTCAGGGGTTCCTTATGAGACCCCTTCTATGGTCTTCTATGACCCCGTGGGATTATTTATATAATACGTGTTCATTATGTGAATGGCAGATCACATTAGGGACTACCAACCTATGTTCCCTTTCCCTATGTGCCTCCCTTTCCTTTTCCCCTTTCTGGCAGATTGCTGTCTCAGGAAAGGGATGAGACAGAGCAGAAAGAAAAATAAACACACAGACTAAAAAAATAAAGGTTGCAAGTATTTGGCTTTTGTGTTCCCAGATTATTCATTCAAATATGACTCTATCTACCAGCCCAGAGGGCATTCCCAGTGTAGCAAGGAAACAGCAGAATGATACCTGTGTTCTCAAGCAGGCAGGAAGGGGCAATGTGGACAACAATGAGGGGCCATTGAAGAGGTAACCTGTGCGGACTGTGACCGGTAAAAAATGTCCCCTAGGAACTGTGAACAGAAGACTATAAGACAAGATGTGCCCTTCCCCAAGGCCTTGGCAATAGTTAAGTCCCCTGGAAATTAGACTGGTATTCTGTTTCTGCCACCCTGATGAATTGAAAACTGAAAATAGAAACCAAGTTGGGTTATAGAGAAACAATATGACCCCTGTTGAATAGCCAAGCTTATCAGATGTGATTTGAATTGGTCCCATGTGTCCATATCACCTCTTAAACTAAGAAACCTTTGAAGGCAAAAAGTACATTGTGTTCATTTTTCACCTCTGGGTTCCTTACATCAGCTGCTTATGAAGCAGGAGCTCAGTGAAATGGACATTGCATGGATGAATGGATGGATGGATAGATGGATAGACAGATGAACAGATGGATGAATGCACACACTGATGCACAGACAGATGGACAGATGGAAGAAAGGATGAACAGATGGATGGATGGACAGGTGAATGGGTGGTGGACAAATGGGTAGATAGCTGGATAGATGAATAGACAGATGAGCTGATGGGTGCATGCACACACTGATGGACAGACACATGAATGGATGGATGGACAGGTGAATGGGTGGTGGACAAATGAGTAGATAGCTGGGTAGATGGATAGACAGATGAACTGACGGGTGGATGCACACACTGATGGACAGACACATGAATGGATGGGTGGACAAGTGAATGGCTGGTGGATAAATGGGTGAATAGGTCGATAGATTGATAGACAGCTGAACAGATGGACAGATGCACACATTAATGGATAGACAGATGGGTGGATGCATGGATGGATGGATGGATAGATGGATGGATGGGCAGGTTAATTGCTGGTGGATAAATGGGTAGATAGCTGGACAGATGGATAGACAGATGAACTGATGGATGGAAGCACACACTGATGCACAGACAGATGGACAGAGGGATGGATGAGCAGGGCCTTCCCTTCATGGGGATGCCTGCTTCAGGACAGTCACCAAGGATCTTGGGGTTGATGGACGATGCAGTGAGAGACTGAGATGACATGGAGCCAAAAGCCACAAAAACACAAGAAGTTAATTCAAAAGTTTCTAGAAAGTGCTCAGGCAGTGTTTCCTAACCTTTCTTGGGTCATTCACTCTTTTGAGAATACACATAAAGCTAATTCTTGCTGGAGAAATGCACACACATACAGTTTAGTGGAATATTTCAGAGTTAATGAAGTCACTTGGAAACCCCTCACATAGCACTTAGCATACTAAGCTATAATTGCTGATTTGCTTATCTGTCTTCTGTCTAGATCATGTAGCTTGGAAAGAACAGAGTCCCCTTCTGGGGGGTCTGTGGCCTCGGCCAAATAACATCCAGTGCTGAATAAAGAACTCTTATAATCTGATCACCCTCTCTTTCCCCAGCTTCCGGGAACCATGGATGGCTACTCTGGGCTCAATTTTCATCTTCAACTTGCACTTCTGTTTGGAGAGGCAGCTGGTGAGGGCTGGGCTGAGAGAATTTGCTCCATCTGCTGGGGACAGTGGCAGGGAGAAGTTGGGGACAGTGGCAGGGAGCAGTTGGGATGGGAACACATGGATGGATCTTCTCATTCGTGGTCAAGAGTGGTTAAAAATGTTTACATGCTGATTAAAGAAGGAAGGCAATTTTAGTTGCCATCCCAGGCTTGTCATTAGCAGGTAAACACTGTCCTGGATCTGGGAAGGCATTAGCACAACAGTCGAGCAAGAGTTATATCAGTAATCACTTCTTTAATCAATGTTGTAATTTACAGACCATTGACTTTTCTCATTTATTACCTTTCTGAGCTCTGGTGGGAGGAAACCTGGCTGCTCCCGAATATATAAATAATTAAGAGCAATGCCAAGGGTATGAAGTAGCCGTGCATGATAGAGCCATCGTCACTGCTATTCCTGAAGGTGTCATAAATGTCTGGGGACATCTCAGGATGCATTAATCATCTCCTAAGTGGCCAGCAGTGAGAACCATCATATGAAAAAGTGAGCCCACTCATCTACAAAAAGGAACCAAAACCCCACAGGAGTCTTTTTAGTCCCTCGGCTTTGTTTCTCAGACTGCTTTTCATCTTTCATTGTGGATGAGCTGCCCATTGAGAAAACTGCCCACTGAACTCCATTCACTCTGATATTTAAACTCTGCGGACAGAATGCGTGGTAGCCATGGCCCAGAAATCAGTGCCTGCCTGTAAGGACCCAGGGGCGGTGGGGTCACGTGAGGCTTGGTGGAGCCACATATGGTCAGTTGCCATATTCCGTTATCACTCAGGCTTTGGCACCTTCCTGAGTCTGCACCTGCCTCCTAGGAAGAGCCTGGGGGTCACTTTCCAAGGGGAAGGCAGAGGCATCTGCCGGTCAGCCACGGATGTCCTGTGGGAGCCTGGCCTGAATCGTCATCTAGCCAAACTGGTTCTCAGACTTGAGCGAGCCTCAGGGAGGGCCTGTTGGCATAGACTGCTGAGTGTCCGACTCAGATTCAGCAGGTCTGGGGTGGGGACCCACATGGGCATTTGTAACCAGCGGCTGCGGATGCTGTTGCTGCTGCTGCTCTGGGTACCACTGTGAGATCTACTCCTTGCACCCTCTACATCCCGCTCATGATGGTAATCATTTAGTTATGATGCTTGGAAGTGCATCTCTGTGCTGACAACTCCTAAACTCCTGTCTCTGGATATCCACCTGCTTCTTCCACGTCTCCACTTGGGTCTCTAATTAACATTTCAAACTTATGTTCAAAAATCAAACTCCTAGTATGGTTTTTGTGCATCTCAGGGCACTGAGGTTGTGCTTGAATGAAGTTCAGATACAGGAAAATCAAATGCACATTTCTTGTACACCCAAGTTTGTGGACCTGCTCCGTTAATATGAATGAAATGCTCGTACACAGTGACAATCCCGCTTCACATCTGCAAGGTGCTTTCACGTCATTTTCTTTCTTTTTCTTTGAGCTCAAGTGTTTTATTGCACGATATGATAAATATAGTTAATAATAGCATATTGTACATTTCAAAATTGCCGAGAGAAAATTTTGAATGTTCTCACCACAAAAAGTTAAGTATTTGAGATGATGAATATGCTGCTTAGCTTGACTTAATCACTGTATAAAGAATACATTGTATTCATACATTATATCACTTAGTACTGCATAAATATATACAATTATAATCTGTCAATTTACAATAAAATAAAAAATTAAAAAAGAAAACAGAAAAGAAGCCTGGTCGCGGTGGCTCACGTCTGTAATCCCAACAGTTTGGGAGGCTGAGGCGGGCGGATCACTTGAGATCAGGAGTTTGAGACCAGCCTGGCCAACATGGTGAAACCCTGTCTCTACTAAAAATACAAAAAACAAACAAACAAACAAAAAACAACAACTAGCCAGGCATGGTGGTGCATGCCTGTAATCCCAGCTACTCAGGAGGCTGAGGCAGGAGAATCGCTTGAACCTGGGAGGCGGAGGTTACAGTGAGCTGAGATCGCACCACTGAACTCCAGCAAAGAAATGAAAACAGAAAAGAAACCCAATTTTTTAAAAACAATTTTTAAGGCTTTATTTTTTACCATAAAATCAATTTTGCCTATTCTTCCTAGGCCACCAGGTTTCTTCTGGTTATTATTTGCTTGATTTGTCTTTTTCTCTCTTTTACTTTCAGCCTTTCTGGAGCCTTCTGTATCCTGGATGTTCTAGATGCTTTGTAAAAATAAACACTTAGAATGATTTTTCTGTTACAATGTTTCCTCTATAACTCATTGTTCTTTTGCTGGAACTTTTAGCACGTTCATGTGAGTCACAATGGATGTTTTACTTGGATTTCTTTCTACCATATTATTTGTGCCGTCTATTTGTCCATCCTGTTTTCTTTTTGTTTTGCTTTTTTTTTAATCTCATTTTTTCCTTCTTTGACTATTGTTTTCATACTCAGTTTTTCTAGAGCTATGGACAGCAGTTATGATCCTATTTTTTAGATGAGAAAACCGAGGCTCGCCATGGTTGCGGCTCATCCAAGATGGAGAGGTAGAGTGAGAAATGTCAATGAGAGTTGGTTCAAGATTTGACTGGACTGTTCCAGCCATGTTGTTGATGCTGGGATTATGGCCTTGGCTGAATTCGTCCTTCCTGCCATGTGGCTGTTCGAGTCATTTGCATTCCTGTGGGCAGGTGGGCAGGGGAAAGGCAGGTGCTGAGAGAGGCCACTGTCCAGCAACTCTGGCATGCCCGTGGCAATGGGCCAGTGGCAGTCCGGAACCTCTCCTCAAGTGGCTCTGCTCACATTTCCTCATCCCATCCCCCAGGGGCCACTCGGAAAGGCTGTCTTTTTCCAAGTCTAGGCAGGGAACAGATGGTCCACACAAACCTGGAACTTGAGGATTGCTGATCGAAGGGGTGGGTAGGGTTAAGGGAAAACAGTGTGAGCCGGGAAAGCATGCCAGGGCTGAGAGGTAGGCAGTAGGTTGGTCTGCAGCCTCCAAACTCATGTCTTCCTGGAACCTCAGACTGTGAGCTTGTTTGGAAACAGAGTCCTTGCAGCCCAGGGGCCTCTTCTCAACAGTTGCCTCTGAATCTAGGGCTATTGTTGGAAAATGTTTAAATAATATCTCCTTTTCAGCTCTGGAAAAATCCTTAAAGGATGTACAAGTTCCTCTCCGATGTGCCTGGTTTTCTTCCCTGTGCATCTTCTGTGGGTTTCACACTGCTCACTCGACCCAGCTGCTGGCCTCCCTGCTGGTTCCTGAACATGCCAGGTGCACACCTGCCACAGGGCCTTTGCACGTGCTGTTCTCTTTGCCTGAAGGCTCCTCCCCTACTTGTCTGCCTGATTTGTTCTTCATGTCCTTCATCTCTTTAATCTGGTGGATCTCAACCTGGGCAATTTTGTCCCCCAGGGGGCATTTGAGCATCTCTGGGCATCTTGGTTGTGATAAATGGGAGGATAGATTTGCAACCGGTATCTAGGGGATGGAGGGTAGGGATGATGGTACTCAACATCTTACAGTGCCTAGGCCAGTCCCCTACAACAAAGAATTAACCCACCCCAGATGTCAATAGCACCGAGGCTGAGAATCCCTGCCTTGCTCAAATGTCAACTTCTCAAAGATTCTTTCTCTGACATTTCCTCCTTTTTTTTTTTTTTTTTTTTTTTTTTTTGAGACAGAGTCTTGCTCTGTCACCCAGGCTGGAGTGCAATGGCGCCATCTCGGCTCACTGCAACCTCTGCCTCTCGGGTTTAAGTGATTCCCCTGCCTCAGCCTCCCGGGTAGCTGGGACTACAGGCATGCACTACCATGCCTGCCTAATTTTTGTACTGTTTTTTTTAGTAAAGATGAGGTTTCACCGTGTTGGCCAGGCTGGTCTCAAACCCTCGGCCTCAAGTAATCCACCCACCTTGGCCTCCTAAAGTGCTGGGATTACAGGTGTGAGCTACCATGTCCAACCTGACATTTCCATTTTAAATGGCAACTCCCCCGAACCTCCCTTCCCTCTTCCTTGCTTCCTCTCTCTAGATTGCTTACTGCCATCATATGCACTGTAGATTTTACCTGCTCGCTTTATGTGTCCTCCCTCAGGAGAACCTAAACTCTAGGATGGCGGAGATTTTTGTCTGTTTTGTTTACTGTTGTATCCCTGGGGCCTAACACCTGACACACAGTGGATGCTCAATAAGTACGTGTTGAAGAATGAATGAATGAATCAGAGCTTGCAAACTGGTGGCCTCCCATCACATTTGGCCTACACAGTGTTGTTGTGTTTTTCAACAGAGACAGGGTCTTGCTCTGCTGTCCAGGCTGGAGTGCATTAGTGCAATCATAGCTCACTACAACTTCAAACTCCTGGGCTCAAGCAATCCTCTTTTCTCAGGCTTCCAAGTAGCTGGGACTACAGGCACACACCACCATGCCCAGTAATTAAAAAAGCATTTTTTTTTAAGAGATGGGGTCTTGCTATGTTTCCCAGGTTGGTCCAACTAATGGGCTTAAGCAATTCTCCCTCCTTTGCCTCCCAAATCTATAGAGCATGAAATGGCCGAAATGGTCTCAGCATCAACGGGGTAGAATGTTGCCAAGGTAACCACCACGTGTAGCCTTGGCAGGGAAAGGTGCTCAGGTATCTGGGTCACTGAACACACCCTATGCTCAGGGAAAACTCAGGGGTAACTGCTCACCCAGTGCCGCCAACACTACCCACCTATCACACACATACACACATATGCACACACATGCACACATACATGCACACACACATGCATGCACACACACGCGCACACATGCACACACACGTGAATGCACACACGCATGCACACACATGCATGCACACACAGGAAGAGATGGACTTTTATCAGTGATTGCTTACTTTATAACAACAGCAAACATTCATTGACTGGCCACAGTTATCCAGGCACCATTCTAAGACGCTCACATGGGTCATCTCTCTGAGTCCACACCATAAACACAGGAGGGCACTATTATACTTATCATATCCATATTGCAAATGAGAAAACCAAGGCATGGACAGGTGATGTACCTTGCCCGTGATCACACAGCTGGTAGTCATCAGTCAGGATTTAAACACAGCCAGCCAACCCTAGAGGTCTGCTCTCAGCCATGACGCTGAGCTGGCTCTGCACTCAGGGAGGCCCGCCTTCTCCTCCATCATGGACAGGGTCTACTTCCTCTCCCCATTGTTGCTGGACTTGGCTTTGGCCAGGAAAATATGAACAGAAGTGACAGCCATGCTTGGACCAGTCCAAGCTTGGACTTAGGAAATGTGTACTTCTGCTAGTCGTTGGAACTTGACCATTAATAGCTACTTCCTCCAAAGTAGCTATTAATACAATCTCTTAGCGTGGGCCCCAGAATGGGACACAAGGAACAAGGAGCTGACCGCAGCCCAATGGCAGCGACAGGCCAAACCCAGCAGAGCTCACGTCTTAGGCTGAGCTGTCCGGCCGAGCCCCGCTTACCTGCAAACCCATAAGCAAGAATAAATTGCAATCATCTAGAACAACCAAACGCTGGAGTTGTCTGTTACAAAGATTTGCTGACAGATTCATTCTGCTAAGAGATGGGATGTGGATGATCCTGACTATAACTCTCACGGCCTTTTACATGGCTTCCCCTCTCTTCCTTACCTCCCATTCACCTTTTTATCTTATGCTATTTTCTCTCCTGTTTAGGCAGAGGACACTGGCAAAATTGAGAAGAAAGCAGGGATTGGCAGAGCCCTGATCCCGGATTTAGGAGGCTTCCCAGGATGTGGGAAGACTCCTGTCAGAGCTTCTTGTCCTGGAGGGGCCACCGTTTCAGGACATTCACCAGGACCTGACTTTGGGACATTAGTTTAGAATCCCTTTCCTCTCGTTGCTGGTACCTGTTCTCACCCCAGAGAACATCTGGCATCTCCTGTGCAATGTGTCCTTCCCTTGCAGTGGCCAGAGCTGAAGTTTTACATTTTAAGGAGGTCTCTCTCATTACTACAGCAGTTCTCTCATTACTAAAGTGCATTATAGCTACTTCTTTGACATCACTGGAAGAGAAGGAAAAAGAAAAAGGCAGAGAAAAGTCAGGGCTAAGCAATATTTCTGAGATAATGTCTATGCTCTTCCCCTCCCTTTTACATCTTGCCCGGTGAAACGATGGCCAAACAGAATTCAAATGGCCAGGCAGAAATTTGTTCTGTGATAAATCACACTTTATCCAGCTGACAATGCACAATGCTGCCAACACTTGGACACATCTCCCGTCGTTCTCGGCTCAGGACTGCTGAGATATGGAGAATGTGCTCCCTATGGAGAATGCTAAGCCAAGTGATGGAAAGTCGGAAATAACATAAAAATACTGATTATTTCATTTAAGCCCCTGGATCCAGCCATCCCGGAAGCCAGGAAATCTCTTACAGTTCAGATATAGGAACCCCTAGATGTTTTCCCCCTTAATTCAGTTTGGGTCTGTTAACCAAAATCATCCTCTCAGATATAAGGGGTAATTTTACTGGATATCTTCACCAGCCCAGACCCATCGGTGCCACTCTTTCCACCAGCCTCTCAGGAAGGAGGACAAGAGGAGAAACATAAGAAACGTATAAAAATGAAAAACAGGCCGGGTGCGGTGGCTCACACCTGTAATTCCAGCACTTTGGGAGGCCAAGGTGGGCAGATCACTTGAGGTCAGGAGTTTGAGACCAGCCTGGCCAACATGGTGAAACCCATCTCTACTAAAAATGCAAAGAATTAGCTGGGCATGGGATTCATGCCTGTAATCCCAGCTACTCAGGAGGCTGAGGCAGGAGAATTGCTTGAACCCAGGAGGCAGATGTCGCAGTGAGCCAAGATTGTGCCACTGCACTCCAGTCTGGGTGACAGAGCAAGATTCTGTCTCAAAAAAAAAAAAAAAAGAAAAGAAAAACATAAAAAAGTTGTCATTAGGCTCACAAAGCCTGGTCATGATTAATCCTCTAGGAGGAAGCCCAGTACTGTAAGAAGACAATTCAAAGTACACTGAGAGCAAGCAGCCTGGCTGAGTTTCAACTCAGATACATACACATTTGCTATTTCATATTTTTTGCTGCTATTGAATATTTTTCTTTTATTCTATTTTCTGCAACCATTTAAAAATATTTCCTGGGGACCCTGCCCATATCCCCATGGCCAGTCTATGTGTTGAGGTCTTGGCCTCGGCCACACAGTTAAGTGGTGTCCATCACACTCCTGTGGCCACAGGATTGGTCCAGGGATGGTCACATGGCTCAGCCTGGCTCAATGACAGAAAGCCCCAGGATTTCTGATTGAGTGACAGCAGTGTCTCATTTCCACTGGACTTGAACCTGGGGAGGTGTGGATCTAGAGCCTCCAGGGGCCTCCATCTGGGGCTGAGAAGGCATCTGCACAGTTGAAGGCAGAGCTGAGAGGTGCAGAGAAATTGATTTGTGAATTCACCTGTGCCTGAAGCCAACACTGCCCTAGACCTTTTATTGACAAGACAGTTTCTTCCTTTACTTATTAAGCCAATTTGAGGGTCTGAACTACCGTACACTCCTTGATAAAGATATGATGGGTTGGCATCAAGTGCTGTTAAGACCAAACCCTGGTTCTCAAATTCATTTTGGCAGAGGGGTCAAAGTGGGACAGGAATGATAGGATCTGGCAGGAGAAAAAACAAGAATAGAAGAACTGATTTCCAGAGCTACATCTTCCCCGAGGCTAACCAGACACCTGGGTCTCAACCTGGACTGTATCCCGCGCTTCATGAACCTGACCAGAAAATTTTCATCAATGCAGAGACCAGCTGCAAGGTCCGTGAGACTTAAAAACTTCTCTTTCCATTTAAGTGCACTCACATGGAGCCCTATTTGGCTCAAGTAAAATCTGACTCATCAGTAAATGGTCTTATGTTCCATAAAAGTCTTTTATTAGAACAGGATATTATTTGTAGCTTAAATCAGAGGGTCAGAACAACCTGATCTTATTGGCCAGTTCTAGGCCAAAAAAGGTTTATCCATCAACCTTTCCTAGGAACGAATGTGTGGCATAGCTCCTACCAGTCAAAGGTTTTGATTCTGTGCTTCCCATAGAACTTTCTGTGATGATGGAAATGTCCCATATGTGTGCCATCCAGTGTGGCAGACACTAGCCACATGTGACTAATGAGCACCTGAGATGTGGCTAGAGTGACTGAGGAGCTGAAATTTTCATTTTATTCAATTCGAACTAATTTAAATAGTCACACATGGTTAGTAGCTGTCATACTGGGCAGCACAGCTATAGGTAAATCTTAATATCAGTCTATGATGACAGCATATTCCCATACTTGCCTGAGCCTGCTGGGAATCTGAGGCCATGTGGGCTTGGTGATCAGGCAGACCTGAGTTCGAATCCTGGCTCTGCTACTAATCAGCTGTGCGCCTTTGGGCCAGTCACTCAGCTTCTCTGGGCCTGAATTTCCTCATTTGTAATAAGACTTAGAGTAGTACGTGCCTCATACTTTCTAGAGTGATCTACTTAAACCCCAAACCAGAATACCCTGCAGTGTCATATTGCTCTGAGAGTAAAACAAAATTCTGAACACAGACTCCAAGGCCTTGGACAACCTGGCCTTGCCTATTTCATGCATCTTAATGTTTTCTCTTCCTCTTTTTACTCTTCACCCTCCTTCATCCTGGCTGTTCTTTCGTTTCTTGGACATGCAAAGCCTGTTCATACCCCGGGGCCTTTGCACTTGCTGTTCTTTCTGCGTGGACAGCTCTTTTCCAAGCTCTTGGCATTTAGATCTCAGCTCAAATGCTACCTCCCCAGAGAAGCTTCCATGATGGTTGGCCATGAACTAGCCCTGTGAATCCTCTCCTTATCCCATTATCCTCTTGGTTTTCTCCATAGCATCTACAATATTTGAAATGAACTTGCTTTTATGTTTGTTTACTTATATACTTTCTATCTCTGCTATTACAGATAAATTTGTGAAAGTGGGGTTCTGGCGCAGTTGGTTCATGACTGTATCGCCAGAGCATGGTACGTGCTCAGTAAATATCTGTGAAGAGAATGAGGAAATCATAGCTTTGATGAAAGGATTATGACTGTAAAGACTATGGCTGTAAAGCAGGATGTTAGTGGGTGTCAGGTCCACAAAGGCCCCAAATGTGCTTTCAGGGCTTTGCCTGGCCACTTGTGCTCCTATAAGCCACTATGAGAAGAATGTTCTCAAGGTGCTGCTGCCTTTTGCCACCAAAATGAGACACACAGAGCCAACCCAAACCCAAAACAAATCTGGATCCCAGCCCACACAACTGGCACACTGAGGCAGGGCTGCTCTACTTAACCCAGGGACCCCTGAGGGAGAAACCAGTGCTTGCTGTTGTTAAGTTACTGAGATGTCAGGTTGTTTTGTTATGCAGCATTATCACAGCAATAGCTGCCTAATGCAAGTCTAGCCTCCCAGTGATTAAATAAAGACCCAAGTCCACTAGCCAATACAGTGTGGAGAACTCTCTGCTTTGAACAGCTCTCAGCTCTCAGCAGAGCTTAGTGAATATTGCAGCTGCCATGACCCCCATTACTAGTGCTACCTGACAATTATTGAGCACTTAATATGTGCCAGGCGTGTCACATGCCTTTTCTTTTTCATTCTTTGAGTAGCATCTATGCAATATGACTCTTAGGATCTCCATATTTGAGATAAGGACACTGAGGCTCAGAGAGGTTGACTTCCCCAAGATCACTCAGAAGATAAGTGACAGAAAGACATAACAGGAGTCTGTCTGAGGCCAAAGGCAGTGGCTCTTTCTTCCAGACTAAGTCACCACACCAGGCACTTTCATGGCAATGAGCGTCCTCCCACAGGAGACTGGAGACCCCGTGGTGTCTGCTCGGCCTAGGGCGGGACTTCTCAACCTCAGCATGATTGACATTTGGGGTCAGATAATTCTTTGTTGTGAGGGCTGTCCTGGAATCGCAGGATGTACAAGCAGCATCCTTAACTTCTAACCACTAGATGCCAGCAGCCTCTGCTCCAGGTGTGACAACCAAAAATGTCTCCAGACATTGCTAGATGTTCTCAGGGGGTTCAGTCACCCCACAGAGAACCACTGGTCTAGGGCTGCCTGGGTAGGAGGAAGAGTTGACACAAAGGCATCGTCCTGCATGCTTGAGATGGATGACTGCATTCAAACTCAAAACAATCTTCTGGGGTAGGCCTGGGGCTTCCCCCATTTTGCAGATGAAAGAACTGAGGCTTAAAGAAGAACTTGTCAGTGGCAGAGTTCAAGCTCTTAAGCATGCCATTTAAACTGCACTTTGAATCCCAGATGGAGGGATGCGGGCACTAGAAGAGCCCCTCAAGGAATGAGCGTCCTTGCTTTACAGCAGGGACCCCAAGTCCACAAAGGGGCTACGGTAGGGCAATGTCACCCAGCTTGGCTTGGAGTCCGGGACTTCTGGATTCCAGGAATTTCTATGTTCTCTTTAATTTTCTTTCATCTGAGAACCACCAAATGGCTCTTGAGGATAAAGACCTTCCAGAGTTTCTTCCAAAGCCCCTCAGCCATGACAAGTACAAATAGAAAACTCTCTTCTGCTGTCCTGCTGTTTAGGGAGGGATGCCACCCGAAAGCAGTAATGCATCCTGTAGATACCCTAAAAACTTAGGGCTGTTGCCAAAGAACTTCACACTCTCAAGGACTTGGAGCCTGCAAAATCAATAGCAGGTTCAGCACAGAGAAAGTTTAGTGCTGACGGGAGCCCAAGCTCAGGGCAACTATCAGGCTGTTGGCTGAGCAAGGTTGCTCTCCATGTGCTGGAGCTAATGCAGGCACCTTTGGTCACTGGGGAAAAGCCAGGCCTGCTTGTTGCCCAAATGCATTATTTTTAGCTCTGCACTGGGATCCATTAGCTAGAATCGTGCCTGGAGGTCAGACAGGCTGCACTGGAAATTCAATAGATGAACTTTCTCTAATGATGCTTTAAATCTCAGCATCCCCATCCTGTCCTGGGCAGTGCCTAGCAACCCATGGCTGCAGGAGTCCTGCGGAAGGCACATGCAGGGCTGAGGACCAGGGTCGGGGCACCCAGGGGGCACAGGGTGGGGTATTGTGTGTCAGTGTCATTAGGGTGAGGGGATGTACATAGGGTGCTGTCCAAATAGGAGGTACAGCCAGGTGCAGGCATTAATAATCATTATTTTCCTTGCTAACTGACTCCAGTGTCCCCTCCTTGAGGGCCACCCCATCCCCAGCAGCCCCCACCTAAGCCCCTCTCCAGCAGTGTCCTATTCATGTCGCCCATCATCTCCGTAAGATTCTCATGCATTTTCCTATTATCTGCTTCTCTCTATCACTAGCATGCTGCTTCCTTGAGGGCAGGGACCGCTTTTGTTCTACTTAATTGCTGTGTCCCCGATACCAGAATGGTACCTAGAAAATGGCCGGCACATCTGTGTTTAATAGATGGTCATGGGACCTGTGAAAAACACGGACTGGATATTGCTAAATCTATGACACCACACGAAGAAAACCACTGCCAGGTCATCTGTGCCATGTCATCAACTGCAAGCAAGACACAGCTTTATGTCAAAGATGTTTTAAAGCTTGGACCCCATAGATGAGATCCTCTATGATGGACACTTGGGCATTGCAAGTGCTTGTCCATATTGCATGTTTTTCTTCCTATTATTGTTCCTGGGGTTATTGTTGGGCAAGTCATGGCCCTTGGCCCTTCTCTAGGTGCTGCTCCTTCACCTCTTGAATGTGAATCAACAAAGAGGCCGACATTCAGGGTTCTCTCCCATTCAGATGTTATGACTCCTATTAACCTGCACATCGCAGACAAGACTCCTCAGCCCTTATCATTCTTTTACACCGCACACTGGCCTGGCTTCATGTTCCAAGTGCTCCAAGGCAGGGATATTCATGATGCATTGCAAGGTGAGAGAAGGAATAGGCAGAAATGCATAAGGATATGGCTCTATTTCTGTAAGACAAACCAGGACTGAAAAGCCCTTATACATGTGTGTTGAATTGTGTAGACACATGTGTGTGAGCATGTATGTGTATGTATGTAGATTTGCCAATAAGACAGTTTGTGGTTAACAAAAACAGTATGTATGATATCTTATTCTTTAAAAATTATCTGTATATGTGGGTATATGTGTGTAAGAAATGATTACCAAAATGTTTACAATGATTCTCTAAGGGTGATGGGAGTAAAGGTAGTTCTTTCTTTCTTAGAGTTTTCTGGAGCAATTATTATTGTAGACAAATTTTATACATTACTTATATAATCAGAAAAAATACCCACCAAAGTATTTCAGGGTGATTAAAAAGCCTGCAAAAATAAATGAAGCAAAATATGTATGTATATCGTCACTTGTATAGTTATCCTTGCTGGGAATGCAAATTTGAATCTAAATGAAGAAATACCAGGAAATCTTAAATGAGGAATATTTTATTTAAAAAGTTAAAAAAAAAAGGACTGTATTTCTCAAGAGTATTCTGTGCGTTAAAAGACAGGGCAATGCTAAGGACTTGCTTCAGCTTAAAGGAGACTAGAGTACGTGACAATTAAATGTGCATGTGAGCCTGGATTGGATCTTGTACTGCAGAAAAATATGCTCCTCCACAAGACACGGTTGGCCAGCTGACAAAATTGGAAAACAGAATATGGATTAGATAATATATTGTATCAACATTAAATTAACTGAAGTTGATGACTGTGGGTATGTAAAAGAATATTCTTATTCTTAGGAAATATACACTGAAGTAGTTAGAGTTAAAAGGGCTTGATATATGTAACTTACTCTGAAGTGGTTCAGCAACAAATCTATCTATCTATCTATCTATCTATCTATCTATCTATCTATCTATCTATCTTCTATCTATCTAAATCTACCATCTATCTAATCTATCACTTATCTATCTAACCTATTACCTACCAATAATCTATTAATCACCTATCTTATCTATCTATCTCCCTTCCTCCATCTGTCCACCCACCCATCTATTCACATATCCACCTATCCATCCATCTATCCATCTACCTGCCTACCTGTCTATCTGTCTATCTAGAGGATGGGAAGAGAGAAAGAGAGAGAGAGACTGAAACTGTGAAAAAGCAAATGGGTAAATATTGACAACAGTAGAACCTCAGTAAAGGGTATATAGTATACTTTGTCCAGTCACTGCAACCTTTGAGATAAGTTTGAAATTCCAAATAAAAAGTAAAATGCTAAGCAAAATTTGAATGTACAGAGACTATATAGCCTAATGGTCAAGAGCTTTTGGCCTTCTAGTTAGAATCCCTTCTCTGCCATGTACAAGTTGCATGACCTCAGGCAGGTGGCCTCCATTTGCTGAGCCTCAGTTTTTTTCTACTATAAGACAGAATTAATAATAGCGATAATGCAGATGTTATGAGTAGTAAATGAGTTGGTATGCAAAATAAAGTCTCGCATGTTTACCTCTTCTGTTTGGCTGTGAGTCCTGAGAGGTTCACTTTCTTCATCTGCTTTTTCCTTACCAAAATCACAGAACCTTAAATGTGGTAGTTGGTTAATAAATGTTGGCTGAATGAAATTGAGGAGGAAAAGAGGAAGAAAGAAAACAAAGAAGGAAAGAATGAAGGAAAGAAAAAGGAAAAGCGAGAAAGCAAAATCATAAAACCCAAGTCCTCCTGCTGAATCTCAGCCTCCACATTTACACATTGGGTACTGTCCCATCTACACACATTCAAGTGCTTACACGGACCAAGCAGATAATGGAAGTGGACCAAATATAAGGCAACTGTGATAAATCAGAAGGTTCCGGTGGGAGCTAAGCTCTGAGGATGCAAATGCATTAGAATGATACAATGGACTTTGGGGGCTTGGGGGGAATTTTGGGGGCAGGGGGCGGGAGGCAAGGGATAAAAGACTACAAATATGGTGCAGTGTATACTGCTCAGGTGATGGTTGCACCAAAAATCTCACAAATCACCATTAAAGAACTTACTCATGTAACCAAATACCACCTGTACCCCAATAACTTACGGAAAAATGAAAAAATAAATAAAGGGCACCCCACAGTGTTGCCAGGTGAGCACACTGTAGCTCTGCCAGATCTGCTGGATTTTCCCAATAAGCCGGAGGGGAAACCCTCAGATATGACTCGTGAGAATGCAAAATGGTATAGCCACTTTGGAAAAAAGTTTGGCAGTTTCTCAAACATTAAATGTAAGGTTACCATATGACCAAGCCATTCTACTCCTCTGTATCTACTCAAGAGGAATGAAAATGTATGTCCACACAAAGGCGTGAATGTGAATATTCATTGCAGCATGATTCATAAATGGATGAAACATCTGAAAAGTGGAAACAACCCAACTGAGTGAATGGATGAACACAATATGGTATATCCATACAGTGGAATACTATTCCGCAATAAAAGAAACAAACTACTGCTCCATGCTACCATGTAGATGAGCTTCGAAAACAATGCTAAGTGGAAAAAGTAGACACAAAAGACCATGTATTGTATGATGCCATTCATGGGAAATGCCCACAGCAGGCAAATCTATAGAGACAGAAACCAGCTTAGTGACTGCCAGGGGCCAGGGATGGGAATGGGGATTAACTGTGACAAAAATGTTATAAAATCGGATCATGGTGATGGTTGCCAAACTTAGCATAATTTACTAAAAATCACTGAATTGTACATTTGAAGTGAGTTGCATCCAATTCTTATATTTTTAAGCAACACTGTGCATATCACACAAATATACTTGGAAGCCTCCAGTCTTAATCCCTGATCTACCTAATCAGAGGATTACATGAGATGACCAGAGTTGACTCTGCATTATTAAGCCCTTACTATATGCTGGCTACTAGGTCATGTTCTCTGTTGCATTTATAAAACTGATTAATCCTCATGCTGACCTTTTGAATTAGGAACTATGCTTATCCTCACTTTACTAAGAAGGAGACTGAGTACTGGAGGGAACGCTGTATGATTCACTCAAGGCTGCACAGCTTGAATGTGGCAAAGCCATCAGGAATTCTTTGGGAGACATTCTCCATGATATGCTTGCATTTCAGCACATTGTACAAACAGAGCATAGACTATTTTTGTTCTGAAAGGTCTTTTCAAAGGTGTTTTATATAGTGAACAGTCTTGGAAGACAGACAATGCCTTCTTCTGGAGCAAAGGGCAGACACGCTTCAGGCCCAGTATGATAAAGGCATTGTCTCTTTGGGGAGGTCAGGCAGGCTTCCTGCCTGTCTTAAGTCAGGTTGGCCTGCTTTAACAGAATACCATAAGTCAGGTGGCTTAAACAACACACATTTATTTCTCACAGTTCCGAAGACCGGGAAGTCTGAGATCAGGATGCCAGAATTGTTGGGTTCTGCTGAGAGCCCTCCTGGCTTGCGGACTGCTGCCTTCTTGCTATATCCTCACATAGTAGAGAGACAGCAAGCTCTGGTCTCTTTTCCTCTTATAAGAGTACTACTGCCATCGTGGGGCTCCACCCTCATTGAAGCCTAATTACCTCCTGAAGGCCCTACCTCTAATACCATTGCATTGGGTGTTAAGGGCTTCCACATATGAATTCAGGGTGGGACACAAACATACAGCCCATGATAAAAGATGCACATTCTCGAAGGCCAGGATTCCTCTCCTGAAACCCGATCCACTACATGTGCAAGTGTCACTGGCCTCTTCTGCATAAGCCGGTGGGAACTGAAGCCCAGGCAACTGGTGCAGAAAGATGCTGATACAGTGACTGTCATTTGTCTCTGACCTCGGGGTCTTGTATCTTCTGCCAGCATCCACAAAACTGTGACAGTTTGATTTGCCAGTTTACACTAGGGTGCAATCTCAGAGCCTTCAGAATTCTTGACAGAACTCTGAACTGCCTAAATCCAAAACCTCATGGGCCTGCCGCAGACTAGGCACTGATTAAATGTCAATTCCCTCCCCGTCTTCTCTCCATGGCATTCTGAGCTGTACCCAACTAGCACTGCAAATATCATTGATCTCATCAGACCCAAGGCCACAGCCAAGCCTGGGTCCTATGGACTGTGCTCATGTACACTGAGCCTGCCTGCTCTAATGTCCTCACCCAGTTTCTGCTGACTCAAGATTTCACATTGCTTTGTCAACAGCCAGGGGTATCAACTCTGGATTCATTTCAGGAGGCGATTTTCTGTTTGAATACATTTATTTCCCTAAAGATACTGATTATAATTCCTGGAGATATTAGTAATGGACTTCCTGTCAAAATTGTCTTAAGAGTAGTTAAGGATTGCTATGTATACAGCTGTGATAAATTTTGGGTTGCTTCCCTCTTGGTTTTTGTAGGCTGAAAGATAGGTTCTTTACCTCTAGAAAAGTTATCAGTACTGGAGGTGTCTTATCAACACGTTACATTCATCAAGGGTTCTGGCTTTTAGGGGGCTTGCAAATCAGTGCCAAAGGCCAGTGACCAACAAGGACCTGTGCTGTCCACTGTGGGAGCCACAAGCCACACATGGCTATGAAGCACTGGAAATGGGGCTAGTTTTCATTTCAGTGTGCTGTTAGTATAAAACACACACTAGATTTCAAAGACTTAGTGTAAAAAAAAGTAAAATATTTCATTATTAATGTTTATATAGATTACATGTAGAAATGGTAAAGTTTTAATATAATGGGTTAAACACAATGCATTATTACAATGAAATTCAACTTTTCTTAAAACTTTTTTTGAATGTGGCTATTAGAAAATTTAAAATTTCATCTGTGGCTCACATTGTGTTTCCATTGGACAGTGTGATTTAGAACTTCATCCCCCTTTTCCTCTTCCTCCCGTGGGCCTTGTGGTCTTTCTGTTAAAGCACTCTGTATTGAAGGCCACCACCAGGTCATATATCACTTCCGGGTAAATTAGGGAAAAAAGCCCTTTCTTGAGATACTACCTCCAACAGTCAGAAGAATCGTCATAGTAGATGGATGTTGCTGGAATGTTTACTGCCACCTACTGGAATGCTGTCATGGTTGAGTGTGGACGTGGCTGTGTGATGGTGGCGCTGAGCCCAGTGGACAGTCTAGCATGGTGGTCTATTGCTTGTTCTGGGGGTGGGGTTTGCAGAGAAGTGTTTTTCCATGCCATTTATCCACCTCAACAGTTTGTAAACTTCTCTTCTACTCAGACATGGAGCTTTAAACACCAGAGAGAAGGCTGGTTGCTATCTGTCAGACTTGATTTGAGGGAAACAAAAAATCACTACCTGAATGCTTTTTTTGATATTTGTTTTTTCCTGGATGTGTTTCCAGGGATTACAGAAAAATACAGAGAGAGACAAAATGCTTCATTTCTGGCTTGGTAAAGCCCTCACATCGCCTTATTCTTTAAGCAAGCATTGTGGTGTAGCATCATGACTAATGATGGGAAACACCAGGAATTGCAGTTCTTCCTCCAAAAAACTTAAGACTCTAGAGCACACATTACTCTAGGCAAGCCGTTTCTGGGAAGAGCAAAATGCTGGATATTTTAGACTTTCTAAGCCATATGTTTTCTGTCAACTACTCAATTCTCCTGTGGTAGCCCCCAAAGCAGCTACAGGCAAAATGGAAGTGAATTTGAGTGGCTATGTCCCAATAAAACTTTATTTACAAAATAGGCAGTGACTAGGTTTGGCCCATGGCTCATGGTTTGCCAACCCCTACTCTTTAAGGGTGCTTTTAAACAGTTACCCCATCGGCCAACCCACAGCACAAATGTATTTTGTTTTTTATTTTTTTGCCCATTAAAAAAAATTAGAATTTGCTGCTAACCTTGAAAAACAAGGTTGTTGCTTTTTTTAACCAGAAATCTAGATTTTCCGTTCTTTTGGAGACATAAAATACTGAAATCCCACTACCTCATGACCACAACTGGTTATAGCAATTTCCTTGCTGGGAAAGACAAAGAGCAGAATCTTGGCTGCTCTTCTAGAATAGGCAGAACCAATTTACCACTTCACTTATTGAAGTTACCTGCTTAGCTACAGTAGGCATTCAGAGTTTGACCCATAGTCCAAAGCACCACTGATGGTCTATCAAGGGATGAGTGGGTAAAGAGAATGTGGTGTATAAACACAATGGAAGACTGTTCAACCTTAAAAAAATAAAGAAATCCTATTATTTGTTAGAACGTGGACGAACCTACAGGACATCATGTTAAGTGAAGTAAGCCAGGCACAGAAAGACAAACACTGCATGATCTCACGTACATGTGGAATCTAGTGAAGTTGAACTGATAGGAGCAGAGATAGAATGGCAGTTACCAGGGGATGGGTAAGGGGACAGTTGTGCAGATATTGGTCAAAAGATACAAAATATCAGTTAGACAGGAGAAGGAATATGTTCAAGCAATTTTTTGGTATAATATGCTAAATTTAGTTACTAATAACATATATATATATATATACATATATTTTGAGATGGAGTCTCGCTCTGCCACCCAGGCTGGAGTGCAGTGGCACAATCTCGGCTCACTGCAACCTCTGCCTCATGGGTTCAAGTGATTCTCCTGCCTCAGCCTCCCAAGTACTGGGACTACAGGTGCGCACAACCATGCCCAGCTAATTTTTGTATTTTTAGTAGAGATGGGGTTTCACCACGTTGGCCAGGCTAGTCTAGAACTCCTGACTTCAGGTGATCCACCCACCTCAGCCTCCTAAAGTGTAATAATATATTCTTGAAAATTGCTATGAGAGTAGATTAAGTTCTCATCACATAAAAAAGATAAGTATGTGAGATGTGAGGTTATGCATATGTTAATTATTAGGTTGGTACAAAAGTAATTGTGGATTCTGCCATTTAAAAGTAATGGCAAGAACCATAATTACTTTTGCATTGGCCTAATAGCTCAATTTAGCCATTCCATAATGTATATGTATTTTAAAATAATATGTTGTGCATTATACAGGTATATGCACACACACAATTTTTAATTGTCAAATAAAGGAAGAAAGACAGGAATGAACCAAAAACCCTAACCAGGTTGGCATGATGCGAAAGCAAAGAGATGGCAATGGACACGTTGAGTGGATCAGCTGGAAGTGTGTTGCACATAAGCCTCTGTATAGTTGAACCTCATGTATTTCAGTCTAAATGTCCCTAGCAAACAGGATGTCCAAGTGAAGTTCCCACCGGTTCCATCCAGCTGGCTGTGGAATGACTTACTTTGATAACGTCCTCGTCTGTGGACTTGCACTCCACCGACTCTGAGATGTCCATCACGGCACTGTTCTCCTCCACAGAGACCACCTTGATAGGCATGGCAACTGTCTTTCCTGTGAGTATGGCGGTGTTCAGAATTTCAGTGTCCTGCCAAAAAGAATCAAACACACTGGGTCAAGGGAGATATTCCATTATGTTGGGAACTGGACAATTCTAGGGGGAACCTCCCAGGGTAAACACCAGGCTGTCCTTGTTTGTACAAGACACACTGTACCATTTACATACTGTACTAGGACTTGGAATAAAGGGCTATTCTTTGGAACAATTTACCAAGAATGTTTAACAGTTGACTTTTAGTTTATTTATGATCATATTTCTAGTTTTCAACAACAATCAAAAAGTATTTATTCTTTTTCTTTATTGCAGAGACCAAGTAGAAGTAATACATCAGTTAGGTTTGGTTGTAAGCAACAGAAACTAACCCTGGGTACCTTGAGCAAGCACAGTAGGTTGAATAATGCTTTCCTCTCACCTCCTGCAAAAGATATCCATGCTCTAATCTCCGGGATCTGTGAATGTTACCTTACATGGTAAAAGGGACATTGCAATTGTGATTGAAGTAAGATCTTAAGATGGAAGAATTATCCTGGATTATCTAGGTGGATCCAGTCATCCGAAAGTCCCTACAAGAGGGAGCCATGAAGGTCAGAGGAAGAGGAGGAGATGTTGCAGTGGAGGCAGAGGTCAGGGTGATATGGCCATGAGCCAAGAGATGTGAACAGTCTCTAGAAGCAAGCTGGAGAAGGCAAGGAACAGATTTTCCCTGAAAGCTTCCAGAAGGAGTGCAGCCCTGCCAATATCTTAACTTTAGCCCCTTAAGACTCACTTCAGACTTCTGTCCTCCAGAAGTGTAGGATAATACATTTGTGTTAATTTGTCATCGCAGCATCAGGAAACTAACACAGATCCTTACGGGCTAGATCCTGGATTGCTCCCAGCAACAAAGGAAGAGCTGAAGAAGGTTTTGCAAAGTCCAGATCACCTTCAAGGATACTAAAAGCAGAAAATAATGGGCAGTGTCTCCCAAATAAGGTGGAATGAATGTCTTCAACCATTACTTTCTTTTTCTTTTTTACTTTATAAATAAGGGAAATTTATTGGCTCATGTACCTGAAATGCCTATAGCATGGGATATGATTGTGTCCAGAGGGCCAAACAATGTCTTATATGCTGTCAATTTTCTTGACATCTTTTTTCCCCCTTCATCTCCCCTTCCCTCATCTTCAACCTTCCTATTCTTTTTTTTTGATATGGGGTCTCACTATGTTGCCCAGGCTGGTCTTGAACTCCTGGCCTCAAGTGATCCTCCCACTTTGGCCTACCAAAGTGCTGGGAACATAGGCAAGTGTCACCATGCCCAGATAATTTTAATTTTTTACTTTTCTTGTAGAGACAGGATCTTGCTATGTTGTCCAGGCTGGTCTTGAACTCCTAGCTTCAAGCGATCCTCCTGCCTCAGTCTCCTGAAGTGCTGGGATTACAGGCATGGGCCGCCGTGCTTGGCACCTTCATTTTTTAAAAAATGAAGACTAAAGCAAAGCAAAGTGCCTTCCTCTGTTGCTCCATGGGAGCCCATTCCATCACAGTCAATGGGGACTTTGATTTATCCTGCTCAGATGACTTCATGCAAAACTATTAGCATCACACCTCTCATGTATGTTGTGATCTGCCAGGTGATGATGAAAATACCTTCTATTTGATTTTGTAGGATACTACCTGATGGCCTTTTTATAATTCTTTTCTTTATGGACAGATGAAAATGAAAAAGGGCCTTGGCTTTGGGACATCTAATGATGCCAGTTTCCCATAAAGTCCCTTTCCAGAAACACTGCTCTGGTGTGAAGCAGGAGGTGGAAAAAGATTTTCTCCGTTCTTTCTCCAGGGAAGCAATTGACACAAAAATGACCTTTTGCATTAAACAAGAGCGCAGCTGAAAGAGTTATGAGTTTTAAGTAGAGCCTCGGCCTCTCTGTGATGCTTTTGCATCAGCCAGCAGTTACATCACCCTCGGCTGTGTCTTCTCCTGGGTCCGTGGGATTCCTGGAGCCGGGCTGCAATCCAGGCAGCTTGCACAATGTCTATTATGGAGGCTAAGAATACTTTAGAAATTCCCCAGGTCTATTTTCAGGTTCATTACAGGTAATGTGCTCGGAGTTCAGTCTTTACATTGTCTCTCTCAGAATGGTCTTTGGCTAATGGCTTCATTAAAGCAGGACATTCCCTCATGGATTGTGATTAGTTTTCTAACGGCTGTTGCAATTACACGCACACATGCGCACACACACACATTCACACACTCTACCTAACACTCCCTGTCCCTAAATTGCACTCCACCAAAATTAAGATGGGTTGGACATATATGTATATGTGCATGTATATATATCTCTATCTCTATCTCTATCTATATCTGTATCTATATATATTTTGAGACGGAGTCTTGCTCTGTTACCCAGGCTGGAGTACAGTGGCGCAATCTCGGCTCACTGCAAGCTCCGCCTCCCGGGTTCACCCCATTCTCCTGCCTCAGCCTCCCGAGTAGCGGGGACTACAGGCACCGGCCACCACGCCCGGCTAATTTTTTGTATTTTTAGTAGAGACGGGGTTTCACCGTGTTAGCCAGGATGGTCTCGATCTCCTGACCTCGTGATCCACCTGCCTCGGACATACATATTTTTAACTGACCAATATCAATTTCAGGAGCAGAGAACTAATAGTCATAGAAATAACAAATGATAAAAGGAAACTTTGGCCTCCAGAATAAACTGGCTGTGACATGGAGGAAGTTCCCTGTATTTAAAACCACTCTTCTGACTGGTAGTTTGGTGTCTATGAAGTGGTGGGCCCTGGAGTCTGGACTCCTGGATTCCGCTTCTTGCTTTCCCATTAACTTCCTGTGCAATCCTGATCACATATCATATCTCTTGGAATCTTTCTTTTCTCATTTTACAAATTAGCGGGGGTTGGGCTATGTCATCTATCTTTTCGACTGTTGAATCCTAGACTGTCTTAGTTCATTCAGGCTGCTATAAGAAAATAGCATTGACTGGGTAGCTTCTAAACAGCAGAAATTTGTTTCTTACAGTTCTGGAGGCTGGGAAGTCCAAGTGCAAGATTCAGTGTTTCATGAAGGCAGAGAAAAAAATGTGTGTGCGCCTGTGTGTGTGAGTGCCTGCGTGTTTATGGGTACATGTGCCTGTGTGTATGTGTGTGCCTGTGTTTGTGTATGAGTGCCTGTGAATGTGTGTGCCTGTGAATGTGTGTGTGCCTGTGTGTGTGGGTGCCTGTGTGAGTGCCTGCGTGCATGCGTGTGTGCCTGTGTGAGTGCCTGCGTGCATGCGTGTGTGCCTGTGTGAGTGCCTGTGTGCATGTGTGTGTGCCTGTGTGAGTGCCTGCGTGCGTGCGTGTGTGCCTGTGTGAGTGTCCACGTGCGTGCGTGTGGGTGCATGTGCCTGTATGTGTGTGTGCCTGTGTGAGTGCCTGCGTGCATGTGTGTGTGCCTGTGTGAGTGCCTGCGTGCATGCGTGTGTGCCTGTGTGAGTGCCTGCGTGCATGCGTGTGTGCCTGTGTGTGTCCGCGTGCATGCGTGTGTGCCTGTGTGAGTGTCCGCGTGCATGCGTGTGTGCCTGTGTGAGTGCCCGCGTGCATGCGTGTGTGCCTGTGTGAGTGCCTGTGTGCATGTGTGTGTGCCTGTGTGAGTGCCTGTGTGAGTGCCTGCGTGCATGTGTGTGTGCCTGTGTGAGTGCCTGCGTGCATGTGTGTGCCTGTGTGTCCGCGTGCGTGCGTGTGGGTGCATGTGCCTGTGTGCATGCGTGTGTGCCTGTGTGAGTGCCTGCGTGCATGCGTGTGTGCCTGTGTGAGTGCCTGCGTGCATGCGTGTGTGCCTGTGTGAGTGTCCACGTGCGTGCGTGTGGGTGCATGTGCCTGTATGTGTGTGTGCCTGTGTGAGTGTCCGCATGCATGCGGGTGTGTGTGCCTGTATGTGTGTGTGCCTATGTGCGTGCGTGTGGGTGCTTGTGCCTGTATGTGTGTGTGCCTGTGTGAGTGCCTGCGTGCGTGCATGTGGGTGGGTGTGCCTGTATGTGGGTGCACGTGCCTGTATGTGTGAGTGCCTGTGTGTGCATGATATTGATGTGGCAGGCCTACAGAGTAGGCACTCGCACATATACAAACACAAGCACGCACACACAGACACACACACACGCATACACGCAGGCACACGTACCTATACATAGAAGTAATTTCATGACGTCATTCCAGAAGTAAATCCATGTTCCTTAACACGGAAGTGTTAAAAAGACTCGGAAGTGTGAATAGACTCAAATATGTTAGGGGAGTTTGGCCACAGAGATGGGGGATTTGTCCCAGGAATGGGTGTAAAACGCCCCACTTTGAATATCCCCCAAGGGTTCTCCTGCAGAGTAGAAAAGAGTGAGGAAATGTATTACATCCACACAACGGAAGACTATTCAGCCACAAAAAGGAATGCACGCATGCAACAACATGGATGGATCATGAACATGTTGTGTGAGGTGAAGCAAGGCCAACACAAAGGCCCCATATTACATGGTCCTACTCATGTGAAATGTCCACACCAGGCAAATCCACAGACAGAACGTGCATTAGTGGTGGTCAGGGGCTGCAGGGATGGGGAAGGGAAGTGACTGGTAATGGGTACGATATTTCCTTTTGTGGTGATGAACGTGTTTTGAAATTAGATAGGGATGATGGTTCATAACCTTGCAAATACTAAGAACCACTGACCTGTATATTTTAAAACAGTACATTTTATGGCATGAGAATTATATCTCTATAAAAAAGAAAGGAAAGAGTGTGGGATGGGGCTGGAGCCATGGAAAGGCCACATCAGGCTCAGATCCGGCTTTCGATTCTGGGCTCCCGCATGGCCTCAGACAAGCCAATGATCTATCTCTACCCACAGCTGACTGACCCTGGACATGGGACTAAGAACAGACACATTCGTGGCTCAGAGACCAGACATCTGCCTAGTAAAGCAACTTTGGGGATTTAAATTTCATGAGGGTCTGGAGAAAGGGTGAGCTTAATCTAAAATGTCCCAGAGAGCAGCAAACAACCTCTCTCAATCCATGTGGCTGGGAGTCAAGAAGAGGTAGTAGTTAATTAAAAGGAAAAAAAAAGCCAAGTCACATTTGAGGAGCTCGTGGCATGTGCTAGGTGTTGCTACTATTCTCACCGCTACCCCAAACCCATGAAGTGGGTAGTTGTGTTATCCTTAGTCTATGGATGGGGAAACGGAGGCATGGAGCTGAGTGACTGACTTGTCTGGAGGCATAGCCCATACATGATTCAGCCACATTTGAACGTCGAGCCCAGGGCAGGAGTATATGTTCTTGACCACAACTTCTCGGCAGGTCAAGAGCAAGGACCTGAGAGAGAATTGCCTTAAATCCTGGCTCTGCCCTTTTCTTGCTATTATTTAAATGCTCCAAGCATCAGAATCCTTGACTGTGAACTCCCAGAATAATTAGGGTTGTTGTGAAGATTAAATCAGATAATGTTTATGGATTGCCTGTCAGGGTTTGGAACAAAGTCCAAGTTGACTCAAAGGGCAGCTATTAAACATAAATGTGAAGTGTCTCGTATAAGGCAATTGGTGGCTGGAGGGAGGCCAAATTCACCCACTTCAATCTCTCTTTCTCTCTGAAAATTGGGGCTGTGCAGGGGGAGGAATAGAAAATAAAATAAAAACAAGTCAAGCATATAGCAGACATCCAAACACATTTAAAACGTATTTATGTTAGCACTTTTTGTATTCTTTTCAGATTTTTTTTCTTTTACAAAAGAGACAAAACATGGCTGATAACTTTAAAATCTCCTCTGTCATTTTTCCAGTCCTGATCCTCAATTTCCCTCCCTAGAGGCAATCACTGTCAGGATTTGGCATGTATCTTTCCAGTTTGTGATTCTTATACTTTAACCAAATATCCATATTTATGTAAAGAAAATATGGTATTGTCTTTTGCTTTTATGTTTTATACAAAAGCACGTTTTACATAGTTTATGTAAATATATCATATTGTACTTTCATCAACTTGTGTTTTGTTTTTCAAAACACTCAACATTATGTTTTTATGATCTATCCCTGTTTGTATAGCTGGAGCATTTATTCCTATTTAGATCCATGTTTACATACTGATTGAATTCATTTGTCTCAAAACTGACTAAATTCCATTGTGTGCCTTTTCTATATTTTACTTTTCCATTCTCTTACCCATGGAAACTTACAGTGTTTCAAATTCTTTGCCTTGCAAATAACTGAATCCCTCCACATGCATATGTATCCAGGGTTTTTTTTTTTTTTTAGCATCTTCTCATCCCAGAAGTGAAATTGCTGGGTTGAGAGGGTACACATTTTCCTCTTTGATCCTGCTATTTGGTGCTTCCAAGCAGTTGTCGTCATACACTCTGAGCAGCAGCATGTGAGGCCATCCTTCCCTGAGACCCTGGCAAACCCCCGTGATTACGTATCCCTTGGCCAGGTGATGGTTCCAGCTGGTCAACTAAACATTAACCTAGCTGTTGCTGTGATGGGATTTTGTAGATGTGACTAATGCTCATAATCAGCTGACTTTATTTATAAAGGAAGTTATCCTGCATAATCTGGGTGGGCCTGATCCAATTGGTTTGAAAGGCATTTAGAAGCAGAGCTGAGGCCTCCCTGAACAGGAAGAAATCTTGCCTGTGGACAGCACTTCAGTTTGTGCCCTAAAGATCCAGGCTGCCCTTCATGACAGTTTGTCCATGACACATAGCTATATCTGTCTATCTATCTAGCCTATCAATCATCTGTCTATCTATTTATGTGTCTATCATCTATCCAATCTATCTTCTGTCATCTATCTAATCTGTTATCTATCTAATCTGTCATCTATGTATTATCTATCTTACCTCTCGCTATCTAATCTATCTTCTTTCTATCTCCATCTCCTATCTATCTATCTATCTATCTATCTATCTATCTATCTATCTATCTACCTACCTCCTCATCTTGTTTCTCTGGTGAAACCTGCTGTTTTACCAGCCTCTTTATTTTAGATATTTTGGTGGGTAGGGTACCATTTACTTCCCTATTACTGTAATTACCGTGCCTGGCTCATGGTGGCCGTGGAGGTTCAGGGCTTGTGGACTGCAGAGACCTGAGAGCCCTAAGGCCTGGCTTTGGGCCAGTCCACGATGCCAAGGTCGTGGGCACATGGGCAAATGGGGCTTGGCAAGCCGTTTTCTTCTTTGAGGAAGCTGATCCCCATCCTTGAACTATATGCTGGGAAAGTGACTGCATAAAGTGTCTGGGAACCACAAACAACAAGTGGGAATCCCATAGAGAAAGCAGGAATTAGCCTGCCTTACACTTTGCTATGAAAATTTGGCCCTTCTAAGTGGATCAAAGTGGACTTAAGGGGCGTTTCTAGCCGTGCAGGTTAAACTAGTTGGCCGCACATCTCAAAGAGACCCTGCAGGAACTCCCAGTGGTTGTGCCCAGACCTTACATTCTCATTCCCAAGTTTAATTTCTGGGAAGAAACTTCTCCTATAGAACTGGCTATTTTAAAGCAAGTTATAAGTCATCCGATTTTTGAGCACCAGAATCAGAGAGGAAAGGGGTTCCTCAGCCCACCTGGACGAGGAGGAATGACTTGCCCAGGGCCACACAGCTGGACAGTGACACCATCTTGCTTTCATTTCTTTTATCCACCACACCTGCCACCTCTCTCAAGCGTGTTTTCTCTGAGGTGGAGCAGACCTTTGGTGTCGACAGCAGCATGCATTACGTGCCAGATTCTCTTTAAGCGCTTCGTGTGTCCCAGCTCCCTGAACCCTTGGAGGGAGACTCTGTTCTCACCCTGATTTGAAGCGTGAAGAGACGACATCAAGAATGCCAACTCACTCACTCAAATTCACAAAGCCAGCAGCGGGGTGGAGCTGAGATATGAACCCCAAGTGAGAGGTCCAGCCCCTGGTTCTTACTCTTTGCACAAGACAACCCTCTAGAAAACAAGCCCACCAGTGGGGGTTGTGGGAGTGGACGAGTGGCCCTGAGGGCCTGTCTCACCCTGGACTGGAGAAGCCACTGGACAGTGGGACATGGACATTTTTCATTTCTCTCCAGACCCATTCTGACATCGCTGACTCTTAAATCTATCTATCCAATCCGTCTTCAATCATCTATCCAAGGACACTTAAGGACGCTTAATCCAAGTGTCCTTCCTTCCATCTGTAGCCAGAGAAGCAGTCCATTCCTGTGAGCGCCTCCCAAATCCATGGATTTTCTTCCCTGCCACCTGTCTCTGAGGGAGGAATAACTGGGCGAAAGCTCCCCCTCCACACGTACAGACGTCCACAGAGCTCAGGGTGTCTTGCTTGGTCTCCTCTGGCGGCTTGCGGAGCTGACTGCAGACCAAAAGTTTCACATTTTCCTTGAGGAAGGCAACTAATAGGGAAATCTACTATTCACTAATTCAAAGTAGATGCTGAGAACAGAGATGGCAACCATGTGCTGCTTCTCAGAATGAAGAGAAAGATGGATTGAATTTCTGTGGGGAGAGCAGGTGTCTGTAATGGCTTCAGAGACGTCTTTCACATCCCATTAGATTTTGCAGACTGATGAATAAGACACAGGAGCCAATTCCTGTCCATGGCAAGTTTTTATGTAAATTTGTTAGCCAAGAATGATTTTTACATTTTCAAGGCTTTTAAAAAAAAAGAAAGAAAAGAAAAACAATATGCAACAGAGACTGTGTCCTGCAAAACTGAAAATATTTACTATCTAGCCCTTTATGGAAAAACTTTGCTGATCCCTGAACAAGATCATTTTTCCAACAGGAAGGGCCCTCTTTCCTCCAAAGACCTCTTTTAGTCTTCAAGTTTCAGGCCATTCTCTCCGGTAGAGCCATGGAGTCATCTTCCTTTTGCAGAAGCTAACTCCTGTCCTTATTGCTTTCTCCTCTTCAGTGGTTACAGCCTCTGATCCACCATGCTTCCAGTGGGACTTCAACATCAGCATGATGGCTTCCTCCATAAAAGCCTGCACCCTTTGCTCAACTTGGCATAGATTTGCATCTTGATAATTTGCATTGCATGTTTGGACCTATGAGGAATCTTGCGCTAAACCAGAGGGGCTCATGTTAAATAGGAAGGGAGATTTGAATTGGGGAGAACTTTATAAGTGGTTGATCATTTACATTTGTGATGATTTTTGTGTTACTGAAAGCATCCGGTTCCCTGTATGTGCTTTTAGCTCAAGGAAGGTGACGATAAACACTTGAATAACAAGAGGCCCCTAAAACTGGCCTTTCTGGACTTAACCATAGCAGATAACATTACCACACTGCCTGCTCCAAAGGAAAAGTATATGAACAGGAAAAAAAAAAAAAGATCATGTCTTCCTCTATCTCAGCGGAAGCGCAGTTGGTTGGGGAAACATCCCAGCAGGTTAGGAGGACGCTGGAGACAGCGGGAAGGCACACCACTCACATGGCAGGTTCTGGGGAGATAGCTCATGTGGCAGGTTCTAGGGGGAAGAAAGGTCCAGTTTTGAAATTGGAACCCAGAAAAGAGGGTCCAGCTGTCAGCATTCAGAGGGCAGCGACCATCGTGGCTTCATGAGTTCAAACTAAAAAGGTGCCTGCCTTGTGGCCTCCATGGGAGCTGCGTCCCTGCTCCTGCCTTGTGGCCTCCATGGGAGCTGCGTCCCTGCTCCTGCCTTGAGGCCTCCATGGGAGCTGCGTCCCTGCTCCTGCCTTGTGGCCTCCATGGGAGCTGCGTCCCTGCTCCTGCCTTGAGGCCTCCATGGGAGCTGCGTCCCTGCTCCTGCCTTGTGGCCTCCATGGGAGCTGCGTCCCTGCTCCTGCCTTGTTGGAGCTTTGCTTTCCTCATCTGTGAAATGGGGATAATCCCACTTTCCTCTAGGGTTGTAGGCAAGAGGACCTACAAAAAATCCCAGGTCAGTGCCTGGTACAGAGGTGGCCACTCCACCACCCCAACCCCATCCAACTTCATCCCAGGAAACAGAGCCCACAAACTGTGACACTGTATTTGAATGTCCTGATTCACCAAGTTGCTTTTGAGCTCCCTGTAGCTGCACCAGACCATGTAACAAAGTTGTAACAAAGTTACAAAGTTGTAACAAAGTTATGTAACAAAGTTGTGAGTTGTTTTTCACTTGCCATGGACCCCCAGGTTGAAGGTCACATAGCCTGAGCATGCCTAGATGAGCCACACATGCAGACACAGAGGAACCCTAAGTGCTCAAACTGAGGTGTGGGAACTGAATTAAGAACAGGACACTGCATAATACGGTCCAGGATCCAATCAGATCGAGCCCTGGCATCACCCCGTGGCAGGATCCAGTCAGATTGAGCCCTGGTATCACCCCGTGGCAGGATCCAGTCAGATTATGCCTCCCTGCATCACCTCATTGCAACATCCAATCTGATCACATCTCATTACCCAATGCTTATAAAACCTGGCCTCCCTTCCTGAAGTAAAGAAAAAGAGCTTTTCTAGCTACCAAACAATGATGAAATCTGTTTGCTGGGATAATATTGAGATATCAACTTATGTTTTCCCTCTCTGTGGCTTCCCCTTTCTTCCTCCTATTCAAGCAGGGAAACCAGTTCTGTATGTATCTTTGGGGGAAGGAGGAGAAGGACAGAAAACAAAATGCCTCCCAAATTCCAGAGAGCTGAGGGAGTTCACAAGTATGACAAAATGTTTGGCCAAAATCACGGAGGAGGGGGGCGCTCCCTTCACCCATCCTTCCAGAACAGAAAGAACCAATTTTTTTCTCTCGGGAGGTAAAGAGAGAGGAGGAGTGGTCTTTGGGTTCTGAAAGGAAACACAGGTCTGGTTTCTAGGAAGAGTTTTTGGAGAAGACGCAGGAGAAGATGCCTGCCTGGTGTCTGTGCAGCAACACAAAGACCTTGAATCCCAGAGGTAGCCCCCAAAAGGCAGGGGCTAGGAAAATAAACTGATTAGATCTGGAGGAAATAGAGCAAGATATTGTGGCAAAAGAGGCTGCCTCTCAATACCCACTCTCTTTTTTTCTTCAGTTACTGAACCATGATGCTTTGGGAGGTGGGTTGGGAGGAGAAACTGAACTTCTCAGCCTCCCTTGCAGCTGGCTGTGACCAGGTGACTGGGTTCAAACACAGTGGTTCTCAAAGTGTGGTGCCTGGGCCAGCAGAATCAGCATCCTCTGGGGACTTGTTAGAAATGCAAATTTTTGGGCTCTACCCCAGACCTACTGAATCAGAAACTCTGAAGGTGGGTAGGGCACATTAACCAGTGCTTTACCAATTCCTCCGGTGATTCTGATGTTGTTGAAGGTTGAGAACTGGTCTAGTCCAAAAGTAAACGGAAATATGCAGTACTTTAGAAAATCTCCTTAATGAGAACGAAACTCAGTAAGTGGGGCATTTCTTTCGTCCTTTTTCCCTTCCTGCTACTGGGAATATAGATATAATGGCTGGAACACCAGCAGTCACCTTGGATCATGAGGCAAACTTGGACATAAAAGCCATTTGCTAGGCTGGGCACAGTGGCTCACGTCTGTAATCCCAGCACTTTGGGAGGCCGAGGTGGACAGATCACTTGAGGTCAGGAGTTCGAGACCAGCCTGGCCAACATGGTGAAACCCTGTCTCTGCTAAAAATATAAAACTTAGCCGGGTGTGGTGGCACACGCCTGTAATCCCAGCTACTAGGGAGGGTGATGGAGGAGAATCGCTTGTGCCCGGGAGGCAGAGGTTGCAGTGAGCTGAGATCCTGCCACTGCACTCCAGCCTGAGCGACAGAGCGAGACTCCTTCTCAAAAAACAAACAAACAAACAAAAAGCCATTTACTGATGGTGAGAAGGTAAGATAGGAGAAGCCTAAATCTCTGATGACTAATAGTGGTCATGGCCTTACTTATGTATGTGAAATAAACTTATTTTATGTTTAACCTAGAGGTTTTGAAGGTTTTCGGTTATTCTCAGCCAAACTTAAGGCTAACTTATGTAGACATTTCTTTTTATGCTTGAGATGGTGGACAAAGACTACTACTGGTTATACTAGAATGCGTTACAACAAATTCCGGTTTTGTACCCATGAGAAGTCAAGTCCCTGGCAATGATGCTAGATGGTGGCTTGCAGTTTGGGAATGGCAGGGAGTGGTGGTAATCCCACTGTTCTCTGTGGCTGCTGGTGGTGGGTGCCCCTGTGGAGCCAGGCTGACAGCAAGGCTGTTATAAGAGGAAGGAGAAAGCAGAGACTGACAACTCAGCCTAATTTGCAGCAATAGAAAAATTACTCCAAAAGGGCGCTTCATTTTCCCAATTCAAGGCATACTAGTTAAAATGACGCATGGGCTGCCCAGCAGCCGACTGGCGTGCTGATTAGTGAGGGTGCTTGAAGTGTGGGTTCTGGATTCAGGGCAGAGTAGTCCAGAGAAGAGCCATCTGATTAACAAGCTGACTCTGTTAGGTGCAACCAGTGATTTACATAATCAGGTGATTAAGAATACATTACACACACACACACACACAAACACAGAGGCATTGCAGGGGAGGCCTCTTGCAATTCCACCCAGTAAGGTAATTTTCCCTCTAAGCAGGCCAAGTGCAGACCCCGGCTGTGCCGCACGGTGCGGTGTAACAATTCCTCTCATCAGGGGAGAAAAGAGAACCTTGTTACCGCCGGCTTGCGAAGGGCAGCCCTGACGGAGCAGACCAGGCTGGACACGTTACCTGACCACGCTGCCTCCCCGCTCCCACTTCCTAGTGAACCCCAAGAGTCCTGTATGATGTTTTGGTAGAATTGATTAAAAAATGCTTGAGGAGATGCCAAAAGTAAAATGCGTTGCTGATGACGACACTAACAATTCCCCTCATTTCCTCTGCGACTGCCTTAGATTCGGTAGGAGCAGGGAGACCCCGAGGTGGCAGGGCAGGGGACAGAGGAGAGAGGAGGCTTCTCAGGAAGCTCTCTCTCCTGAACGTTTACAGGGAGCAAGAGAAAAGACCTTCTTCATCAATAGACCGGCAGGCCCATCCATAGGGAGGCTGTTCTTAGTTACGCCTTCTCTGTCACCTCTGTTTGTCTTGACTTTGCAATTCCTTCTAGAAATCTTAGCACAGTGCAACAGTGTACCAATTAAGATCCATGTCTAAAACCAGGCAGCATCTCAGCCCAGCATTCTGTAGCAGAGTACAGCAGGGTGCGTGTGGCGCTGAGTGACAAGAGCTTCCTAGTTAGCTCAGAGATCCTGCGGGAGCCATCAATCATCAGAGCGGCTCAGAGTTATTGGGCATCTACGATGTTGTTAGGCAGGAAGCAATGCACTATTGTATACATAGTCATGATAATAACAGTAATTGATGTGTATGCCTCTGTTAGTTTTCTAAGGCTGCTGTAATGAAGTACAGCAAACGGGATGGCATACAAGGACTGAAATTTATTCTCTCACTGTTCTGGAGGCCAGAACTTTGAAATCAAGTTGTGAGCAGGGCCGTGCTCCCTCTGAGGCTGCAGGGCAGGATCCTTCCCTGCCTCTTCCTAGCATCAGGGGTTTGCCTGCAACCCTGCAATTCTGGGTCTTGTGTATGTGACGCTGCAATCTCTGCCTCTGCCACCGTGGAACGCTCTCCCCGTGGCTCTATCCAAATCTCCCACCTATAGGGACACCAGTCATTGGATTAGCAGCCACCTAATGACCTCATCTTAACCCAATGGTATCTGCAAAGACCCTATTTCCAAAGAAGGTCAGATTCACAGGTACTGAGGATTAGGACTTCAGCATATCTTTTGGGGGAACAAAAGTCAACCTGCAACAATGTCTCTTTATTCTTTGCAAAGAATTTTCACATAAATCATTGCCACATTTGACATTCAACACAGCAGAGCAGAAAGGGCTGGTGTCACCACAGGAGGGGAAACTGAGGCACAGAGGGCTTGGATTCCCGCCCTTCTGGCCTCCGGACAGCCAAGCCCTCCAGTGTGCTCTCCCCTTCCTGTGTCAGCCCCTCTGAGCTGATGGTGAATTGATCCAATCAGCACCATCATAGCAGTAAAAATACCAACGCTAACATGGGCCACCTCGCACCCCACCATGATTTTGAGCTCTTTTCAAGTACCAGGTGCTGTTCCAGGCATTTCTGCATGCACTGATTTATCTAGTTTCAACAGCCCAATGAGCCGGCACTTACATTCTCCCCCACTTCACAGGTTAGGAAATGGAAGATTTACAGGAAGTGTAATGAACTAGCTCAAGAACTGGCAGCTACTAAGTATGGAGGTCAGGAGGGGAGCCAGGGATGGAGCCCAGGCCGATGGAACCCTAAAGCTCATGCTCTGACCCACTACAATATCTGACACTAATATCCCTCATATATTGTAACTCAACTCAGAAAATGCAAATGCATACACTAAATATCTCAGGAAAGCTCCTTTAAAAAATAGCTTTATTGAGATTTAGTTCAAACACCATACGATGCACACATTTAAAGCATACTAACCAGTACACTCTCACTTAATCTAGCTTCAGAACACCTCCCTTATGCCAGAAGGCGACTCTAATCCCATTAGCAGGCACTCCCATCCCCCCCTCCTCCCAGCCCCCAGCAACCACTAATCGGCTTTCTGCCTCTATGGACTTACCTATTCTGGACATTTTATTTAAAGGGAATCATACAACATGTGGCCCTTTGTGCCTGGCTTCTTTCATCATATTTTCAAGGTTCGTCCACGTGGTAGCATGCATTGGTCCTTCCTTCCTTTTAATGGCCTGATAATATTCTATTATATGGATAGACTACATTTTGTGTATTTCTTTCTCAATTGATGGACATTTGGGTTGTTCCCACTTTTTGGCTATTATGAGTAATGCTGCTACGAACATTTAAGTACAAGTCTTTGTGTAGATGTAGGTTTCATTTCTCTTGGGTTTACACCTAGGAGTGCATTATGACAGGTCCTTTTTAAAAGTAGGTAATTACATAGACTTTTCCCCAAGGCGAATTATCTTTCTTTAACTCTGGTGAACTGACACAAAGTTAGAATAATCCCGTGAATTTATGAATCTCCTTCCTCCAAAGTGGCCCGAGCACTTTTCTCCATGCTATGAAATCCACTCCTCTGCCATTATTTTTGTGGTCATTCCAGACAGCAATGGGGGCTCCAGAAGGGCTTTACCCGGGTCAGGGGCTGGGAAGTGTGGCCATGCTGGCCACCAGGCAGGCCTCCTGTCCTGGGCCCCTGTTTCCCGGAGCACGCTCCACTTATACGCACGTGGAGGCATTGTCCTCTGTCTTCTGTGAATCCTGCTCCTTGTGGCTCCGAGAACTCTGTGTTCCGAGCTGCAAACGTTCTTGGATGGTGTCTCATTAATTATAGCTTATCGGCTGCCTTGCGAGTTGCATCTTAATGAGTGACCCTCATCGCTGACCCTTTATTAGCACAGGAGTTCTTTGTTGGGTCCTGCGTCTCTTCCAATTTTGTAAACACAGATCAATGGGATGTTGTGGGGCTGACGTGTCCCACTTCCCATCCCGGAGGAAGGGGAAAGCTTCCTTGCAGGTGCTCTGTGCAGCTCTGCTCCTGGCACCGACCCTGCCCCACAGCCAACAAGAAATCCCTTTGATGTGCAGACGAGGATGGGGTAAGGGTTCTCTCATTATCTAGTTATGTGGCTAGATCCTATTTCAAGAGAGTTTACTCTGCACACAGCAGCCAGGGCCAGCCTTGGGGTACCTGAAAACCCTAAGGATAGAGAGGTCAGAACACAAAGGAGAGTCATCCTTGTCCAAATGACCTGCAAGGGTCCAGGCATGTGACTTCTGGACGGTGGAGAAGGGTGCTAACTGCATTAGTCACATGGAGCTGAAAATAGAGTTAAAAACCCTTTAAAACTTCAATGAGACCAGGCTGCTGCTCTGCTCAAACGTCCCGCTGGTTTTCATCTGAGTCAGAGTGAAGCCAAAGTTCTGTGGAATCTGGACCCCTTGGTTTCCTCCCTGCTTCTCCTCCACTCCATCATGTTTTCCAGCCACAGCATCTTGCTGCTATATCTTAAACATTGGCAGTCTTTGCATATGCTGTTCCTTCTGCCTGGAGTGCTGTTGCCCCAGATATCTGCATGGCTCCACCCTCACCTTCCTTCACCCCCCATTCCCATTCCCTGCTATGGTCTCCCTAGCTGTGATCACCTAGGAGACATTGTTTTATTTCAGCTTTGAGGCCTTGTCTGTCTCCCTCTTAAAGGGAATCTCCATGAAGAGATGTTGTGTCTCTCAGTCGCTGTTCCTCCCCCACTGCCTGGAACAGTGACTGGGCATAGTAGTTGCTTAATGAACATACAGAGCATGAAAGAAAAGGAGAAACCATTTGCACATCTTTCCTATTTGAGTTCTAAAAGCATTTTAAAGAAGGCAATTTGAGGGCACGGCGCTTTAAGACGAAGGCCTTGAATTAGAAAGAAGCAGCAGGATCTTGGCCTGCTTCCTGCAGGAGCACCATCAGGACCCTGGATGGAGTCGTTGTCTGAAGAGCCAGCCTTGGAGATGAGGCCAGGGCCCTGTGCTTGGGCTGCAGACAACTGCAGATGTGAAGAGACTCTGCAATCCAGGAATGATGGATAGCTCAGGGCAGCCCGTGTGTCGAGACCAGGAAACAAAATCTTCAAGCCGCAGCCTTGGGCTTGGGCAACAGGAGATCCAGGAGTTGTTACCCCAAAAAACTGTGAAGTGGGTAGAAACCCCAAGAAGGATGGGGCTAAATTTTGTTTCTTACTCCCTGATGGAATGGTGGATTTAGAAATCTGGGCAAGGCTCAGGACAGCAAGTCATGGTTTGAATCTGCAGTCCCCATCTGAGGGATGGAGATTTATACCCATGCTGCTGCTCTGTGGTATACGCGGACCCTCCGACCCCCTTCTGATTGGTCAGTGTTATGACTCTGGTCTGTTCTGATTCGTTGGAGCCCACACTACTCCAGTTGGTGGAATTTGAGCCTCACCTCATTTGCATCCATGTAAATGGGACATTTCAAGTAACACATGAGATTGGCTCTGCAATTTCTCAGGTGCCCTATGAGTGACCATGATGACTCCCTAATCTCCTGATGAATGTGGGCCAGCAATGACTTTTTTTTTTGAGACAGGGTCTTGCTGTGTTGCCCAGGCTGGAGTGCAGTGGCAAAAAAGATCACTGCTCACTGCAGCCTGTAACCCCTAGGCTCAAACAATCTTCCCATTTCAGCCTCCCGAGTAGCTGGGACTGCAGGCATGCACCATCCTTGCCGTGATATTATTAATAATTCTTTTTGGTAGAGATGGGGTCTCACTATGTTGCCCAGGCTGGTCTCCAACTCCTGGCCTCAAGCAATCCTCCCACCTCAGCCTCCCAAAGTGCTGGGATTACAGATGTGAGTCACCATGCCATGCTTCCCCCACCTTTTTTAAAAATAAAACTTTATCCATATTAAAAGCCTTACAATAGCAATGGCCTCCTTTTAATGAGACTCTTACATGAGGTGTTCATGGGTCTTCTTGGGGTACCTGGAAACCCCAAGAATACAGCAGTCAGAACACAAAGGACAGTCATCCTTGTCAAAATGATCTACAAGGGTCCAGGCATGTGGCTTCTAGACTGTGGAGAACTGTGTTAACTGCATTAGTCACATGGCGTTAAAAACAAGCCTCTTTCCTCTTCCCTACTGCACTCTGAGTTTCTGCCAGAGGTTACCACTGGAGGAACATAGACTCACAATAGTAAACCACTTAACAGATCAATCCTGGGGAGATGCAACTCGTCTCAAATGGTAGCTGAGCAAATTTTCCTCCCTCCCTGAGGACATAGCTAACAGCTCTGCTGGCTTGCAGTAACAGACCAATAATTCTGGGCTGTCACTGCAGGGAAACCCAACTCCCTCCTCATTTACTTTCAATTCATTCATAGTGCAAGCTGGGGTACAGGAAACAAACTTTACTTATCTGTCAATTTGCTTCTAATACAAGATAGAGAATCCATTTCAAAATGTGCATTTAAAAAAGAAAGCAATTCAATTTAAGCAGGCACCATCTTTGGAATGCCTCATGCTATAAATGAGTTATTAAACAGGCCGTCCTTTGGGGTGGCACATGGGCTAAGTGGCACCAACTTGCCTGAGAAATGGCATTTTTTTTCAACCTAGCCAAGAAAGGAGGCAGTTGAGAAATACATACTTCTCCAAAGTGATAACCTCTTTACTGTTTGCAATATTTTGCATCACTTGGGTATAAACACATTATTGCTATAAATCAAGGGTATTTTCAAGGTCAGTCCCAAGGGCAGAGCCTGCTCCAGCAGTATTATGAAAGAGGTGAAAGTGGCCTGTGGTATCTGTGTGAGAGGCATTTCTGTTGTGCATCCACACCTGGACCTCTTCTCTGTCCTGAGCCACAGGGAAGCATCTATGTCCCAGATCCTTTGCAGCCAATAAAATACGAGTGCAAATGATGTGTGTCCCTTCCAAGCTAAGGCAGAGAAGAACCAGTGTGTCAGCTCTCTGCTTCCTCCCTCCCTGGTGGCACAATCAAGGGTGGCAGTATCACAGGATAGTGTGAGTTGGATCCCTGAGTCACTGGCTGGAGGGGAAGCCAGGCTGACCTGCACCGCACTTTGCATGAGTGTGATTAATACACTTTGGCTGTGTGGAATCCCTGAAATTCCATCAGTAGTCTGTTGTGGGAGCTAGCTGGAGAGCTGCTGATAAATCACCCCGAGAGCCAGGCTGGCAATCACCTGGACACGATTGAGTTCTCCAGTAAACACACTCACATACAATGCTGATGGACTCCAATAAACACACTGACATCCAATGCTGATGGACTCCAGTAAACATACTCATCCAATGTTGATGGACTGAGCTAAACACACTCACATCCTACGCTGATGGACTCCAGTAAACACACTCATCCAATGCTGATGGACTCCAGTAAACACACCCATATCCAATGCTGCTGGACTCCAGTAAGCACACTCATCCAATGCTGATGGACTCCAGTAAACACACTCATCCAATGCTGATGGACTCCAGTAAACACACTCACATCCAATGCTGATGGACTCCAGTAAATACACTCATCCAACGCTGATGGACTGAGCTAAACACACTCACATCCAGCACTGATGGACTCCAGTAAACACACTCATCCAGTGCTGATGGACTCCAGTAAACACACTCATCCAATGCTGATGGACTCCAGTAAACACACTCATCCAACGCTGATGGACTGAGCTAAACACACTCACATCCAACGCCAATGGACTCCAGTAAACACACTCATCCAACGCTGATGGACTGAGCTAAACATACTCACATCCAACGCTGATGGACTCCAGTAAACACACTCACATCCAACGCCGATGGACTCCAGTAAATACACTCATCCAACGCTGATGGACTGAGCTAAACACACTCACATCCAGCACTGATGGACTCCAGTAAACACACTCATCCAGTGCTGATGGACTCCAGTAAACACACTCATCCAACGCTGATAGACTCCAGTAAACACACTCATATCCAATGCTGATGGACTCCAGTAAACACACTCATATCCAACGCTGATGGACTCCAGTAAACACACTCACATCCAACACTGATGGGATCTAGTAAACACACTCATCCAATGCTGATGGACTCCAGTAAACACACTCATATCCAATGCTGATGGACTCCAGTAAACACACTCACTTCCAATGCTAATGGACTCCAGTAAACACACTCACATCCAACGCTGATGGACTCCAGTAAACACACTCACATCCAACACTGATGGGATCTAGTAAACACACTCACATCCAACGCTGATGGACTCCAGTAAACACACTCATATTTAACGTTGATGGCATCTAGTAAACACACTCACATCCAACGCTAATGGACTCCAGTAAACACACTCACATCCAATGCTGATGGGATCTAGTAAACACACTCACATCAAACGCTGATGGACTCCAGTAAACACACTCATATCCAACATTGATGGGATCTAGTAAGCACACTCATATCCAATGCTGATGGACTCTAGTAAACTCACATCCAACGCTGATAGGAGCTAGTAAACACACTCATCCAACGCTGATGGGATCCAGTGAACACACTCACACCCAATGCTGATGGACTCCAGTGAACACACTCACATCCAACACTGATGGGATCTACTGAACACACTCACATCAAACGCTGATGGACTCCAGTGAACACATTGATATTGAAAGTTGATGGGATCTAGTAAACACACTCACATCCAATGCTGATGGACTCCAGTAAACACACTCACATCCAACACTGATGGACTCCAGTAAACACACTCATATCCAATGCTGATGGACTCCAGTAAACACACTCATCCAATACTGATGGACTGAGCTAAACACACTCACATCCAATGCTGTCACACTCATCCAATGCTGATGAACTGAGCTAAACACTCAGATCCAATGCTGATGGACTCCAGGAAACACACCCATCCAACGCTGATGGACTGAGCTAAACACACTCACATCCAGCGCTGATGGACTCCAGTAAACACACTCATCCAATGCTGATGGAATCCAGTAAACACACTCATATCCAACGCTGATGGACTCCAGTAAACACACTCACATCCAACACTGATGGGATCTAGTAAACACACTCACATCCAACGCTGATGGACTCCAGTAAACACACTCATATTTAACGTTGATGGCATCTAGTAAACACACTCACATCCAACGCTAATGGACTCCAGTAAACACACTCACATCCAATGCTGATGGGATCTAGTAAACACACTCACACCAAACGCTGATGGACTCCAGTAAACACACTCATATCCAACATTGATGGGATCTAGTAAGCACACTCACATCCAATGCTGATGGACTCTAGTAAACTCACATCCAATGCTGATAGGAGCTAGTAAACACACTTATCCAACGGTGATGGGATCTAGTAAACACACTCACACCCAATGCTCATGGGCTACAGTAAACACACTCATCTAATGCTGATGGAATCTAGTAAACACACTCACATCCAATGCTGATGGGATCTAGTAAACACACTCATATCCAACGCTGATGGACTCCAGTAAATACACTCACATCCAATGCTGATGGGCTACAGTAAACACACTCATCTAATGCTGATGGGATCTAGCAAACACACTCACATCCAATGCTGATGGGATTTAGTAAACACACTCATATCCAACGCTGATGGACTCTAGTAAACACACTCACATCCAACGCTGATGGACTCCAGTAAACACACTCACATCCAATGCTGATGGACTCCAGTAAACACACTCACATCCAACACTGATGGACTCCAGTAAACACATCCAACACTGATGGACTCCAGTAAACACACATCCAACACTGATGGACTCCAGTAAACACACTCATCCAATGCTGATGGACTGAGCTAAACACACTCACATCCAACGCTGATGGGATCTAGTAAACACACTCACATCCAACGCTGATGGACTCCAGTAAACACACTCACATCCAATGCTGATGGACTCCAGTAAACACACTCACATCCAACACTGATGCACTCCAGTAAACACACTCACATCCAACACTGATGGACTCCAGTAAACACACTCACATCCAACACTGATGGGATCTAGTAAACACACTCACATCCAACGCTGATGGGATCTAGTAAACACACTCACATCCAACGCTGATGGACTCCAGTAAACACACTCACATCCAATGCTGATGGAGTCCAGTAAACACACTCACATCCAACGCTGATGGACTCCAGTAAACACACATCCAACACTGATGGACTCCAGTAAACACACATCCAACACTGATGGACTCCAGTAAACACACTCATCCAATGCTGATGGACTGAGCTAAACACACTCACATCCAATGCCGATGGACTCCAGTAAACACACTCATCCAATGCTGATGGACTGAGCTAAACACACTCACATCCAACGCTGATGGGATCTAGTAAACACACTCACATCCAACGCTGATGGACTCCAGTAAACACACTCATCCAACGCTGATGGACTCCAGTAAACACACTCACATCCAATGCTGATGGACTGAGCTAAACACACTCACATCCAGCGCTGATGGACTCCAGTAAACACACATCCAACACTGATGGACTCCAGTAAACACACTCATCCAATGCTGATGGACTGAGCTAAACGCACTCACATCCAACGCTGATGGGATCTAGTAAACACACTCACATCCAACGCTGATGGACTCCAGTAAACACACTCACATCCAATGCTGATGGACTCCAGTAAACACACTCATATCCAACGCTGATGGACTCCAGTAAACACACTCACATCCAACACTGATGGACTCCAGTAAACACACATCCAACACTGATGGACTCCAGTAAACACACTCATCCAATGCTGATGGACTGAGCTAAACACACTCACATCCAACGCTGATGGGATCTAGTAAACACACTCACATCCAACGCTGATGGACTCCAGTAAACACACTCATCCAACGCTGATGGACTCCAGTAAACACACTCACATCCAACGCTGATGCACTCCAGTAAACACACTCACATCCAACGCTGATGGACTCCAGTAAACACACTCACATCCAACACTGATGGGATCTAGTAAACACACTCACATCCAACGCTGATGGGATCTAGTAAACACACTCACATCCAACGCTGATGGACTCCAGTAAACACACTCACATCCAATGCTGATGGACTCCAGTAAACACACTCACATCCAACGCTGATGGACTCCAGTAAACACACATCCAACACTGATGGACTCCAGTAAACACACATCCAACACTGATGGACTCCAGTAAACACACTCATCCAATGCTGATGGACTGAGCTAAACACACTCACATCCAATGCTGATGGACTCCAGTAAACATACTCATCCAATGCTGATGGACTGAGCTAAACACACTCACATCCAACGCCGATGGACTCCAGTAAACACACTCATCCAACACTGATGGACTCCAGTAAACACACTCACATCCAATGCTGATGGACTGAGCTAAACACACTCACATCCAGCGCTGATGGACTCCAGTAAACACACTCATCCAACGCTGATGGACTCCAGTAAACACACTCATCCAACGCTGATGGACTCCAGTAAACACACTCACATCCAGCGCTGATGGACTCCAGTAAACACACTCACATCCAACACTGATGGGATCTAGTGAACACACTCACATCCAATGCTGATGGACTCCAGTGAACACACTCACATCCAACGCTGATGGACTCCAGTGAACACACTCACATCCAACGCTGATGGACTCCAGTGAACACACTCACATCCAACACTGATGGGATCTAGTGAACACACTCACATCCAACGCTGATGGACTCCAGTAAACACACTCACATCCAACACTGATGGGATCTAGTGAAAACACTCACATCCAATGCTGATGGACTCCAGTGAACACACTCATATTGAAAGTTGATGGGATCTAGTAAACAGACTCACATCCGACGCTGATGGACTCCAGTAAACACACTCACATCCAGCGCTGATGGACTCCAGTAAACACACTCACATCCAACACTGATGGGATCTAGTGAACACACTCACATCCAATGCTGATGGACTCCAGTGAACACACTCACATCCAACACTGATGGACTCCAGTGAACACACTCACATCCAATGCTGATGGACTCCAGTGAACACACTCATATTGAAAGTTGATGGGATCTAGTAAACAGACTCACATCCGACGCTGATGGACTCCAGTAAACACACTCACATACAGCACTGATGGACTCCAGTAAACAGACTCACATCCAATGCTGATGGACTCCAGTAAACACACTCATCCAATACTGATGGACTGAGCTAAACACACTCACATCCAATGCTGATAGGTTCCAGTAAACACACTCATCCAATGCTGATGAACTGAGCTAAACACTCAGATCCAATGCTGATGGACTCCAGGAAACACACTCATCCAACACTGATGGACTCCAGTAAACACACTCACATCCAAAGCCGATGGACTCCAGTAAACACACTCACATCCAGCACTGATGGACTCCAGTAAACACACTCACATCCAGCACTGATGGACTCCAGTAAACACACTCACATCCAGCACTGATGGACTCCAGTAAACACACTCACATCCAAAGCCGATGGACTCTAGTAAACGCATTCATATCCCACGCCGATGGACTCTAGTAAACACACTCATCCAACGCTGATGGACTGAGCTAAACACACTCCCATCCAACGCTGATGGACTGAGCCCAAAGGGGGCCCCTGCTGGTGCACTGGCATCTCAAAGGAACCACAGGTAGAGAGAAACACTTCCAAGAGAGGGATGAGCTAGCAATGGTGGCTTGAGTCAACATCCATAGGCTATCAGGAGAGAGAATTTGGAGGCTGGTTTTCTTGGTGCCCATAAAATCATAGAAAGCTTTCATCAAGTGAGGATTTGGGGGTGTGACCATAGAAACAAAATCTGGATAACTCAAGCGAGAGAAGAATGTGCTGGAAGGATCTCGGGTGCCCCACAGAATTGGCGGTCAGGTGCCATGACTGGGCCTGGGCAGTGAGGGCTTCTCTACGTCTTGGTAGGAAGATGCTGGTGAGGGGATGCCAGGTGGCTTCTGTTCTGTCCTTGCATCGCCAGTCAAGAATCAGAAAGACCCAGTTGGCCCAGCCTGGGTGGTGCCCATCCCTGGCTGTAGCAAGGCCGTGAGAGAGGGCTCTGGAGGAGGGAGGCCGTACTGGTTCTGAAAAGCCACAGCGCCATAGTCCACCGAGACCCTCCACAGACGGTGGCTTGGGCACAACCACATCTAGTTTCCCAGGCTTTCTCCAGTGCGGCCAGGAGTCCCCCCTCAGGGCCGCCTCTGATCTGTTTCAGTGAAGGCCAGGAGGTTCACAATCTCAGTGCCCCATTAGTTCCACTGCAGCCCTCAGCACAGAGGACTCATTCTCCCTCTCAACGCTGTTCGCCCCCAAACCCCATGAATCCTACTTGACCCTAACCACAGGTTGAAAGCCCAGCATCTGCCACTTAAATAATAGATGGCACCGCCCTCTTGTGGCAGAGACTGGCAGCACAATGCGTCCCAGCAAACATTTTACCTGTCGCGAACTTTTCTGAACAAAGAACAAGCTGCAGCTCACACACCTGACCAGAGGAAAACGGACTTTACTCCTCTCATATTGTCAACACCTCCAGAGCCCTACTGAGGGGAAATATACATGCCATAAAACTTAACAATTTAAGCATATAGTGCAATGGATTTTAGTAATTTTATACAATTGTGTAGCCTGTACCACAATCCAGTTTTGGAACACCGTTATGCAGAAAGTCCCTTGTGCTATTTGCAATTAATATGTGCTTCAAAATCCAGCCCCCAGCGATCACTGATCCTGCTTTCTGTCCCTATAGTTTTGCCTTTTTTAGAAACTTCATCTAAATGGAATTCTACAATATGTAATTTTTAAACGCTTGACTTATTTCATCCCAGTGGTTTCTTTATGGCCAAATAGTTTTTCATGTATTTGATTTATTTTTACTTATTGTTCCATTTGATTGCCAAATCATGTTTTATTCTTTGGCTACCCACAATTTGTTTATTCTTTCCCCAGTTAAAGGACACATGGATTGATTTTGGGTTTTGGAGATTATGAATAATGTTGCATGATAACATTTCCCTTCCTATCTCCATGTGGACAAATGTTTAGCTTCCTGAGAGCAGAATTTCCGGGTTGTACGACAAGCATACATTTCACCTATTAAGAAACTGGCAAATTGTTTTCCAACAACTCTTTGTCACCCGACTGCATTCCCACCACCAGCACATGCAGGTTCCAGTTCCCCACAACCACACCAACACTTGGTATTGGCCACTGTTTCCATCTTAGCTTTTGTCATGCATGGGAGGCGATAGTTCATTGTGGCTTTAATTTGCAGTTCCCCCATGACTAATGATATTGACCATTTTAATTTATCTATCATTTCAGATTTCAATTAATTTCTATTGTAGGTTTGGGCTCAAATCCATTTTCTAATATTATATTTAGACCTTGCTTTTTTTGGCTCAAGTTCATCGAGCCATTACTGTAACATCATACTTAATCTCTATGTTGGAAAATTTGAAAAGAACCAGATAATAGGATGAAAAGGAGGCATTTTGGCTTATCATCAACCAAAAATAAAAATAAAATAAGTGAAAATCTAAAGAAAACGAGAGAGATGGAAGCAGCTTGACGTAGCAAACAAAACAATAACATGTTTTATATTATCAACAATTTACATGATCAAAACACATATAATTAGATGTACTTCTCTCTCCTCCCAAATTTCCCTGTAAAAATGGATTTTTAAAAATCTGCCCGTTGTCTATCCCAGCAAATACAGTGTCCGAATAATGAGATTTTTTGGGCCCCAAATGGACGTGTGTGATGCTGTCAGCTGAGCATGTGACTTGCTGCTGCTCTCTGGCCAGTTTTTCTCTGCTCTCGGTGAGCCAAGTTCCTCAGCCGAGGTTTCATTACCTCCTCCTCAGTTGTTAACCAGCATGTCTGCTGAGGAGTCTGGGAGTATCTGCCAGAACGTGAGGTCCACATCAAATGGGTATGCACAGACAGCAGGAGCCAGGGACCTCCCTTGCTGCCCTGGGTTGATCTCTTGGATTAATTCAAACCTTTTGCAAATTAGTGGAGAAATTTTCCAGTTTCCTGTGTCTCAGCCCAGCTTTGCAGATTTAATTTTGAGAAGCACAAGCGGTAATCCGGTCCTGAAATCCCTTGTCCCACGTGGTGTTACTGACATATTGGACAAATAAAAGCCTCTGGGGAAAGAAAAAGAGGATCTTGTCTCTTTCTTTCAAGTGATTAAGGGGAAGTGAACTGGTGTGTCGACGCCATGGTTTTTCTGGCAAATTCAAGAAAGCAATCTCTGAAGTCAGTGAGAGATCATTACAATGATAAGAAGAGACCCGGGCATCAGAAGACACAAACATTTCCTGCTCCCTGCTTTAGGACACTTGCCAAAACCCTCCTCAGTCTCTGCCCACTGGCCCAGTTGGTGGAGCACAGGTGAACAGCACACACTTGGAAGCCAGTTCACTGGATTCCAACCACAGCCTGCTGCTTCTGAGTTGTGTGTCCTTGGCAAATTACTTAACCATTCTGCGCCTCCGCTTCTCTTTTAGTTTACTTTGCATTGCCATAAAGGATTATCTGAGGCTGAGTAACTTATAAAGACAAGAGGTTTAATTGGTTCATGGTTCTGCAGGCTGTACAAGAAGCACAGTGCTGGCATCTGCCTCTGGGGAAGCCTCAGAAAGCTTTTATTCAGGGAGGAAGGCAAAGGAAGGTTGGCATCACATGGCGAGAAAGTGAGCAAGAGACAGAAGCGGACGTCTCAGACTCTTTAACAACCAGGTCTTGCATGAACTCATTACCACCAGAAGGATATCAAGACATTCATGAGGGATCGGTCCCCATGACCCAAATACTTCCCATCAGGCCCCACCTCCAATGCTGGGGATCACATTGCAGCATGAGATTTGGAGGGGACAAACATCTAAACCATATGAACTTCCTTCCCTTTAAAAACAGGAAATACCTGAGCTCAGGAGTTCGAGACCAGCCTGGGCAACACAGTGAAACCCCGTCTCTACTAAAATACAAAAAATTAGCCAGACATGGTGGCACGCACCTGTAGTCCCAGCTACTTGGGAGGCTGAGGCAGGAGAATCACTTGAACCCGAGAGGTGGAGCTTACAGTGAGCCGAGATCGCACCACTGCACTCCAGCATGGTGACAGAGTGAAACTCTATCTCCAATAAAACAAAATAAAACAAAACAGAACAAACAAAAAATGGGAAATAAGCTGGGCGTGGTGGCTCATGCCTGTAATCCCAGCACTTTGGGAGGCAGGTGGATCACTTGAGGTCAGGAGTTTGAGATCAGCCTGACGAACATGGTGAAACCCCATCTCTACTAAAAATACAAAAAAAAAAAAAAAAAAAAATTAGCCGGGCATGGTGGTGCACACCTATAATCCCAGCTACTGGGGAGGCTGAGGCACAAAAATCACTTGAACTTAAGAGGCGGAGGTTGCAGTGAGTCGAGATCGTGCCACTGCACTCCAGCCTGGGTGACAGAGTGAGACTCCATCTCAAAAAATAAAAACTTAAAAAATAAAAACGGGAAAATAATACCAATTTTAGATTAGTTTCCCGTGGCTGCTATAACGCATGACCACAGACTTGATGGCTTGAGTAAGAGAAGTTTATTCTCTCAAGGTTCTGCAGGCTGGAGGCCCATGATCAAGGTGTTGGTGGGGTCACGCTCACTCTGAAGACCCTAGGGAGGTTTCTTCCTTGCCTCTTCCAGCTGCTGGTGGCTGCAGGAGTCTTTGGTGATCCTTGGCTTGCAGCAACCTCACTCCAATCTCTGCCTCCCTCTTCCCACAGTGCTCTCTGTGTTTCCTCCTTTTCTGTCTCTTATGAGGACACTTGCCATTGGATTTAGAGATCACCCTAATCCACTATGATCTCATCTTGATCCTTCACTTAATCACTTCGGCAAAGACCCTATTTCCAAGCAAGGTCGTATTTACAGGTATGTGGTGTTAAGACTTGGACATACCTCTTTGAGGGACACAACCCAACCCACTCCAGATCTCACAGGGACACTGGGAGGACATGTCTGCAGTTGTTGTCTTAGTGTTATTGAGGGAGATGCTGGACATGGATCTGTGGGGAAGATGATGGAAGTGTGTTCATGCAGGGACAAGGGCACAAATGAGGCCTGAAGGCGGAGGAGGCCTGGGGAGTTGTGTGAAGGGGGCACCGTCTAGTGTCAGGACCCAGATCTGAGCATTCATCTCCTGACTCTGCATTCCAACCATGGGCTATTGCACTCCTCCCTCTGGGAGCCTCCTGTGTTTTTCTCTTCATCTCTTCAGCCCTTTTCTTATCAGCAAGTGTGGCATTTGTACTGGAAACCAAGCTAGCCTGCAGCACACTTTTAGAAAACAGTTTTATTGAGATGCAATGCACATACTATACAATCCACTTACTGTGTGTGTGTGAGTGTGTGTGCGTGTGTGTGATACAGGGTATTCTTGCTCTGTCACCCAGGCTGCAGTGCAGTGCTGTAATCATGGCTCACTGCGGCCCAACCTGTTGGGCTCAAGTGATCCTCCCACCTCAGCCTCCCCAGTAGCTGGAACTACAGGTTTGTGTCACCACACCTTGCTAATTTTTAAATTTTTTGTAGAGGTTTTGCCATGTTGCCTAGGTCTTGAACTCCTGGCTTCAAGTGATCTGCCCGCCTCCGCCTCCCAAAGTGTTGGGATTACAGGCATGAACCACTGAGCCTGGCTCACTCACTTAAAATATATAATTCAATGGTTTTTAGTAGATTCTCAGAGTTGTGCAGTCATCTCTACAATCAACTTCAGAACATTTTCATCACCCCCAAAAGAAACTCTGCACACTTTAGTTGTGAGTTGCCCCCAGTCCCTCCCAGCCCTGGGCGGCCACTAAGCTCCTTTTTGTCTCTGTGGATTTACCCCTTCTGTAATCTCACATAAATGGAATCATACGGCATGTGGTCTTTTGTGACTGATTTCTTTTACTTAGGATAATGTTTTTAAGTCTCATCCATGCTGCAGCAAGCATCAGTGCTTCATTTTTATTGCTGAGTGACTGCAGTACTCTTGAACTGAGAGCAACTAAGCAGAAATCATAAATTAAAATGGCTATATCTCTGAGTACTTCCCAAGTGCCAAACCCTGTGCTAATTACACACATTATTTTAATTGAAATGCTTATAGAGGTTGGGCAGGCAAAACAAGGAGGTGAAATGGACTTTGTAGAAATTATTGTAAACCCCAGCCCACGCCTGATCCAAAGCTAGCAGGGATGCAGCCTCCAATAGGCCTTGCTGATTTCTGTCTTGTGGTCTGTGAGTTGCCAGATATTTTCATTCTTTAAGTCAGGAATCTGGATTTATTTGTGTGAAATCTCCCAAACAATAAGTATGAACAACAACAAAATTCATCTTAAGATTCTGACAAAGAACTTCTTCCATGTAACAGTCTTCACTTGTAAAGCAAGAAAATGGTATTAACATAGCCACAGTGGACCTACACATCCTGTTTGTAACCCCAAAGTCAATTTGGGAGGAAGGATGACAAATTCATCTTGTTTTTCCCAGATGTCCCAGTTTTAAAACTGGGAGTCCCACATCCCAGAAACCTCCTCGGTTTCAGGCGAACAGGGATGGTTGGTCAGCCTACTGGAAGACCGCAGTCTATTCCCATAGGTATCCATGTTTGACATATTATGGCTGTTCACCTTTGGGAACTGCTCTCAGAGTTAATTTATGAACACAAGAAAGGAAAGAAGTCAATCCCTTCAATTTATTGTCACCTTCTTTTGGGTCAAAAATGCCATTCTCTTTCTCCAATTTTCTCATTTATCAGATCTGATTTTTGGCTATTCTCAAACATGATGTCACCACTATTACCATGACCATGACCATGACCATGATTATCATCACCATCATTCTTGCCATCATCATTATTATCATCATCACCATCATCATTGTCATCTTTACCACTACCATTATCACCAACATCATCCTCATCATCAATACCAACATCATCACCATCATCACCATCATCATCATCACCATTGTCATTATCAACACCATCATCATCATCACCATCATTATCACCATCATCATCACCATTGTCATTATCATCACCATCATCATCACCCCACCATCACCACCATCATCACCATCACCACCACCATCACCATCACCATTGTCATTAACACCATCATCATCACCATCGTCATTATCAACACCACCATCATCATCATCATATCACCATCATCATCATCATCACCATTGTCATTATCACCATCATCATCACCACCATCACCATCACCACCATCATCATCACCATCACCACCATCATCACCATCACCACCATCACCACCATCATCACCATCACCACCATCACCACCATCATCACCATCACCACCACCATCACCATCACCACCATCATCACCATCACCACCATCACCACCACCACCATCATCACCATTCTCCTCTTCATCACCACCATCACCATCATCATCATCACTACCATCATTACCATCAGCACCATCATAATCACCATCACCACCAGCAACCTTACAGTCATTATAACCACCACAACTATCATCAATGCCATTATCATTCTCCTCCTCTTCTCCACCCTTTTACTATAAATATTTTCCAATTTAAGGTGTGCCAGTAAAAAGATAAACCCTGGAGCCAGAGATATATAGGTTTAAATTCCGTAACCACCTTTCCAAGCTGTGTGACCAGGGTATATTAGCTCTGCCTTCAGGCCTCAATGCCCTCACCCGTAAAATGAAGATAATATAGGTTCAGACACCACTGAAACAGATGCTATGAGGATTAAATGAAATAATGAACATGAAGCACTTAGCATAGTGCCAGCACTGAGGAACTGTTAATTATTATCACTGTGGAAATGAAACTCAATAGGGTTCAGCAAACTTTGATTTTACAGATTTACCAAACCAGGGCAGCTCTAATTTCTGGAAATTCTTGCTAGTTTTTACTCTGACTTCCTCTGGTTAGGTGCCCCAGGATTACACAATCCTATTTTGGGGGATATTGATGATGTTTGCCTGGAAGGGGGATTTTCCATGACTGACACCAAGAAAGACAAAACAAGACCAAATATGTGAAAGCATTTTATAAGCTGTAGAGCACTGAGCAGGTGTCAGGAAAGGAGATGATGACTCATTGTTTAGCCTTCAGTCACTCACAGAGCCAAGAGGGTTATCCAGTCCAGTTCTTTACCCCAACCTCTGCAGAACTGAAGACAAACACACAGGGTCAGGCTTCCCATGCAGAACTGGAAGCTTCTAGAGGTTTTGCAGAATATGAAAGCACTCTCATGTTTCCCATGGTGTCTCTCTATGTATAAATAATCTCAATTAAAATCAGCCCCCAAATTATGGGTGACATTTTCTTTTGCTGATTCTGAAAGTCCCAGGGTTCCTACCTAGATATGCAAGGCTGCAGAGAAATTAGGTCACAGAAAGACAAATATTCGCAGTTGAACTTGGCAAAGTTCTGTTCTGGGAGCTTCTGCTGTGCCAACTGTGGGATCCCACTGGGCTGTTTGTAGCAGAGCAGGCCTCATTTTATCTGCAGTGCTTCCCAGAAGCAGGTTTGTATCATGGCGAGAGGAACATGGGGGAGAGGCCTTAAAAATGAGATGGTATCCAGTTACTCAGGAGGCTGAAGCAGGAGGATTCCTGGAGCCCACGAGTTCCAGGCCAGCCCGGGCAATGTAGCAAGACCCCATCTCTAAAAATAAAATAAAAACCATTTAAAAAAGAGAATAGCAAAAACAATTTAGAAAAGATTGTGGTAAATACAGAGGCTTACACTATAAATACAGCCTCTCAGCTGGTCTCTCAGCTTCTGCAGTCATCCGAGGGAGGGGGAAGGAGATCAGATAGACTGAGATCAAGCCCCATGGCAGCTCCTTACAAGCTGTGTGATTTTTGGGTGAATGACTTTACTCTTCTGAGCCTTGACTTTCTCATCTGCGAATGGGAGTAATGCCTGCTACCATACAGAGCTTTCGGGATGACTTAAGGAGCTCCTGAGCACATGGTGAACACTCCACAATGTTAGGTACTGTTCCTGGGGGGATTGTAGGCTGTGGGGAGGATTTCTCACAATCCTCTTGGAAAATCAACAAACCTTGCAAAAGAAGACCTTAAAAATAAAAAAAATAAAACTACCATGTGATCCAGCAATCCCACTTCTGGAGGTATATCCAAAGGAAATCAAATCAGTATGTAGAAGAGTTATCTGCACACCTATATTTATTGCTGGGTTACTCATAATAACCAAAATATGAAAACAGTCTAAGTGTCCATGGACAGATGAATACATAAAGAAAAGTGGTAGATACACACAGTAGAATATTACTCAGTCATAAAGACGGAACTCCTACCATTTGTGACAATATGGATGAACCTGGAGGACCCTATACTATGCAAAATACACCAAGCACAGAGGGAAAAACGCTGCATGATTCCATTCACAGGCAGTCTCTGAAACAGTGCAACTCATAGAGGCAGAGAAGGAAATGGTGGGTGCCAGCGACTGGGGGAGGGGGAATGAAGAGATGTCACTCAATGGGTGTAAAGTTTCAGTCATGCCAGGTGAATACGTATGTTCTAGAGATCTGCTGTCCAACCCTGGGTCTGTATTAATAATAGGGTGTTATGCACTTAAAACTAGTGTTAAGGGGGTGGATCTCATGTTAAGTGTTCTTAATACACACACACACACACACACACAACCCAAAAAACAAAACAGAACAAAACCCACAAAAGGACATAAGTAAACTTTGGGAGGTGACGGGTCTTCTTGTTACCTTGATTGTAATGACCATTTCACAGGTAGATGTGTATGTCCAAATTGATGAAATTGTGTACATTAAACATGTGCAGATTTTGATACATCAATTATACCTCAATAAAGTTATTTTTAAAAATGTGGATGACACCGGGTGTGGCAGTTCACGCCTGTTACCTTAGCACTTTGGGAGGCTGAGATGGGAGGATGGCTTGACCCAGGAATTTGAGACCAGCCTGGGCAACAAAGTGAGACCCTGTCTCTAAAAAAAATTTTTAAAAATTAGCTGGTGGTGGTGATGCATGCCTGTGGTTCCAGCTACTTGGGAGGCTGAGTTGGGAGGATTGCTTGAGCCCAGGAGGTCAAGACTGCAGTGGGCTATGATCGTGCTCCTGCACTCCAGCCTGGGCAACAGAGTGAGACCCTGTCTCAAAAAAATATGTGGATGAGAAGAATTTAGAACATCTCCTGAGAACCTAGTAGAACTGGCAGAGCTTGCCTCCCACAGGGAATAAAGCCGAGATTGGGCAGCTATGGGGAGGTGGCTAGACCCGACTTCTGGGGCTCTCTGAATGCAGGATGTGTGGCACTTAGAACTCTTATCCTCACCTTTGTGCCTTTGTCACAACTTGGGGGCAAGAGGAAACTCCCTCTCAGATAAAGGTTTTGGGGCAGGGAGCTGCCATGTTGGGACTGTGCCCTGTGAGTGACATCCACCTGGGAGCGCTGGCTTTTCAGAAGTTCTCTTTAGGTTCAGAAATAAAACTGTAAGTTGCCCGTGGCTCTTACAATGTTCTGCTGCAACCCTGAGAGGTTACAACTTCACTGTGGGTTGCTTTTAGACAATGAAGATCTGTTTCAGGGGCTCATGTGTAACCTGGTGGCAGGTGGCCCCTCAAAGGGAAAACAGAACTCTCCCATATGTGTGCTTGGAAGGCACAAAGAACACTTTTTAATAAAATAAATGAATGTGCTGATTTTGACCTTTTTAAACTCCATGACAAAATCCAGATAGAAACCAAAAAAAAAAAAAAAAAAAGAAAAAACTCATTTCATCTAGCTATTCTCGTATTAATTTACAAAGCAAAATACCCAAGATTAATTCTCATTCTAATCTGCACCCACCTAAGGTTCTTGAAAATGAAATTCCATTAACAATTCCTTTTCATTTTTACTTTCAAGAATCTTTAGTATGCAGGGACTTCGGCTTTGGTGATTTCTGCACTTGAGCACAGCGGGAATTCTGTAAGCATTTTGAAAACTTTTTTTGCTTCAATTATAGGACACAATGCAGTATCTTAGCAAGTTTGTTGTTTAGAATCTCTTAACATTATGAAAGCATGTATTGGAGATAATGTCAGGAACACATTTGTAAGTGAATCTAGGTCTGATTACAGCAAATGCTTGCTTTAAAATACTTGCTCTGAGTAACCTGATCCCTATTATTTTTTGTGGGTGATATGTGCACACACACCAGCCCAGCATTTACAAGAATGAAAACTGCTTCTTCTCTACAGCTGCCTGACAGTTATACTTAGAAAAGGAACTATCTACTGCTCGTATACTCATTTCCTAATAAATCCAGCCTTTTCCAGGCCCCTTCAGAAGGAAAGGAAATAAAAGGGATACCAGGAATCTTAAGCTAATAATAACAGTAACTTCCGGCTCTGGCACAGGCAAAGCCAGAGTCAAAGTCTTTGGTTTGGTGCTAAAACCTAAAATGCAGGTGAAAGAAAAACTAATGAAGGAATGAACACCCTATAGATGGCGTCTGTTTCTCTGTAACGAAGGAAAGTGGGTTTTACTCAGTTGGTAGTTGAGATCGCACAAGGCTGCCAAGTACAGTTGGACAGGCTGTGCACAGCACAAGGGCTCCACATCTCAGGAGGTGTCATTCACATAGCAGGCATCATGTATTTTCTAATAAAGGGAAGTCAATTATCATATGGAAAGCACTTTCTAATTTGTTTGGGTTAGTGTTGGGGCCATTCCCTTGAGACATAATGAATTACGAAGAAGCAGCACGCAAATATTTTCAAAGCCATCTGTCCTCAGATAGAGAAGCACTGGTTTCTAAATCAAGTCCCGTCTCCTTACTTTTTGGTTTCATTAATGAAAAGACATATTGGCTGGGCACAGCGGCTCATGCCTGTAATCCCAGCACTTTGGGAGGCTGAGACAGGAAGATGGCTAGAGGCCAGGAGTTTGAGACTAGCTGGGCAACATAGTGAGACCCTGTCTCTACAAAAGGAATTTAAAAATTAGCTGGGTTTCGTGGCAGATGCCTGTAGTCCCAGCTACTCAGGAGGCTGAGGCAGGAGGATCACTGGAACCCAGGAGTTCGAGGATGCAGTGAGCTGTGATCACGCCACTGCACTCCAGCCTGGAAGACAAAGCAAGACCCTACTCAAACAAACGAAGAAGGAAGGCATGTGATTCTTGTACCAGGTAAGCAGGAACCTTGATTATTTTGTTCACTCCCTGGACTCAAAGTCTAGAATATTTTCCTGGTGCTTTGTGGATATCCAATAAATATTTGTTAAATGAATTAATTGATAGGCAATTTTGTATATGAAGCTGCAGTTAGCTTGACATCTGCCCTTGGCTCTTATCCCATTATCTTGGGAATATTAATTATTAACCATGATTTTTTTTGGTGGTGGGGTATAACATAAAGGAGTGAAGAATAATCTAGATGAAAAGTTAAATAAATGAAATCTCCACTCACACTTGACTCACATATTTGCAAAGAACTGTTTGGTAAGAAAAACTAGATTTCCATGTGAGAATCAGGAATTAAAGACTCTTCCCAAACATCTCTTTTTACTACTACTATTTAATTCTTCCAGCCTTCTTAACTAGGTGAGGGTTTCTCAGAATTCCTGGTCTTAGGATCCCTTTATTGTCTTAAAAATTATTGAGAACTGTAAAAAGCTTTTACGGGTGTAGGTTGCATCTATTGATACTCATTGCATTAGAAATTAAAACTGAAAAGTTTTTGAAACTCAAGATGACACAGTCACACTTTATATTTATTGTCAGGGTGATGACAACATCCTATGTCTCTGTGCACTTGTGAGGGACTGTGAGCAAAAAAGGCAAATAACATTATAGCATTTTGGGGAGTCAGCTTCCAAGAGGGTCCCAGTAATCCCTGTCCTCAGTAATCACACCCTGTGTATAATCCCCTACAACACTGAATCAGGGCTGTCAATGTAACCAATGGGATGTAGCAGAATCCATGGTGTATGGCATCCGAAGCTGTCATAAAAGGCTCTGCAGCCTTGATCTCTGGGGGGAGCCAGCCACCATGTTGTTAGGCCACTATGCGGCCTGCTTGGGAGAAACTCACTTGCCAGCCAGGTGAGGAGACCACCTTGAATATGGATCCTCCAGTCCCAGTCAAGCCTTCAGATGAGACTGCAGCCCTCACCAATCTCATACCTGCAACTCATGAAAGACCTCAGGACAGAACCACCCCACAGACCCGCTTCTGAATTCCTGGCCCTATATTGCTATTTTAAGCCACTGTGTCTCAGGGAAAATTGTTATGCACCAATCGATAATTACTACAGCACTATTAGAAAAATAGTTTTGATCTCACAGACTCCTTGAAAGGGTCTTGGGGACCTCCAAGAGTTTCCATACCACATTCTGAAGACTGCTGAACGCAGCCATGCAGGATTTAAGGAGACATATTCCATAAAGATTTGAGGTCAGGAGAAGGCTTTGCCTAAAAAAAGGAATGGAAAACGCAAGGTTTCATGCTAAGGAGACTGTTCTCATTCAGTGACCTTATTGATTCTGCACACATGGTCGAGGTGCAAAGAAAAGGGCTGGTTGCTTTCCTCCTGATCTTCCAGAAGACTGAGTGCTCCTCCTACTCTGTTATCTTCCCATTTTCATAGTCGGAAAAAAATTACTCCTGTTCCTCCACTCACCTGGGACTTTAAGCGCACAATTTTACCAGGTGTGCCAGCACAGAAACTAGCATAATACTAATAAACTTGGAGTATGCATCTGGAGAGAAAAAGAACATCAATTAAGTCTGTATGGATCATAAATAACAGCAACTAGCTCCTTTGTAGTAAACAAAGCAATTTCCTATGAACATGGAGGAAGAGCTAATTAATGTTACTGTTACTACTGCTACTAATTAATAATAATAGCCAATATTTTTCTATAGTATTTCATATGTGCCAAGTACTCTTCTAAGTGCTTTACACAGATCAACTGAAGTAATCCTTGCTGCACTGGTGAGGGCTGTTAGCCTCTGACACCTTATTCTCTTTTGTGTCTTCATAACATTGGCAGAATTTAGGCCAAGGGATGAGGGTCTGTGGCTGTGAAGGCCCGGATGCCTCACTCCGGTTGAAGCTCACTTGCCCCTGATCTCTTATCAATAGAGATCAGTATGCTACAGCTAAAATAGTAGCAGCCAGATCTGGGGTGTCTGTAAAGCCGGGGGTCACAGGCATCTATTGGGGTTTGTCTGTCAGCCCCCCTTCCCCCCATCCCCACTCCAATTATTTTGGCTCCTGTTGGATCTGAGGTTATGCGGGAGGCAGGCACACACCATTCCTGGCCAGTCACAGTCAGGGTGGCTGCTTCAGAAATGGGATGACAATACCGTTAGGAGGAATCCTGGGATTTTTGCTGGAACTCTTGGTAAAGAGGCAGACTTTTTACTGGGGATGAGAAATTGCTTGGATGCCAAGAACTACCTTTGGGAAACTATGCCTGAGAAAAAAAATCCACAGACAGAAAAAGCAGAGCTGAGACAAAGAGACAAATGGCTAGGCTAAAAATGTTCAAGCACCTGGATCCAACTGTGCCTGAAGCTACATGGTCAATCTAATTCATTCTCCATTTGGATTAAGCCAGTTGAGTTGGGTTTCTGCCACCTGCTCCAAAATTGCGCTGATGAAACACCAGGAATTCAAAATCTTCCACTATGCGTTGTTTAATTTTTAGAGTGTAACATACCAGATTTCACACAATCTGAAAAAAAGTAGCCCCATCACTGGAGGATCTCAGAAGAACCACACTAAAGGGTGAAGAGATGAAGAATGATGAGGAAAGAGACTGTGACTCCCTGCAGGGCTGGGGCCGAATCTGGTTCTTGATTTCTAGTGAGTCACCTCCATCACCACAGATGCTCTCTATCACTGCTCTGTGCAGTAAAGTGGCCACTAGTCATGTGTTGCTACTTATGTTAAAATTAATTAAAATTAGATAAAAATAAAAATTTAATTCCTCTTTTTTTCTAGCCAATTTTAAGTGTTCAATGACCGCATGTAGCTGGTGGTCCCCAGAGTGGACAGCGCAGACACAGACCATTACGACCAAAAGCTCCATTACATAACACTGCTTCGTCTGTTTCTAAATGTGAATCTTTCCTTCCCAGACCAGGACCAAAACAACATAAAGTTTAGAAACATATAGAAAACATACACATTATTATTATTATTATTACTATTTTTGAGACAGTCTCATTCTGTTGCCCAGGCTGGAATGCAGTGGCGTGATCTCGGCTCATTGCAGCCTCGGCCTCCCAGGTTCAAGCGATTCTCGTGTCTCAGCCTCCTGAGTAGCTGGGAATACAGGCACATGCCACCATGCCCGACTAATTTTTGTATTTTTAGTAGAGATGGGTTTCACCCTGTTGGCCAGGATGGTCTCGATTTCCTGACCTTGTGATCTGCCTGCCTCGGCCTCCCAAAGTGCTGGGATTACAGGCGTGAGCCACCGTGCCCGGCCCACACATTATTATAACTCACTTATTCAATGTAGATATGTTTTGGCCATCGACTAGATATTGAGCAGTGATCTGGAAGGTGGGGACTAGGGAGTGGACACAGCCAAGTTCCCGAGCCTCTGGGCATGACCGCCCAGAGGGAGCATGGGCGATGGAGAGGCTGACTGCACAGATAGCATCGTGTCTGGCAGAGATGAGACTGCAAAGGGAGTGGGGAAAGCTCAGAGGGGTTCCAGGTTGCTCTTTCAGGCAGGTTAGTCAGGGGGCCTAGTGAGGAGGGGATATTTGAGTAGATGCCTGGATGAAGCCTGGGAGCCAGCTGTGAGTTCAAGGGCAGCCGTGCTGAATCCTGGATGTGCATGGAGTCACCGAGCAGTGAACTATAAACACAGGCCCAGGTTCTAACTACGCTGATTTGGCTTAAGTGGTGTGGGATGTGGCCAGAAGCTCCAGCCCCTGCCCCCTAGTGACCCTCATGGGCCGTCAGTGTGGCAACCCTGGACCCAGGGCAGTGCTTCTCAAAGTGGGGTCCCTGGAGCTTGTTAGGGATGCAGATTCCTGGGCTTGCCGCCAGCTTGCCGCCTGAGACACCTTGGAGGGGGGCACCCAGGCTTTCCCAAGTCTCCAAGGCCATGCTCACCCTGCTCAAGTTCAAAGACCCCTGAAACACAGCCATGCCTCTCCCTTAGCCCACAGCTTGCATTTGAATTTTTAAAATTTATTTTATTATGGTAAGAACAGGTAATATGAGATCTACCCTCTTGCCTTTTTTTTTTTTTTTTTAATTTAGACGGAGTTTTGCTCTTGTCTTCCAGGCTAGAGTGCAACGAAGTGATCTCAGCTCACTGCAACCTCCGCCTCCCGGGTTCAAGTGATTATCCTGCCTCAGTCTCCCGAGTAGCTGGGATTACAGGTGTGCACTACCACGCCCAGCTAATTTTTGTATTTTTAGTAGAGACTGAGTCTCACCATCTTGGCCAGGCTGATCGCAAACCCCTGACCTCGTGATCCACCCGCCTTGGCCTCCCAAAGTGCTGGGATTACAGGCGTGAGCCACCGTGCCTGGACAAATTTTAAAATGCAGAATTCAGTGTTGTCGACTACAGGCAGATCTCTGGGGACTGTTGGACCGGCAGGGCTGAGACTTCATGGCCCTCGATTCATAACTCCCCATCTCCCCTTCCCCAACCGCAGGCAGCCACCATTCTGCTCTTTGTTTCCATGAATTGGACTATCTCAGATACCTCATATTAGTGGAATCATATTGGTTTTTTTTTGTTTTGAGACAGGATCTCACTCCCATCGCCTAGGCAGGAGTACAATGGTACAGTCATGGCTCGCTGTAGCCTCAACCTCCCAGGCTCAAGCAATCCTCCCGCCTCATTTTTTAAAAATTTTTTTGAGGAGATAAGGTCTCACTATATTGCCCAGGCTGGTCTTTAACTCCTGGGCTCAAGCCACCTTCCTACCTTGGCCTCCTGAAGTGCTGGAATTATAGGCGTGAGCCACTGAAACTGTCCCAGGTTTTTTTTATTCTTAAGATTAACAAAGGCTGAACAAAGGGACATGTATAGAACTTGAACTCCATTCTCGTTTGAAAAATGAATGGATGATGATGTAAAGCAGGTCCCAGTGTGCATGACATTTGTAAGAGAGATTGAAATCACTCCAGAGTTATCCCTTGCATCCACACAGACATGTATTCCTCATTTTTTTCCTCCAAAATATTTTCTTTCCTCCTCATGTGACAATTACTTAAAGTAAATTATAAATTCATTCATAGATCAATGCTCTCACATGTTTCAAATGATGACATAATTATGAGGCTGCAGAATAAAGGCTGACAGCTTTTAATGTTAGCCTTGGCGCCATAATCATATACCAAACAATAAGGATAATGCATCTTCCTTGGGCTGCATTCATTTAGGCAACAGGTATTCACGGAGCAATTTCCATGAGGAAAGAGCTGTGCTTGGCAGTGGTGATCAACACATGAAACAGATCAGAGTCCCTCGCCTCCGGGTGGAGCAGGCAGATGTGGCGGGTCATACACCCACCTATACATCCTACAGCTCCTTGTTACGTGCCTACTGTGTGCCAGGCATTGTTGTAGAAGCTACTGATAGAGTGTCCGCTGCCCACATGGAGCTGACACCCCACTGGGGAAATTCAGATAATGAATGTACAAATAGACATGCATTTTATTTGGTCATGTTACGCAAGAAAATCAAGCCGGTCAGGGCATAGAGTGGCCGGCTGTTATTTTAAATCAGGTGATGGAGGCGCACCTGAGAAGATGTAAGCACAGACCTGAACAGCAGGAGGAAGAACACAGTTTGGAATGTGGGGAAGAGGCTCCTGGTACAGGAAATAGTAAGTGCAAAGGCCCCAGGGCAGAGCGCATGGGAGGGGCTGGGAAAGGAGGTTAGATCTCAGCGTGCCGCCGTGGATCAGACATTGCACTTTTTAAAAAAGTGCAGTGGGCTTTTCAAGGAGGCAAGAGCAGGGAGGAGATGACCGGTTCAAGGCTGTTACTGTGAGGAAGGGGCTCCCAGGGGTCAGCATTGAGCAGGGGAGACCAGTCCAGAGGCAGGTGATACATCCAGGTGTGAGATGATGGGGCTAGGCTGAGACTGGAAGTGGTGAGGTGGGGGGAGACTGCTGCATTTGAGATGCATTTCGAGGGATGGCACAGATGGGCAGGTGTGATACCAGAGTGTGCGGCAGGCCTGGGGAGACCTGGCTAATGCCAGGATTCTGCACCTGCACCTGCACCTGCACCTGCATCCTAGATTTCTCCTGCAGCAGCAGCTCCGTGGCCACCTCAAGTGGTGCAGCTGCTGGCCATGAGCTGTCCAGCAGTTTCACAGCCATTTTTGGCCTCCTTTTCATGGCACTGACCAGGACCCAGCACTTTCTGGGCACGGAGGCCTGACTCCTCGGCGGAGGGAGCCGGGACACTGCAGAGCAGAGCTGCAGGGCGGGGGGAGGCATCAGACCCACAGTACCTGCTGTCTTGGGTTGAAGGCAGCAGGACAGGGGACCCAGGGCTCACAGGGGCTTTCCGAATGATGGTCACAGGATTAATGTTCACAAGATAATGCCTGGGATGCCGGTGCTTGGGGACAGGAACCTTATGTCTGTTATGCTCGTTGCTGTTTCCCTAGAGTGGCACTCACCAGTCCCCCGGGGAGTGTCTGGTGGGAGACTAGGAGGCAAGAGACTCAAGGGTAAAATGAGATAGAGACAAAATCCCAGCTGTCAGGGAGCCAGCATTCCAGACTGGGGTGGTTGGAGGAGGGGGATAAATATATACACAAATGAAAACATAAGGAAGATAATGTCAGATAATGATCAGACCGAACAATAGTTTTGTCAAGGCTAAAATGAGAGAGAGATGAAATTCCAGCTGCCACGGAGCCAACATTCCAGATTTCAGCGGGGAGGGGAGTAAACATACAAACAAATGAAAACATAAGGAAGATAATGTCAGACAATGATCAGACAAAACAATAATTGTATTGGATATGCCAAAAATCAGATCAGGCAATGTGCTAGAATGGGGGCAGGGAACGCAGCTGTCAGCACCATCTTGGGGCAGGAGGGCCTCCAGGGATGAGGTGGGCAAGGAGTCCTTAATGAAGAGGAGGGGGAGGTGGGGTGCCTCTCAGGATGGCACAGCGAGGACAAAGATGCCGGGTGAGGAGAGCTGGCAGCATCTGCAACAAGGCTTGCACACAGTAGGCGCTCACTAGGGAGAGGCCCTTGGTGGCTCCTCCCTTGACTCGGCAGGCTGGGGTGGCAGTGGGGCTGGAGTGAGCGTTTCCTTCTGTATGCAGCAGGCCTGAGCTATTTCTCCGTGTGGGTTGTGGGCATCTCTAGCTGGCAGGTGAGGTCTGAGAATCTTTTCTCAGAATAAAGTTTTTAAAGGCGTGCAGTAAGATATGTGTGCTCACACAGGAAATCAATTGTATTGAAATGCAGTTACTAGCCGGGCATGGTGGCTCACACCTGTAATCTCAGCACTTTGGGAGGCCAAGGCAGGTGGATCACTTGAGGTCAGGAATTTGAGACCAGCCTGGCCAACACGGTGAAACCTTGTCTCTGTTAAAAATACAAAAATTAGCTGGATACAGTGGCAAATGGCTGTAATCCCAGCTACGCAGGAGGCTGAGGCACGAGAATCACTTGAACCCAGGAGGCGGAGGTTGCAGTGAGCCAAGATCACACCACTGCACTCCAGTCTGGGTGACAGAGTGAGACTCCATCTCAAAAATAAAAATAAAAATAAAAATGTTCAGCACAGGCCAGGCGCAGTGGCTCATGCATATAATCCCACATTTTGGGAGGCTGAGGTGGGCAGATCACCTGAGGTCAGGAGTTCGAGACCAGCCTGGTCAACATGGTGAAACCCTGTGTCTCTGCTAAAAACACAAAACATTAGCTGGGCGTGGTGGTGAGCGCCTGTAATCCCAGCTACTTGGGAGGCTGAGACACGAGAATTGCTTGAACCTGGGAGGCGAAGGTTGCAGTGAACCGAGATCGCACCACTGCACTCCAGCCTGGGTAACAGAGCGAGACTCTGTCTCATAAAAAAAAAAAAAAAAAAAAAAAAAAGAAATGCAGTTACCAAAATTCAAAATAACTTCAGGTACTGTAGTACATGTGTTTCTTTATTACTGAATTAAGTAATAAGATGTAGTGCTTTACTTCCAAAGCAGTGAAGAATATAGAAGGTATTTCATGACATCTGTATCAACTGCATATGCTATGACGTGGAAATGTGTGAGTTTGGTGGCAGCTGCTAATGCTTTTGGGGCTATGATCTGTGTTCACAATGGTTGTGTCCCCCAAATTCATATGCTGAAATGCCAAGCCCCAAGGTGATGGGTTAGGAGGTGGGGCCTTTGGGAGGTGATGAGGTCACGCAGGTGAAGTCCTTATGAATGGGACCAGTGTCTGATATGGTTTGGCTGTGTCCCCACCCAAATCTCATCTTGAATTGTAGTTCCCATAATTCGTACATGTTGTGGGAGAGGCCCAGTGGGAAATAACTGAATCATGGGGGCAGTTTCCCCTATGCTGTTCTCATGGTCATGAATAAGTCTCAGGAGATCTGTTGGTTTTATAAGGGGTTTCCCCTTTCACTTGGTTCGAAATTCTCTTTGCCTGCCACCATCCATGTAAGATGTGACTTGCTCCTCCTTGCCTTCCACCATGATTGTGAGGCCTCCCCAGCAATGTGGAACTGTAAGTCCATTAAACCTCTTTTTCTTCCCATATTTGGGTATGTCTTTATCAGCAGCATGAAAATGGACTAATACAGTGTCCTTATAAAAGAGACTTCAGAGAGCTCATTTGCCCATTCCACCACGTGGGGACACAGTGAGAAGCCACTGTCTATGCACCAGGAGGCAAGTCCTCACCAGACACTGAACCTGCTGATCTTGAACTTCCAGCCCCCAGAACCATAAGCAGTAAATGTCCACTATTTATAAACCATGCTGTTTATGGCATTTTGTTATAGCAGCTGGAATGGACTATGATAGGAAGAAAATGCTCAGTTTCAGTTAGAGGTTAAGTGGAAATGCAGGTGTAACTTTCCCATTCAAGTTCAGAGAGCCGTGTGGATTCTCTGGGGGTTTCTCCACCTCAGGACCCCTGCAGGGTGGCTGCAATGCTGCTGCAGCTTTAGGGCACAATCTCCCATTGGCACAAGCATACGGTCACCCCCCTCCCTCGCTAGTTTCTCTCGGGACTGTGTTTCTTACATTCCAGCGAGAGGGCTCATCATTGAGAGAGTGAGCTGGCAGGTGGCATCACTCTTCACATGAGGGTGGCACTGGGTTTACAGGGCTCTATGGACAGATTTCACTGAGAGTGCTACCTCCCCGACTCAGTAGGATTCTAACCGGCACATGGATGAACATTCTGTAGTAACAGTCAGGTTTCTAGTGTAAAGTGATTTATGAACTACTGTTTGAATACCCACAAATAATATCTGAATACTTTTATTCTTATTAATAAATATAAGTAGAAGTGTAACCTGAAGCTTATTTAAGCTAAAATAACTAGCATTTCCTGAAGACTTACTAAGTGCCAAGCAAAGGTTTCTGAGTACAGTTAGTTCTCGAAACAGGCCCATGAGTTGGGGGTCATTTTCATTCCTTTTTTTTTTTTTTTTTTTTTTTTGAGATAGAGTCTCACTCTATCACCCAGGTTGGAGTGCAATGGCACGATCTCGGCTCACTGCAACCTCTGCCTCCCAGGTTCAAGCGATTCTCCTGCCTCAGCCTCCCGAGTAGCTGAGATTACAGGTGCCTGCCATCACACCCGGGTAATTTTTTGTATTTTTAGTAGAGATGGGGTTTCACCATGTTGCCCAGGCTGGTTTCGAACTCCTGAGCTCAGGCAATCCACCTGCCTTGGCCTCCCAAAGTGCTGGGATTACAGGTGTGAGCCACTGCACCTGGCTGAAGTTATATCATCTTATCATCTTTAAAATTAGAACATAGCTTTACTTTTTTTTTTGGCAGGTTTCATTTTTTAAAAATTATATATATATATATAAAATTATACTTTATACTTTAAGTTCTAGGGTACATGTGCACAACGTGCAGGTTTGTTACATATGCATGCATGTGCCAGAACATAGCTTTACTTTCTAAGTAAAGCAAGTCCCATAATGAAAGCCTAAACTTGGAAAGGCCAGTGCTAGCCCTCAGTCCCCCACTTTCCTTTTACTGATGGGGAAACCAAAGTTCAGATAATGATGATGCTACTAAAGACAGCAATGATTCCTCAAAGTTTTTGATTGTTGACTCGGGCAGGCAGTGGGTATGGTATCATTTATTGGAGAATTAATCAGTGACCCTGCAAACATCGCTACCAAGGCAGAACAGCTTCATATGCATCAGAGATTTACTTTTTAGGCAAAAATCTGGGCCAGTTAGTTGGAGGGGAGGGACATTTTTAAACCTAATCCCAAAGCAAATCTCCAGCTGTGACAAGAAAATACTTATTCTGTCCATATAGTTATTTTTCAACTGAGCAAATATTTTTCAATTGCCCTAGAGCATCCAACCCATCCTTAAAATTCTCTTAGAGAGTTACAAATAGAAACATTTTGAAGTTGGAATAGGAAAGTGGAGATCAGGACGAGATGTTTTTCAAAAACAATAAAACATTATTTTTCCATTGTCTCTTTAAAAGCAATATTCTCCAATCCCTGTCAAAGGAGATCTCCCCCACATCCTACGACACGCCTGCCTCCGCCCTTCTTGAACACAGAAGATATTGCTAACACGCTTCCCCACGGACCCCAGAGCAGAGTGAAGCCATCCATCACCTGCAGATTGACGTGCAGATCCGATAGCATCTCTGCAGTGCCATGGGCCTGTTCATGCACGTCCGGGTCTCTGAATTTAACAAGGGCAGAGGATGCAGGAAAACAACCATAGGATGCTCCCAGGTGGGAAAATCCAGTGACAACCACTGGGGTCAAGATACCCCAACAGGATGTCTTAACTGCTCCCTTCCATTTTGACTGTCTATGAAGAGAAGAAAGACCACCCTGGGAATGTTTCCTGGTTATATATATATATATATATATATTTTTTTTTTTTTTTTTTTTTGAGACAAATTCTCACTCTGTCACCCAGGCTAGAGTGCAGTGGTACCATCTTGGCTCAGTGCAACCTCCGCCTCCCAAGCTCAAGTGATTCTCCTGCCTCAGCCTCCCGAGTAGCTGGGAATACAGGCACGTGCTGCCATGTCTGGCTAATTTTAGTATTTTTAGTAGAGATGGGGTTTCACCATGTTGGCCAGGCTGGTCTTGAACTCCTGACCTCAGTTGATTCGCCCACCTCAGCTTCCCAAAGTGCTGGGATTATAGGTGTAAGCCACCATGCCCAGCCCATATACATATATATTTTGAGGATAATGGTGTGTTCTCAGCCAAAGAGAGTCTAGAGGGAGCATGCAGCATTTAGCTCTCAGGTATCACTCAGAGTCGTGGCTGGAACAGACAGCCTGCTCAGGGTGGTTTAACTGGAGGGAGTGTTGTAAAGGCTGAGCCATAGAGCTGTGGGCATAACGGAGGGAAAGAGCCAGGGATGGTGCAGCACCCCACGCTAGTCCCAGCTGGGAGCTGTTTCTACCCCAAGGCCTAGGGGCAGGGCAAGGCAGTTGAGATGCTGGAGCCCAGGGAGAGGAGAACCACAGAAAACAGACTTCCCAGTGGGACAGGTGTGTGGGCGTGGAGGACCACACGCCTGCAAGACACACATCAGGCTGGGCAGATGAGGATGCATTGTGTCCCAGGGCTCCCGAAACAGTACCACGGATGGGGGATGAAACAACAGACACTGATTCTCTCATAGTTCCTCAGGCTGAAAGTCCGAAATCAAGGTGTCACAGCTGCAACACAATCCCTCTGAAGGCTCTAGAGAGAACCGTCCTTGCCTCTCTCCTAGGCTTGGCATGTTGCCAGCTAGTCTTTGCTTCCCTTGGCTACGGGGTGCTATCGGAAGCAACAGTCTTTGCCACCATCCTCACATGGCCCTCTTCTTGTATCCTCCATGTTCAAATCTCTGTCTCCTTGTAAGTACACCAGTCATTGCATTTGGACTCCACTCAAATCCAGCATGATCTCCTCTCAACTTCAGTACATCCACAAAGACCTTACTTCCAAATAAGGTCACATTCACTGGCTCCAGGAGTTAGGACTTCAACCTGCTTTCTTGGGAGGGTGGGCATAATTCAACCCATTCCCTCCAGTTCTCTCTGGTGCCTCCCACTGGTTAAAGCCCTCCAGAAGCCAGAGGGCAAGGGAGCCTGGGGGCTGTAGTTCACATGGGCCAGCCCCCAGGGCCCAGAGCAGAGCCGAGAAGGGTCTGGAAGGGCAAACCAGTCACGGGAGAAGGCCCCGCTGCCATCTCCTTCTTGATCATCCTTTCTAGTGGCGTGCTTCATCCAGGGTCTCCAAGGATCTCTCAAGCCCTAATGAATCTCCATGACACCCCAGAGAGGTGAGAATTAGATAATCATTTTGCAGATGCAAGAATAAGTAGCAATCTCTCCTTTAAACAGCCCTACTGATTGCCACTTTATTTTTAATTTGATTTTATGCAGAGAGATAGGAACATGTTCTAGGAATTTTGAAAGCTCTGTGTAAGAAAAAAAAAAACCCAAGTTACTGTCATGTTTTAGGGGTCAAGGAAAATGATTTCATAATGAGTTTGCAAAGGATGAAAAATGGCAATGATTTGAAACTTTTCAAAATTCCAGGTAAATCTCACCACTTCTCAGGAAATTTAATTTCAGACTAAATATATCAGTCCCGGGGGCAAAGAACTTCTTCCTACACCGTCAAAATTAGTGGTTACTGCCTTCTCTAGAGTTTTTTGCCTAAAATTTAGTTTCTTTGTTTTTTGTTTTGTTTTAATTTCAAATAAGCAGTAGGAAGAAAGTCCATGATGCTAACAGAGCTAGAAATCAGTTAGACCCCATCCCCTTACCCCTCCTTGATTTGTCTGACAGCAGCGTCTGATCACTATCTGGACCTCACCTTAGGAAGTATCTACCTGTTTGCTGTCTGTCGCTCCACTAGAGTATACCTGCAGGAAGGCAAACTTTGTCTGTTGACTGCTGTCCTCTGAGGATATGCAGCAATGAATACCTGCAGAGCTTAGTGTAATGCAGTGGCACCATCACGGCTCACTGCAGCCTCCAACTCCTGGGCTTAAGCGATCCTCCCACCTCAGCCTCCCCAGGAGCTGGGACTACAGGTGTGTGCTACCGCACCTGGCTAATTTTGGTATTTTTTTGTAGAAATGAGTTCTCACTATGTTACCCAAGCTGGTCTTGAACTCTTGGACTCAAGCAATCCTCTTGCCTTGGCCTCCCAAAGTCCTGGGATTATAGGTGTGAGCCATCGCGCCTGGCCTTGTCCATTTATTCTTAAAAAGAGACCAGCACCCCAGCCACTCACATACAGAAACTATCACTTGGAAATCTGTGTCTGGTCTCTGCTCATGTGGCCTCAACTTGGGACATGAACCCTTTTTTCTTACATTGAAGAAGAACTGAACTGCCAACATTTTTGTTGTCCCAAATGCTCCTTCCTCTGTAGTTCTGAAAGCTTTATGTACGAAAGTGGCCTTGGTCCTCCCATTCAGATACCTCTCTCACCCCATCCCCCAAGCCTAACACTGGCACAGTGGGGACAGCGCAGGGAGGACGGGATTAGGGAGAGGTGGGTGCTGGCAGGAGGGTCGTGGAGCTAAGACTTGGATCTTTCCTGCCCTCACAAGGCAAGAGGCTCATTGTCAACAAGCCTGGAGGCAGGACGAGCAAAACGGTGGCCTTTGGAATCAGTCCTCTCCAAACAAAAGAGTGCCCAGGGACCAGCAAGTGAGATTCAGGTGGCTTCCGCCTGCAGGGTCTGCTCTAGGGAGAGTCGAGAGCACGTCTCCCTGCTTTTCCCATTGCATTTACTCAGGGGGAGTCAGAGGCAGTAGGTGACGGGGAATGCTGTGGCTGAATCCTCCCATCCATGGCTCTCTCCTTGGATTTAAAAAGGAGCTTCAGAAGGCTTGATTTTAAGGCAAGAACTTCCCCAGTGAGGCAGATTTTCCATCTGTTAATCCCCTGTTTCACCTTTCTGAAGTTTGTTTTCTTTAAAACGATCAACAAATTGGAAAATATGCTTAATTGTTTCAAAGATCTAACCAGCTGTCTCACTGGCTGCTAACAGACAACACAGGATTTGCTTTTTGCTCAGTAATTTTTTTTAAATTTCTCATCTTCTAGTCAAAGCTGCAGTTTTATTAGCTAGTTACTTCCAATAAAAGTTTATTTTTTGCGTGGTTATAAATGTCCTAAAGCTTATTCTGAACCAAAACTTTGAACATACAGAAAATAGGAGAATAGAAGTCCCTCTAAATTGCCTCATCTATTTTCTAATTTTCCATGTTGCTTTGCATAGCTGAGGTCAAGTTGTACATCCCAGGGGATGCAAAATGGTGATACTGCATGTATTAGTCTGTTTTCACACTGCTGATAAAGACATACCTGAGACTGGGTAATTTATAAAGGAAAATAGATAATGGACTCACCATTCCGTGTGGCTGGGGAGGTCTCACAATCATGGCAGAAGGCAAAAAGCATGTCTTACATGGCGACGGGAAGAGAGAATGAGAGCGAAGTGAAAGGCGAAACCCCTTATAAAAGCACTAGATCTTTTGAGACTTATTCACATTCATGAGAACAGTATGGTGAAAACTGCCTCCATGATTCAATTTTCTCCCATCGAGTCCCTCCCACAACATGTGGGAATTATGGGAGCTACAATTCAAGATGAGATTTGGGTGGGGACACAGCCAAACCATATCACCTCACGAGCACCCAAATGCAGTGTTCAGAGCCCAGAGCTCTGTGCTGGTGCTGCAAAGATGTTTGTTTATCAACGAACTTTTGAATAAAGCTTGTTTGAATTCACATGCATTTACTTGCAAACAAAAGGATCCTGACAAGAGTACAGACATTAGTAATCACTTCACTTTACCTTAAAGGCATTATGAAAACACAACAGCCACAAGAATAACAATACATCCATCCAAGGAAGACCTGTGCTCCCTTGAAAAGGACCATTATAATATCTCACACTCTTAAGATGGCTTTTCCTTTTCAAAGTATTTGAATGTCTTATCCTTCTGAAATAGATCGAAACTGAGCACTTGTAATCCAGAGCTGATGTTGGTGTGTGGTCTAGGACACAGGTCTGCAAATTTTCTCTCTAAAGGGCCAGATAGTAAATATTTCAGAGTTTATGAGCCAACAGGCAGAACTGAGCATATGAAGTAGCTAGACAGGACCATTTAAAAATGTAGATATTTAAAAATGTTAAAACCATTCTTAGCTTGCATGGTGTACAAAACCGGGCAGCAGACTGGATGTGGCCCATGGCTTGTTGTTTGTTGACCCCTGTTCTAGGACATAAAAAGTCAAAAGGAATCATTCTCTAACTTCCAAGTGTTTACAGATCTTTATGGTAGATGATACCTTCTGGGGTGGACATCTGCTGTTTTGTCTGACCAGCATCTGTTCCCTGTTTCAGTGAAAGCCAAATTTTTCCATGATGCACAGGCTCTTGGTCTCATTCCACACTTGCCCCACCTGAGGCTACACCTGCCCTACCTGATTCCACACCTGTCCCACCTGACTCTACACCTGCCCCACCTGATTCCACACCTGCCCCATCTGATTCCACACCTGTCCCACCTGACTCTGCATCTGCCCCACTGGATTTCACACCTGCCTCACCTGATGCTACACCTGTCCCACCTGCTGCTACACCTCCTTCACCTGATTCCACACCTGTCCCACCTGAGGCTACACCTGCCCCCCCGATTTCACACCTGCCCCACCTGACTCCACACCTGCCCCACCTGATGCCATGCCTCCCTCACCTGATTCTATACTTGCTTCACCTGATCCACACCTTCTCCACCTGATGCCACACCTGCCCACTTGGTTTCACACCTGTCCCACCTGCTGCTACACCTCCTTCACCTGATTCCGCACCTGCCCCAGGGTGATACATTCCCCAGGCCTGGCCAATCAGAGCAACACATCCTTTTGATTTCAGTGATTGGCTTCAAGTTGGGCTCACGACCCAAGCCAATCAGTTCCAATCAGTCCCTGTCCCAAAGGATTTGCTGGAGTGATTGGCAGTGAGGTTTCCAATCATTTCTTGCTGGACATGATGCTGTGAAGAAGCCAGCGTGGCATTGCCGGGGCCACCTTGTGACTAACAAAGAGGAAGGAGAGCTGAGAAAGGAAGAGAAGCCACTGTCCATACCACATCATTTGCACACGTGGGCCCCTCACACTCCAAGTGTGGTCTGCAGACCAGCCGCGCTGATGTGGCTTAGGAGCTTTGAAAAATAAGTACCCAACCCAGACCTCCTAAGTGAGGACGGGCATCTACTCAAAATGTTCCTGTGATCTGCATGCCCAATAATGTTTGAGAAACACTTTTCTAGACTTTTAAACATACATGAGCCAAGTTGAAGTTGGGTTGTGTTTGTAGCCTTTATAACTCAAAGAATCCTGAATAATCCATTTTCTTATAATCCTGATTAATCCATTTCTCATAACATGATTCACACAAGTAGCATGTTTGCTTACACGTTCTCATCAGTGTACACTGCTAACAGTAATCTAAGAGTGGCCACATTGTGAGTCAGATAGAGGGTGCTGCACTACTCAAGCCCAATGTCACTCATCTACTTTCTACATTTCAGGTTGACCTCACAGCCCAGTGACAGCCTCTGAGAGTTCAATGCTGAGTGAGCTCCATCATCCTAAGGAAAGAGGAGATGAAGGGCGTCTATCTCAAGCATGGAGTGGGGAGCAAGAAGGAACCGAGTTTGCAGAAAGATGGCAAAGCTGACCATCCTTTTAGCTCAGGGGTTTCCAACCCTGGCTGCACACTGAAATCACCTGGGGAGCTTCTCAACATCACAGGTGCTCACTTCCACCTCCAGCAATGATTGTGACTTGCTGGACTAAACTTCATGACTAAAGTTGAGAAAGGCCAGGCTCATGAAAAGTAACAACTTCCAGGGTGAGGAAAGATGAGAAACTTTGAAAGTAAACACTCCATAAAATCATTGTAGCAAACATCCCATGACAGATAGGAAGGACACAGGATGCAATCAGGTGGCTGAATGCAGGAGCATCTCAAGGTAACTCAGGACTCACCATAGCCAAGGGAACGATGCCCACCAGGTCCTTCTGGCTGACAAAGATCTCGGACACGGCGATGTCTGTGGTCCCCTTCCGTGGGTACTCCACCTGCCATGTGATGGGCTGAGTCCCTGAAAGGCTGCTGAAACTGGCTATTTCAAAGTTCATCTGCACAACCTCATTGAATAAACTGCTGCTCCTGGAAGAGAGAAAAGAAAATGGCTTTAAGCCAACTTTGTTCAAAGGACCCTTCTCTCCTCATAATAGTACTCAGAAGATAAAGACAAAGAAACACATCTCAGGGATGGCTCTAGGGTTTTGGTGGGGGATCCTGGGGCATGGAACGACCTACAAAGTGAGGACTGGCATCTGGGACAGAGAAGCACCCACAAGTTAAGGATATGGGCCAAGAATATTCAACAATGAGCAGTAACCTGTGTCTGTGTTGATGAGGCCTTGGAATGATTATTACCAGCTCTGCAGATGATGAGCTAAACTAGTTTATCTCACACCTGCAGTATGCACCTGAATGGCCTCTGTTGAGTTCTGTAGGTGTGGCAGATGCTATAGGCTGGGGTCCCCAACCCCTGGGCCATGAACCGGTACCAGTCCATGGCCTGTTAGGAATAGGGCTGCACAGCAGGAGGTGAGTGGTGGGTAAGCGAGCAAAGCTCCATCTCTATTTATAGCTACTCCCCATAGCTCACATTATCACCTGAGCTCCACCTCCTGTCAGATCAGTGGCAGCATTAGACTCTCATAGGGGCATGAACTGTATTGTGAACTGCACATGTAAGGGATCTAGGTTGTGTGCTCCTTATGAAAATCTAAGGCCTGATGATCTGTCACTGTCTCCCATCACTCCCAGAAGGGACAGTCTAGTTGCAGGAAAACAAACTCAGGGCTCCCACTGATTCTACATTACGGTGACTTATGTAATTAGTTCATTATTATTTAATATTCATTATTCATTATCATTACAATGTAATAATAATAGAAATAAACTGCACAATAAAGGTAATGTACTTGAATCATCTCAAAACCATCCTTCCCCCACCACCGCCATCTGTGGAAAAATTGTCTTCCATGAAACTGGTCCCTGGTGCCAAAAAGGTCAGGGACCACTGCTGTAGGCCACTCACTCAATAGCACCTTCAACCCCCTCTGCTTGTCCTCCTCTGCTGTAGGGGCTGAGAGGCCTAAACTACATTCTCAGGACCCCTTGCTGCTAGATGCAAGATTGAAGCAGAGTTTGCTCCAGTTGGACCCACTCATTTGGGATGTAGAGGAAGAAGTGGGTTCTAGAGCAGCAGCCAGGAAGGCAGTTGGGGTTTTCTGGTGAGCACAGTGGCCCTGGTTCTCCTGGGGCAGCTGTGGGGTGCCCCTGGCATCCAGGCCCTCACATCATCATGCCAAGGGGTGACAGTGGTGTTTCCACCACAATAGTCCTCTGCAGAGGTTGGACCTTTTTCGTCTGTGTTATCACTGGCTGCCCTGTCCCTGGCTGTGTAGTAAATACATTCAATTCAGTGGTTCTCCTAGAGATTGTGTGAATTGCCTAGTATCCTTTAATGACATCTCTTCTGTTCAGAGGGGCTACTTAGCTAAAGGGACTCTGTCTGCAACTAAGAATTCTGACCAATTCCATGCATTTGAGATATATGTATTTTGGGAACTACCGTTGGTCCAAACTTTTTCATTTTTTAGATGATAAAATTAAAGCCAATAAAGGAAAGATGGCTTGCCCACAACCACATATCTGGCTAGTGCAGAGTTAACATAAAATGTAGCATCTCCTGTTTCCAAGTCCAATGCTCTTTACAGATCCTTGCCTAAGACAGCTGGTGGTCAAATATGACATCACAAGGCTCCAACAGTTTTTTTTTTATTTATTTGTTTGTTTGTTTCCTTAGGGCAGGAGACAGCAAACTGTGTCCTGTGAACCAAATGCAGCCAGCTGCCTATTTTTGTGAGTAACACTTTACTGGAGCACAGCCTTGGATATTTGTTTACATTTTCCTGTGGTTGCTTTCGTGTTATAAGAACATGGTTGAGTAATTGCATCAGTCAATGTAGAGCCTGCAAAACCTAAAATATTTCTTATCCAAATCCTTACAGAAAACTTTTGCCAGTATTGGCTAGAGAAGGTCAGAGAAGGGGAAGTTGGCCGAGCTTTGTAGAGCTGTTGATCAATAGAACCGCTATTGGTGGAAACAAGAAGGAAGAGCATGGAAGGCATCACGCTGGGTTTGTAGGGGGGCCAGGGTTCCGGTGAGCCTTGGCATCCAGCCTGAGGTGTCTCCAGTGCCCTCTGCCGATATGCTAAGGATGGCGCTAAGTGGTGGGTCAGTGGTCAGCAAGACCTCAGGCTGCCATCTCCTGGAAGGCTACATGTTTGCAGATGAATTAAAGGAGATTTTCCATGGCATATCAAGAAAGAAACACCAAATACGTGTAAAAACTGCATCTCAAGCATGTGCCAACATGAAGAGTAGCAGTGAAACACTTTCCTTTGCTGGGGCACTAATATCGAGTGCACCATTCCATCTTCAGGGCTTGATTGACAGCCAGAGCGCTAACTCTCCACCACATCACCCTCAGTCCTGCTCAGTGGCTGGGGAAGGATATAACGGGAAGGTTACTGCACCAAACAAAGCACTGGGTTTTGTGAATCTTCCTTAAGTTCACAGGGCCGGGAACAGGGCCCACAGAATCATGATTTATGAGATGCTAGAGATTCCTCTGGGAGGGAAAAGAAATCTAAGGTCTTGACCATCAAGCTAGGGGCTGCAAATCTCAAGCATGAATTGCTAGTCTTTAAAAATGAGGGAGAGATGTCTTGAGTCTAGAGTGTTTCCAAACTAAGAGATGTGTTCTTGGTCCAGCCACTGAGGCCCACAGGTGGTTCTTGACCACCAGCTGTCTTAGGCGAGGATCTGTAAAGAGCATTGGCCTGGGAAACAGGAGATGCTACATTTTATGTTGACTCTGCACTACTCAACATCCAGGAGATCCTCTCTCACTGCTGGCCTGCAGACAATCTTGCATTCTAGGGAGTTGCATCTCGTCTTCTTAGCAAGCACGTCTGGACCTGATTCTCCTTATCTGCCACTGGGTACCGGTACTGCTGCTGTCCAGGAGCTGCATGGCTACTTGACTGACTCTACTCAGCAAGTAATTCACTTCCCTTAGTATTGGATGTGGCAACCATCCAAATGTCCAAAGACCCCCTTTCAGTCCCAAACGGATGCCTATACTGGCACAGAACCACAGAGGTTGCAATGAGCTTTCAGCCTGCACTTCTCTTCACTCTCTTACAAAGTTGTGTGAACATTGCAACCACTCACATCATCTCTCCGAGACTCAGAGGCACCATCTAGAAGACTGAAATAATGACATTCCCATTGTGCAGGGAGGAAAGAGGCATGAAAAAGAAGCCAGCACAACTTCTCATGCTCCAGCCGCAGCCTCCTCCACTGCAATTCTGCTAACGAAGGGCATTAAGAAGGGCATAGTCATGGAAAAGGGAAAAGAGAAGGGGTATTTTTCCTTTTGGCTTGAAAGACATTGTTATGTGATTTTTGTGAGCAGTGAGGTGACCTCCTGAAAGCGTTTTGTTGTAGTTGGCGTAAGAATAAAAATAACACGTGACTGTTAACAATATACTCACTATGTGCCAGGCACTGGACCAGGTTCCATGCAGACCTTATTCCAAATCCCAATACAAACCCTGAGGTGGTGATTAAGGTTCTCATTTTGCACCAGTGTCAGAGCAGACACTTTTGAACCTCTGCAGCCAGAAAGTGTGTTTGCATCAACTTGCTCTTCAACCACAGATAGAAGGCAGCAACTCAGCAGGATCCTGTTTGGAACATTCTGTAGCTCCCCACTCAGATGCCCATCACTTGTGAGCCAACTCAACCTAATCTTGGTTTCAGAATGGAAAAAAAAAATACAAGTTTCACAACTGGATGAAAACTCCAGCTTTCCAGCAGCTGCACAGAATTCTAGGTCAGGGTGACATCAGGGCAAGCTCTCTGGTGCACTGGGGGGCAGGGGCCTGGCTAGAACACCGACATCCGTCTTTCAGGGAGTTGGAGATCTCAGACAAAAGGAAGAAGAGATAGTTCTATGTCCACCGGGACCCTGGGAATGTGTGTGATAGAGCAAAGGTCAGACCAGACTGACCCGACAGAGAAATGAGCCCCCGGGACGCCTTAGGATTCAACGTTCTGACACAAGACAAAGAATTCCTCTGGGAAGATACAGAACCAATGCCCTTGTCTCTTTATTTTTGTGCATTCATATTCTTTCCTACCCCTTCTCCACCCCCACACAGCCTTTGTCTTCTTTGTCTCTAAAAAATGCATAGTATGATTGTCTAAGTTAAAGAAAATGCAACCCTATTTTGAAACTTGACCCTTTCGTGGAGATGAGTCACTGGGCGATTTGGTGTCGCTGGTTCCGCTCTGTTCATTTCAAGGGAGCATCTCCACTTTGTCCTTGCTGACTGATGGGATGGCTGGCCAGTGGTACTGGAGAGCAGAAGATGTTCCTAGAGAAGCTGGGAATCTAGGCGTTTTTTTCTCTAAAATCTCTGGATTTTAAATTATAAGAACCTTCACTTTTTAGCTATAGCGTAGCTCAGACAACATCTCTGCTGACTCTCAGTTTCCTGTCTCTGGCTTAGAAGGTTTCCCTCCAGTATCTACATATTCTGGCAAAAGCATTTGATAGTTTGCTGTGACCTGAGGTGGAAGATGTCTTCCCGAAAACGATGCATGTGGTGATTCTCCAACTGCAGTGCCCAGGATCCGTGGCGCTCCAAGGGGTGAGACAGCAGTGGGCATGGGGCTGGAGCCAGTCCCTAACCCCGCTCCCGCCCCCGACATATTCCTGTTGCAATGAGAGCACCTCCAATCAGATGTGTTGTCAACATTAGGCCTCCAACAAGCCTTTCATTCAAATAATGAAAGAGAAAAGAAGAAATGAAACAATAAATGAAACGAAGAAGAGAGGAGAGAAGGAAGGAAAAAAGTGAGAGAGGGAAGGAGAGAGGAAGAAAGCTAGCAGTTTGAACCAAGGCAAAAAGCCATGGCCCTTTAAGGACAGCACACACATGTCAGGAATCACGTTGTGGGCTTCAAACAGACTTCCTGACTCACAGCCTGGCTTCCACAGGTACTGGCTGGATGACTGAACAACTCTGCCTCATTTTCTCTATTTGCAAAATGGGGATGTTAATCCCTCTCATTTTGGAGTTGATATGAATGAACAAGTCAAAGGGCTTAGAACGGAACTTGATGCCAGCAAGCATCAATAATTGGAAGCTGTTTCTTGTTTTTAGCAGGACTTGACATCACATTCAGGCTCAGTGGCTTTAGGGTTGGCTGCCTAAAGCCACCATTCAGGCACACTTTTGAAGGCGGGTTCAGGAGCTTCCTGAGAACGAACCACAGTGGAGGGGCAGGCTCTCAGCCATTCACTGTGAACTGGGACTCATTAAGATTTGTAGACAGTGCATTTCCTGAGTGCCTGCCTCTGTAGACACAATGCCATAATGCATGTTGTACCGGCAGATAGAGACTAAAAAAATAAGAAATCTTTTCTTCTTTCAATTCTTCTGTGGTCAGTGCCTTTCCGCTGACTCTAATCAGACTGAAATATTTGCTAAGCTTTGCCTTGAAGGGACCAAGAGTCTTTCACATCAGCTCATACGGGGCTTGTGATGTTGTTGGAGTAATAAAGAGAGGAATTTAAACACTTAAGTGACTCCAGAGAGCACCCAAGAACTATCACTTGATAAATCAATAGTGTAGATTTCTTGCGGTAACTCTTGAACTAAATTTTCAAAATTGGCTTAAAAAGCTCTTACTCAAAAGCAAATAAATTCTCCCAACAGTCACAATAAAGTTTGGACCACTGGAAACCTAATTTACCAAACCTCTTAGCTGTCAGACTCTATTTGGCAAGAAAATTGAGTCTGGGGGTGAGTTAAAAGCCAAAAGGGCTTTACCTCCCTACTACAGGGAGTCAGGGATTTTAGCTCCAAAGTTGGTTGACAGCTTAGTGCCCGCAGAAAGAAAAGAGACTAACCAAATAAAGAAAATCAGCCTTCTCATAGGGAAGCCGCTTCAGGAGAAGAGAATCACTCGATCCAGGCTTGGCTTTATTTCATTCTACCTCATGAGTATTTCATGAAGGCAAGGACACTTGCTTCCTCACTGGAAAGGGCTTTCTTAGAAAGGCCCATTGACCCTAATGTCAATACTCACATCTGAGGGCTTTCTGGGATCTCTCCATGGTGCTGAGGCACATCCCTTGGTGGCACAAGTTGCAAGCAACAGAAAAGACCCTGCATTGATTGACAAGGAAAAGAGAATGGAACAAATGCCTCAAAATTACCAGGCTGACTGGAGAAATAGGCATGGGGCCTAGGTGGGAGCAAAGGAAGGCTACAAAGCTAGAACTTCAGATGCCAGTTCTAGAGAGGACAGTGCTGTCAAAACTTTCTCCTGTTCTTGAGGCTTTGCCTTAAGGATCCCTCATTCAAAGGTCTGAGTAAGGAGCTCTGATCGGCTGAGCTAAGCTAACACACCCAGATCCAATACGCCAGGGGAATGAGAAAGAATCTGGCCTTTTACAGAGGAAGTCCCTCCTTTATCCATGCTCTCTGTAACTAGTTCAGGGTGTGGGATAACAGAGACAGGCAGCAGGGAGGAGCAAAGAGTATGAAGGTCACCCTATTTCCAAGCACCCTTGAATTACATTATGAGTTCAAATTTGAAAAGCCAAACAGGCTGTGCACGGTGGCTTATGCCTGTAATCCCAGCACTTTGTGAGGCCAAGGCAGGTGCATCACTTGAGCTCAGGAGTTTGAGACCAGCCTGGGCAATATGGCAAAACCCTGTCTCCACAAACAAACAAACAAAACAAAAACAAAAACTAAAAATTAGCCAGGGTGGTGGTGCAGTCTGTGGTGCTAGCTACTTGGGAGGCTGAGGTGGGAGGATCCCTTGAGCCTGGGGAGGTGAAGGTTATAGCAGGGTTGCAGGGAGGCAGGGGTTACAGGGTTGCAGGGAGGTGGAGGTTACAGTGTTGCAGGGAGGCGGGGTTTACAGTGTTGCAGGGATGTGGGGGTTACAGTGTTGCAGGGAGGCGGGGGTTACAGTGTTGCAGGGAGGTGGGGGTAACTGTTGCAGGGAGGCGGGGGTAACAGTGTTGCAGGGAGGCGGGGGTTACAGTGTTGCAGGGAGGTGGGGGTTACAGTGTTGCAGGGAGGTGGGGGTTACAGGGTTGCAGGGAGGCGGGAGTTACAGTGTTGCAGGGAGGCGGGGGTTACAGTGTTGCAGGGAGGTGGAGGTTACAGTGCAGGGAGGCAGAGGTTACAGTATTGCAGTGAGCTGAGATCTGGCCACTGCACTGCAGCCTGGATGACAGAGTGAGACCTTGTCTCAAAATAAAAAAACTAAAAACCCAAACAAGCCACATTTCACTTCTCTCTACCCCATTCTCCAAAGCCTAAAAATTTACAGAAGCAGATAATGCATGAAAAGATGAAAAAAGAAAGAGTATTGCAAATCATATCCATGCCAGTGAAACTGCTTAAAAGATCTGCAATCCTTATGGAAGAAACCTGAGCCTCCCCCTCCTTTAAATCAGGGGCTCTCCATCCTGGCTGAATATTGTAATTACGTGGCGAAATTAAAAGAAAAACTATCAATAGCTGTGTCTACCCTACACTAACAGAATCAGAATCTTGAGAGGTGACACTCAGACATTAGTAATTTTTAAACTTAAGTGATTTTAATGTGTTGTCAATGTGGAGAATTACTGCTGTACACAGAAGTGTTTTCTCTCTGTGATTAACAAGCTTTTCACTTTCTTTTTTTCTTTATTTCCTAATTTCTATGCACAGATATGGTTGGGTAGATCTTACAACTCTGGGTTCTGAACTGAACACATTTGGGTTTGAATTCTGACTTCACTATTTAGCAGAGGGGTAACTTGGGCAAATCACTTAACCCACTAGTTCTGAACCGTGGTGACACACAGATAATTCTGATGCCTGAGTCCCATCTCAGAGATCTTGCTTTCATTGGTCTGAAGTGAGTCCTGGCTGTTGGGAGTCTTAAGAGATCCCCAGGTGATTCTAATATGCAGGGATATTAACTTCACCTCTAGAAGAATCGGTTTTTGACCTGTAGTAAGCCAACCCTTGTGAGGCTGTTTGTTGCGAGGATAAATGGCACAGCACATGTGTAGAGCTTAATGCATGTGGTAGCGACTACCCACCAAGTGGAGGCTCTTAGCATTGCTACAATTATTTCTCCTGTTTAATAACCCAGAAAGACTTCAATGCATTTATCTTTCTAAGGCCATGTGTCCTAAGATTTGCTGAAGGTACCAGGTGAGTGATGAGACTTTATCCAAGCTCCCCAGGTCCTGATCTAAGTGATCTTTCCAGAATGACATTTGCATCCCTTCCTTCCCCTAAATATAGCTAGACCTGGCCCTGTTATTTATTTTCCTTGCTGCAGCATAGTGGGAGAGCGTGACCACAAGCTTTGGAGTCAATGCCCTGGGTATGAATCTCACACTTAATTATTTACTAGCCTTGAGACATTACTTCTGTGATTTATGCTCTCAAAACCACAGTTTCCTCATCTCCTTCCAGGGTGCTATGCATACTTAGAGAGAGAAATGTGCATACCTAACACGCCCGAAGAGTTGGGCACACAGGTGATGCTCCACAAATGGTAGCTCTTACTATGACATCAGTCGTCCTGTGAGGAGTAAACGCAGCTAAAATTTCCAGGAGTCATTCTTGAATGCTCTCTTTCTTTCACATGCCACACCTAGTCCAACGGGATTATCTTGAAAACACATCCCGAACCTGAGCACTTCCCACCACCTTTGTTACGACTGCTCCAGCCCAAGCAACCATCATCTCTTACCTGGCTCACTTCAATGCCTCCTAACTGGGATATGCCCATTTCAGCCCTAACCCCCTACTTCCCCTACCTCTCTCCTCAATGCAGCAACCAGAATAATTCTGCTGAGATGTGACTCGGGCCAGAGATTTCTCCGGCCTAAACCTCCAAGGGCTTCCCCATCTCACTTGGCTTAAGCTGAAGTCCTCACCAGGGCTTCTGAGGCTGAGCCTAACTGGTGCCACCCACCCTCACCCCTGGGACTCTCCTACCCCTCCCCTTGCTCATTCTCCTCCAGCCCCACTGGCCTCCTGGAAGCTTTCAAACACTCCAGGAACATTCCTGCTTTAGGATCATTGCACTTTGCTCCCTCCTCTGCCTGGAATAATCTTTGGTCACACATCGGAGGCTTTCTCAACCTCCTTTAGGTCTCAGCTCACATGAACACTCCCATATCACCCTCTCACCTACACCTCCTGCCTCCTCTTCTACTTCTGGCCTTTTCTACAGCACTCGTCACCCTCCGACCTGTCCTGTATCTTCCTTATTCATCGTATTTGTTGACTTCTTCCAGCTCCTCTTATCTAAAATGTAAGCCCCGTGAAAGGGTTTTAAAAACTTGCTTTGTTTACTGGTGAGCCCCAGCAATAACAGGACTTCATATCCATAAAATGCATTTTAAAAATTCTAGAAAAGATCTACTCTCTGAAAAGCTTGTCAATATACAAGAGAGGCCCCTGGAACCGAGACCTGCCCCTTTGATAAGTCGCTTGGCATGAGGGCAAGAGAGGCAGAGAGGTGTGTCCATCTGTGGCAGAGTCCACAAACTCAAGCACCTTTGGAAGCCAGGCAGGTAGAAAGCAGGTGATTGCACTGTCACACACAGGCCTTGACGGAGGCTGTGACACACTAGGGGCCCCTCTGCCACATTTAGAGGCAGCTGCACCACAGCTAGGTGCAAGTCTGGGCCCCTTGTTGCCAGAAGGTCTGTTTTCCAAGAATAAAACAGAAGTTTGGATTTTTTAAAAATGGGAAATCTCCCACTGCGTATATGTTGAAGCGAATCCAATTAAGAAAGGAGGCTGGGCAGCGAGGGAAATACAGACAGGGGGAATAAAACTATGGATGAAACGAAGCCCTTAAGAGAGGAGAGAGACTATGGGAGCTTCTAGTTCTTCCCGGCCCCTCCTGTGTGAAAGCCCCAGGCGGTGGCTCCAGGGAACCCCTGGCCACACGGGGGAGGGGTCCGTTGTGCTCTTGAGAGCCTGATGGTTTTTATTTTCCATGCAGGATGCAACTTCCTGAAGCACAGCAGGTGCCCTGCACGGGCCTCGCATACCAGAAGTGTGTCATGTAGTCATTCTCCAGCAGCTGAAGCGTGAGCTAAATTAGGTCACACTTCAGAAGTGCAGTTGCTGAGAAGGCCTCAGAGGTTTGGGTGTCTTGGCTTCACATAGCCCCCAGCCCAAGCAGGCTCCCGGTGCTCCACAGACATCACAGTGGGCTTCCCAGTGCTGCAATGGTGGGCCCTAGGCCAGCCCAAAGCGGGCATTGAGTCCAGCCCTTCAGATCCAATTAACATGCTGGACAGAGGGTTCTGCCAAAAAATGATGAATCTTTCAAAGTGATTCTCAGAGAAGAAGGAACTAGGGTGCATGGAGGCTCTAAAGACCCCCACAAATGACCTGAAAAGATCAAGGAACCTGACAATGACCCTTTGACATCTCGCTCTCCAATGAGTATAAATTCTCCAGCGTGGGAAACCAACCTTGCTGCCCAGGACCTTATGAGACACCTGAAGCAATAAAAAGGGGAATGGGGGAAAACCCAGTGGTGCCTCATGCATGTAGCTGTCCTCTCCCACTTCCTTCTCCCCAGCCGATGCCTCAGGAGGTGGTTTGACGTGATGCCACTGAGGGTGTCGAAGGCTATCACACCAGATGCGTAATGCACCCCCGTCCTCCTGCCCCACCTGGTCTCTGTGATGGTTAATTTTATGCATTACCTTGACAGAGCCATGGGATGCCCAGACATTTGGGCAAACATTATTCTGGGTGTATCTGCGAGGGTGTTTCTGGGAGAAATTAACACCTTAGCTGAGTGAAGCCCTTGGCCCCCCACAATGTGGGTGAATGTCATCCAATCAACTGAAAACCTGAACAGAACAAAAGGGCTGACTCTCCCCAGAGTAAGAGGGAATTCCTCCTGTCTGATTGCCTGGGACATCAGTTTTTTCCCTGCCTTTGGACTCAGAATGAAATATTGTCTCTCCTGGTCCTCACACCTTCAGAATGGAAGTACTTTGCTGGCTCTCCTGGGTCTTCAGCTTGACAACTGCAGTTTTCGGGACTTGCCAGCCTCTATAATTGCATGAGCCAACTCCTCGTTATCTATCTATGTATCTATGTATCTATCTATCTATCTATCTTTTATCTGTCTATTCATCCATCCATCTACCTATCCATAATCTGTCATCTATGTATTATCCATCCATCCATCCATCCATCCATCTATTCATCTATTATCTATGTGTCCATTTATTATCTATCCATCTGTCCATCCATCTACCCATCTATTATTTATCTACCCATCTATTATCTATGCATCCATGCATCCATCCATCCATCCAACCATCCATCCATCCATCCATTATCATCCATCTATCCATCATTTATCTAGCCATCTGTCTGTCTATCTATCCATCTATTATCCATCCATCCATCCATCATCTATCTACTATCTATTCATTATCTATCTATCCACCCATCCATTTATTATCTATCCCTCCATCCATTATCTATCTTCCATCTATTATTTATCTATCTAGCCATCTATCTATTATCTATCTACCCCTCTATGATCTATCTATCCATTTGTTTCATCTATCTATCTATTATCTATCTTCCATCCAATTTTTATCTATCTAGCCATCTATCTATCCCTCTATGATCTATCTATCCATTTGTATCATCTATCTATCCATCTATTATCTATCTATCTATCTATCTATCTATCTATCTATCTTCCATCCATTATATATCTAGCCATCTATCCCTCTATGATCTATCCATTTGTATCATCTATCTATCCATCTATTATCTATCTATCTATCTATCTATCTATCTATCTATCTATCTATCTATCTATCTATCTTCCATCCATTATTTATCTATCTAGCCATCTATCTATCCCTCTATGATCTATCTATCCATTTGTATCATCTATCTATCCATCTATTATCCATCTATCTATCCATCCATCTTTCTATCCACACGTCCATCTATCCATCCATCCACTCATCCCATCTATCTACCAATCAATCACTCTATCCATTCTATCCTTCAATCCATCCATCCGATCTATTCATCAATCAATCTATCATATCTATCCATCCATCCAACGTATCCATAAATCTGTCTACCTAAATCTATATCTATGGACTCATCCACCCCATTGGTTCTATGTCTCTGGGGAACCCCGACTCATACAAGCTCCTTGCTGGAAAGGCTTTGGATGGGAGAGGCAAATTCCACCAGGGAGAGGGACACAGAGGGAAAACCTGCACCTTCAACATTCTTTCTCGACACTCTCTTCTCTCTACACTTCCCCATTCCATAGCAGCTAATATGACCCTACTTCCACTCTGGCCCAACCACAAGTGGGGTTCTTCCCTGTCCTGACCACAATCAGAGTCCTTTCCTTAAGGACATAGAATTCTTTGTTTCTAGCTTTGTTTCTCAGGGCCTCCAATTTGCCTCCTGCTGCTTGTGGACACTCTAGTTTGCACAGTTTTATATGATGCTATGAAATATTAACCAGGCAGTTTTCCTTACTGGTGGCTAACTGAGCTTCTTTACCGCACCCTGAGTCCTGGAAGGTAGTGAGGAGCCTGCTGTTGCCCTCAGAAAAGCCAGCACAGTGGAAGAAAAGAGATGTAATATTTAGGGCTCCTGAGTAAAAAAGTAAATATAAAAAGTAATCTGTAGACTGGCTCTAAGTGAAGAAAATATTCGGGAAGAATACTCACCAAGCCCTCCGCCCAGCATCCACTCCAGGCCAGACTAAACACAGGCATGGAGGGCCTGCTGGAGGGGAGAGGCGCAAGTGGGTGCAGGTCCTTTGGAGGGCTGAGCTCAGTCCTCACTTTGAGCCAGTTTCCTGTGCTCTCATTCCCTCTGTTGTAACTGCTAAAAGCAGCATCTGTTCTCTTGGTTAGACCCTGTGGTAAGTTATTAAATGGTCTCAGATGCTACCCACCCCAGTATGCACACCCCTCTGCAAGGGGACTCTGTTGTGCTGTCCATCAAGAGGAGCATCTGTCTCCTCACCCGCCTGAATCTAGCCTGGCCCTGTGATTCATTTCAGCCCCTGCAAGGCTGCAGAACTGATGATGCAAAATTTCCAGGGCCTTTGGGAGCCTTCTAGCTGCTTTTTTCACTCTCTCCAAGCACTGCTCTGAAGCCAATGTGTCATGAAGACCCCTAGATGCAGAATCCTGTGGAGAGGGGAGAAGCCTGGCCAACCCAGCCCCAAGTGACTGCATCAGATGGATACAGCTCCAACAGAGGAACTGCCCAGAAAATTCCAACTTATAGTGAGAAATATCAAATATTTGTTTGGAGCCAGTAACCTTGGGCCACCTTGTCAAGCAGCAGTAGATGAAGGTTCTGATTGCTAGAGTTCTCTTGCTCATTCCCAAGTGATCATAAAGTCTCCTCTGCACTTTGCTGGCAGCATGTGGCAGAGGTAGATCAGGATTAGCTTGGGATGCCCAGGCAGAGAGGAACTCAGAAGAAGCCACCCTAATCCCCAGGACGTTAAAGCCCTGAATGGTATGGAAAGCAGTGGGACATTGGCCTAATTCCAGGATGGGTCACTGAAGTTAGCTGAGGCGAGAACGGAGGCAAGTCTGAACCTGGCCTCAGTTTCTTGCAGGAAGAATGGGTGGAGCAGTGAGGATGGCACAGACCATGTACTTGGAGATCAGGTAGAAACATGGATGCCTCGGTGAATTTCAGGGCTAAACGATGGAATCGTACACCCCTGTGAAGGAAGCCACAAGAGGGTGAATACCTGAAGACCTAACATTTCCCCCACAGCGCAGTGCCATGACGAGCTTGCCCTCCTGGGTCAATCTTGGGCAGATCAGGCAGAGCTCGAGAGGTCGAATCAACCAAGTTTCAACCGGAAATGCCTTATCAGACCTGGAATGAGCGAGACGAAGTTTTCTGCCACCAGATAGAATGTGGGGAGACACCAAGTGCAATGCCTGTTGAAGAAATAGGGCTGCACAGATTGTTTTGCACGCTGGAGCTTGTAGATTGGAAATACACTCATGCGTTGGTATGCCGAAGTGGATTGTGGTTTAAAAACCTTTCTTATTTTAGAGACACGGTCTTGCTCTGTCCGGGCTGCAGCACACTGGTGCCATCGTGGCTCATTGCAGCCTCGACTTCCTGGGCTCAAGTGATCCTCCTACCTCCTGAGTAGCTTAGGCTACAGGTACTGACCACCATGCCCAAGTAATTTTCTTAATTTTAAATTTTTTATAGAGAGAGGGTCTCGGTACATTGCTCAGGCTTGTTTCCTGGCCTCAAGCAATCCTCCTGCCTTAGCCTCCCAAAGTGCTGGGATCACAGAAAAGAAAACTGTGAATATCAGGAAACTCTGCTCCCAGAGCAAGCAATCGGTCACCATACTCAGCCACAAAATGTTTATCAAATGACCATTCTGAGCCTGGCCTCAGGATCTGCAATGCTTTTACCTCCCAAATCCTGATACTAGGTTGGCACAAAAGTTATTTCCATTAAAAGGCAATTACTTTCTCACAAGCCTAATAATAAGCTGTCCCTCCACCGCCACTGCACTGATCCCCTTCCCTACCCTCTTATCAGGTCCTTCCACCTTAGGACGACTCCAACCCGCCAAGCGCCCTCCACCTCAGTGCCCCTGCCTGTGCTTTTCCCCAGGGCTCGCCCATCTTGGCATTCACCCCTGCCATCCATGGCTCACTTATTCATGACATCCATCCCGGTTACACGGGACTCACTTGGCCACTTTATGTATACAGCCTCGGTGCAGGATGCATTTCTATGCATTTTGTGTTCACCATCGGCCTCCTCCTTTCTCTGTCATGAGTCCCATGGCAGCAAGGACACCGTTCTACTCCCCGTGATCGCCTCGTGATACATCACAGCACTGACTCGTAGAAAGTGCACAGCAAATGTTTGCAGAGTGAAGAATGACTGGGTGATTGCGCCAGGAGCCGAGTGCACCGACAGTCACACTTTTCTTTCCTTCCACAAGTCAGGTTGGTATTCATTTTTACTCAAGAAGGGAGTAGGCCTCTCTGCGTAGCTGGAGAGGAGGACAGACGCATCCTTTGAAGCTATCAGCCTTTCCAGAAGGGTTGAGCCCATTCCAAGAGAGAAGCGAGACGCAGAGCTCATTGGAGACCTTCCAGGAAAGACACGCTCCAAGGTCCACTCCTAAAACTTTGCATTTTCAAAATATCACAGATGACAGAAACTGGATTTGCTCCAAAGCTTGCTATTGAATTTTATGCCTGCTGAGCGCTACTAAACACAGAATGAAGAGGCTGAATTAACTATGCAAAAGGATAATTTACAGTTAATTTTCGTAATTGATGGGTTGAGGGTCTCTGTGGTAGCACTAACTGCTAAGACTAGAAGGCCCTGGGGGGATACAGTTTTTACATTTAAAACAGAAGGCTTTCTCTACTCAGCATCCAACTCATTCATCCATTTGTCCATCCATCAAGCATTCACCAGGCACCAGATTTGTGCCAGGCACAGTGGGAGAGGTGCAGAAGCGCATCATTGTGGTCCATGGTGGGCCCCAGACTGCCAGAGGGAGTTCCCTCACACCTGTGATCAGGGCCCCATCCATTTGGCTAAAGACACGCGAGGAGACTGACCAGAGTGCACTGGAAGGCAGCAAGTCTTGGGGCTGCTCTGCTCTTGTCCCTCCATGCCCCCTGTGGCGCCCAGCTGCAAAGGTGTTTCCCAAGCAGGCATGGGTCCACTCGACTTGAGAAAGCCATCCAATTCTCGCTGCAGCACTTCCCTTTGTATTAGGGGTATGAGTCTGTATTAATAAAGACATACCCAAGACTGGGTAATTTATAAAGGAAAGAGGCTTAATTGCTCACAGTTCAGCATGGCTGGGGAGGCCTCAGGAAACTTACAATCATGGTGGAAGGAGAAGTAAACATGTCCTTCTTGACATGGGAGCAGCAAGGAGAAGTGCTGAGCAAAAAAGGAGAAAAGCCCCTTATAAAACCATCAGGTCTTGGCCCGGTGCGGTGGCTCACACCTGTAACCCCAGCACTTTGGGAGGCTGAGGTGGGCAGATCACGAGGTCAGGAGATCGAGACCATCCTAGCTAACACGGTGAAACCCCGTCTCTACTAAAAATACAAAAAATTAGCCGGGCGAGGTGGCGGGCGCCTGTAGTCCCAGCTACTCGGGAGGCTGAGGCAGGAGAATGGCATGAACCCGGGAGGCGGAGCTTGCAGTGAGCCGAGATGGCGCCACTGTACTCCAGCCTGGGCGACAGCCAGACTCTGTCTCAAAAAAAAAAAAACAAAAACAAAAAACCATCAGGTCTTGTGAGAACTCACTCCCTGTCACGAGAACAGCAGCATGGGAGTAACGGCTCCCATGATTCAATTACCTCCCACCAGGTCCTTCCTATGACACGTGGGTATTATGGGAACTAGAATTCAAGATGAGATTTGGGTGATGACACAGCCAAACCATATCAGGGTCCGTATTATACTCATTCTGGAATAATTTACACTAACAATCTCTGTCCTCTTGCTCAAGGTCCTCAACCTTGGCTGCATGATAGAATCACTTGGTGAACTTCAGAAGAACACTCTTGCTTTTTAAAAAACCTTCCTTTTTTCTTTCTGCTTTGCAGATTCAGCTTATCTATGGCGAGCATGGGTATCACTTTTCATTTTGGTAAAGCTTCCTAGGGTATCCCTACGTGCAGCCACAGTTAAAAAGGATTTTTTAAGGGAAGAGTTTCAAATATGGAGATCCTATTTCTGTATGAAAGTAGCAGCAGCAAGGCAGCCATCTCCTCCGGAGCAACATGTCAGAGGCCCAGGTGCCCTGGCCATCATCGCTGCCCCAGGTTTCCCAGTGCCACAGGAAGGTCCTGTCCCCCAGTACCTGGAAGGGCTTGGTCACTGGGTGCTTCTTATTCTTTGCTCATCAGGCAGGAAAACCAAGCTCATCCTAGGCAGTTCTGCAGCAGGGATTTAATTCTGGTTATAAAGGTGTAGAAGGAGCAGACAAGTTAGGTAACCTGAGATTATCAACGAGAGGAAGATGCTTCCACCTTCGGGGTCAAGGGACAAACGCTGGGGGTGATGACCCCAGGGGTGAATTCACTGGATAAGAGCTGGGTCTACACTGAGAGTTTCCCTGTGGGAGCTGCAGCCGCAGAGGAACGGGGGCCACTGCCTGTGACACCATCAGAAGCAGAGGCCAAAAAACACCCAGGCTTCTTTTTTCCTTCCCACTGTCAACTGCCCACCAGGGCCTCCTGCTGGTTACATGTAGCCAAAATCCAGTTGGCAAGGGGTCCGGAAAATGTAGTTTGCAGGGATCACTCAACGAAGGAAGGGCAGGAAATGGACTGAAACTAGACAAGCCACTGTGGAACACACTCCCACCCAAACCCCACCCCAAACCCCACCCCAGCCCCACCCCAGCCCCACCTCCAGCCCCACCTCCAGCTCAGCAGCGCATGGTCCCAGCATTACAGTAAAATGTGGCGAGGGCTATGATATGAAGAAAGCCTGGCACAATCCCTAAAATTGGGGCAACTAAACCCAGGGGGTTAGAGGGTTCCCCGAGACAGGGCCTTTGAGCTGAAAGCTGAACAATAAGTGAGAGAAAGCCAGGAGGAACAGGCAGGGGTATTTTAGGAAGAGGGGCCATTGGGAGTGAAGAGACTTTGAGGAACTGAAAGATCACTGGTCTGGGGGTGCAATGTGCAGAGGCCCAGACACATTCTCACATCGGGGAGCAAGGCTGGGGTGGGATCCTGCATCATTGCTGGGTGGTGGAAGCGGGGCTGGGGAGCTGTCTTCCACACTCATTCCTCTGACTTTTTTTTTCTTTGAGACCATGTCTCACTCTGTTGCTCTGGCTGGAGTGCAGGGGCATGATCTTGGCTCACTGCAATCTCCGCCTCCCAGGTTCAAGCGATTCTCCTGCCTCAGCCTACCAAGTAGCTGGGATTACAGGTGTGTGCCACCACATCCAGCTATTTTTTGTATCATTATTATTGTTATTATTTTTTAGTAGAGTTGGGGTTCCGCCATGTTGGCCAGGCTGGTCTCTAACTCCTGGCCTCAAACCATCTGCCTGCCTTGGCCTCCCAAACTACTGGGATTACAGGCATGAACCACCGTGCCCAGCCTCCTCCAACAGTTTTAAAAACATAGTTTTAATAACTGCCAGGTCAACATTTTATCTTTAAAAAAGAAACAGTCTTTGAGAAGCTGTCACGTTAGGAGGACGTGCTCTGGGGAGCCCCCGAAATCTTTTACTTGGATGCATCCTCTCCCTCTGATCTCAGCCTTTGTTTTCCCTCCTTGATCACTATGCTCCAGCTACCCTGGGACCTCTGCCTGCTCCACAGACACACCACATCTGCATTTGCTCTCCCTCCAGCTACTCTCTGCATGTTTGCTCCCTATAGAAGTCAACATCGTCAAACACTTAAACACCCGCCTCAGGCAGACACCTGAAGGCCTGCAGCTCCAGAAACTATCACATTGCTAGGCTGTCGCTGTTGCCCTTAACACCATTGGAAATCTCGTTTGGTTTTCCTTTGTTCATTTTCTATCTTCTCTGGTAAGATGTAAGCACCTCTAGATGAGAAACTTTGTGTTGGCCACTGTTGTATCCCCAAGGTTTAGAATACTACCTGGAAGTATAGGAGGGGATGAATACATCTATATTAGTTAATAATAACATAATGAATTTATGTTCCTTTGTTCTAGCTTCCAGCTTAATCCTTCTTTCCTTCCTTCCTTCCTTCCTTCCTTCCTTCCTTCCTTCCTTCCTTCCTTCCTTCCTTCCTTTCTCTCTCTTGCTCTCTCTTTCTGCAGGCTGGAGTACAGTGGCACTATCTCAGCTCACTGCAACCTCCACCTCCCAGGTTCAAGTGATTCTCCTACCTCAGGCTCCCAAGTCGCTGGGATCACTGGTGTGTGCCACCATACCTGGTTAATTTTTTTTTTTTTTTTTAGTAGAGATGGGGTTTCACTATGTTGGCCAGGCTGGTCTCGAACTCCTGACCTCAAGTGATCCACCCGCCTCAGCCTCCCAAAGTGCTGGGATTACAGACGTGACCCACTGTGCATGTCCCCAGCTTAATTTTCTTTGGGGACAGCATGGCTATTTGCATTAACCAACGCTCCTATAAACTTACTGGCAACATTGCAGAAGGGTGTATAGCCAACTGGTTAAGCTGATTTGGAGAAGCAAAAGTAAATTGAGGAAAAGATGGAGAGAAGGAAACTCACTTCTAGGGGGGCACTGTTGAAAGGCCGAGCTACTTAGCATCCCCAGTTTTGGAAAAGCCATTATGGAACGCCTTGAAAGCATCCTTAATAGAAAACAGATGAGCTGAAAAGAATGACCTCCCCGGAAGACAGTGGTCTTCAGCCATTCAAGTTGCTTGTCCCATGCAGATGATAAAGCACTTGACAAAATTAATATTAACAAACAGTCTTCAGTGGGAAGAGCCCTGCGTGGTGGGGTTTCAGTCTGCTGGGGCTGCTGTGCGTGGTGACGGGAAGGCAGGTTCTTTAAGCCCTGCCACCTCTGTACCAGGACCTGCGAAAGGGGCAGCCCAGTGTGATGGAGAGGACATGGGATCAGTGAAGCCCTGCTGCCTCTGTACCAGGACCTGCAAAAGGGGCAGCCCAGTGTGATGGACAGAACAGGGATCAGTGAAACCCTGCCGCCTCTGTACCAGGACCTGCGAAAGGGGCAGCCCAGTGTGATGGACAGAACATGGGATCAGTCAAGCCCTGCCGCCTCTGTACCAGGACCTGCGAAAGGGGCAGCCCAGTGTGATGGAGAGAACACAGGATCAGTGAAGCCCTGCCGCCTCTGTACCAAGACCTGCGAAAGGGGCAGCCCAGTGTGATGGAGAGAACACGGGATCAGTCAAGCCCTGCCCCCTCTGTACCAGGACCTGTGAAAGGGGCAGCCCAGTGTGATGGAGAGAACACAGGATCAGTGAAGCCCTGCCGCCTCTGTACCAGGACCTGCGAAAGGGGCAGCCCAGTGTGATGGACAGAACACAGGATCAGTGAAACCCTGCCGCCTCTGTACCAAGACCTGCGAAAGGGGCAGCCCAGTGTGATGGAGAGAACATGGGATCAGTGAAGCCCTGCCGCCTCTGTACCAGGACCTGCGAAAGGGGCAGCCCAGTGTGATGGAGAGAACACGGGATCAGTGAAGCCCTGCCGCCTCTGTACCAGGACCTGCGAAAGGGGCAGCCCAGTGTGATGGACAGAACACGGGATCAGGAATGGGGAAGTGGGCGGCTGGCCCTGATAGAGTGGATGTTCTCACTGCAGAGCTTCCCCGCATCCACCTGACTTAACGGCACGGCGGGCATGGCAGTTTTTTCCTGGGAAATTGCCCTTCTCCTACTGTATGGAGCTGTGATGGGAGACTACGTTCTGGGGGATGCTCCTCTGTTTTAAAGCTGAAGCGGCTGATTCCTCTTTCCCATTCTGTACGGTCAGTGTGACGTCACCAGGTGGACTTCCCTTCTAGGTCCTTGCCATTAAGTGTTGCAAAGAAGAAAGAAAAGAGAAAAGGGCTGCATTTGTCAGTGCCACGGGTAATGCTGGCTGACCCCTCCACCTGAGGCCCTGGCAAAGGCAGCTGCTGCCTGGCCTCTGGTCTCACTGGGTCAGGCTCACCCCCACGTGCCTCCTGCTGCCTCTTACAATCCCGTGGCCTCCTCCTCTTCACCGCATGGGTCCCTTTGGCTTAGGTTAGCCAGATTTAGTTCTGTTGTTTTGCAACTGATACACCTGGCTTGGCAATTACCCTTGCCCCTCCCTGGGCCCAGCTTCCCCACTTAGTGAACAGCGGGTACGGTAAGATGGCCAGATGATCTCCCTGCTGTGCCTTAACACCCTGGACTCTAGTAGTATTTGGCACCAACACTTTGGGAAGCCAGGGCCTGGAGAGAAGTCGCTTCAGATGACAAAATCCTACCTTCCTCAGGTTACCTGAGAATCATGTCAAACTCTTTCATCTCTAAATAGTTCCTTGTATTATGACACCAAGGTGGTCTGGCCTGAAATGCAGGCAGACGCTGTGAACAAATGTCTCCTCTGTGAGCCATCTCCAGACACAGTAAGAGAGTCAGATACCAGAAAAAATGCAGTGGATAGAAAAATAAATGGAGTATCAAAACAAGACTTCCCCGCACTGTTCTCCGGGGAGCAGTGTTTCCTTCCAGCTTCACCGATGGCGGTGACCCACCCTAAGAAGGGAACGCTGGCCGGCGAGCACCTCACCCTCCTCGGATGTGAGGGATGCAGTCGCCACCGAAGCTCGTTCCCTTCAGCAGCCGGGACGGACAGCTAGGGGCATTTTTCAAATCACAGGCACTGAGGCCGTAGCTGTTCTACTGCAGCAATCCGAGGGGACCTCCAATTTAGAAAAAGCCGTTCTTAGGAGTCTTGGAAGCTGCCTGCATGGAGAGTGAAGATGCTGAAATGAATGGCATCCTCTGAGAAATCAGTTTAAAGGCTGCAATTTCATCTTAGAGTAAACCGTTTAGGTGGGATCCCTGGACTGAGGGCTGTGGGGAATTGAATAACACTGTGTTCACACTGGAAATGGAAAACATCATCCTTGTTGAAAAATAGTTTTAGTCCCAGATGCCTCCCTGTGCTGAAGTGTTACAAAGCAACCGTGACAGCTGTTCTTTCACTTTCTCCAATTCCGAGCCTTGCTCGGGAGGGAGGGTGGCTCCGGGTTCACCAGGTGCAGGGGTGGGAGGTCCCTGGCTACCTCCATTTGCACCGCACAATGTGCATTCTTTCAAGAAACACCCACCAAGCACCTGCAATATGCAAGGCAGTTCTTAAAAAATGGGGGGCACAGCAGCCACAAAACAAAGACCTCATGTCCCGTGGAGCTTTCATTCCAGTGTATGTGGGGTTGGGGGGCAGGGGATGGGGGGAGAGTTACAGTGGCTCTCCGTGGTGAATATGCAGCCCATAGCACGTGGCTCAGCACTGAGCGATGCTCCCGAGATGTCAGCTGTCATGGACTCGTACGGGCACATCCCCTTTGATGCAGCACCCCCCCAGGGTGGGGACACTGCCCAGAGTCTGTGCCAAGCTGTGCAGGGGGAAGGACTCAGTGCTGACCCAGGAGCAAATGATTCTCAGACCCCACAGAGGTCAGGGACGCCTGCGGTGGAGGTGGGGGCTCTCCCTTGGCTGATTTCTTTGTTCCCTCGTTTCCTCAGTGGGTGGCGGGGGAGGGGCGGTGGGTGGGCCGGCATTGAGAGCAGGTCTTATGTTGGGGTACAGAAGGAGCCCCATTGCTCTCTAACTCAGGAGAGCCAGAGGTTGGAGCTCAGGCTCCTACCACACCTGCCAACATTCTTTCCATGATTTTGTAGGCAAGCAGGAAGCCTTAGGCTGTGATGAGATGAGAGAGATGGAAACTAAAATGCACTGGAGGTTGGAAGCTGTACAGGAGAGGGAAAGAGTCTGCATTGGCCCCTGTACTATGTCTCTCATCTTCAGAATTGTTCAAGGGATTGGAACCTGGTGGAATGAGTGGAGAAAGAGATGGGGACCCGTATTTAGGGTGTAGATGCCCTGAGCTGGGTGTCGAATGTGCCTCAGCTCACATAGACCTCAAAACAATGCCATAAAGTAGGCACCGGCCTCCTGCAGAATCAGGACCTGCCCCAGTGCACAGAGCTGCTGGAGCAGGACCGGAACCCAGACCAACTCAACTCCAATTCCCATGCAGGAATCAGGCATATCCAGGTCAAAGCCTGAGCTCCATGGATTGGCTGTGTGACTGTCTCCACATCGCAATATGCAAAGTGGGAGTGAGGTCACACCCGTCATGGGCTTGCCTGGAGAGTGGAAAGGACCAGCTCCAGCTCCACTGAGGGAGAGATCTGTTGCTTACTTTAATTTGAGGAGAGAGAGAGAGAGAAAGAGAGAGGGAAGGAGAGAGGGAAGAGGGAGGAGAGAGAGAGAGAAAAGGAAAATGGAGACGGAAGAAAGAGAGGTAAGAGAGAAGATAAAGGACAGAAAGAGAAGAGAGAGAGAAGAAAGAAAGAAAAGAAAGAAGGAAGGTGAGAGGGGAAGAGAGAGAAAGAGAGGGAAGGAGAGAGGAGAGAGGGAAGAGGGTGGAGAGAGAGAGAAAAGGAAGATGGAGAGAGAAGAAAGAGAGGTAAGAGAGAAGGAAGATGAGAAAGGAAAGAAAGAGAAGACAGAGAGAGAAGAAAGGAAGAAAAGAGAGAAGGAAGGTGAGAGAGGAGAAGAGAGAGAGAAAGAAAGAGAGAGCAGAGAGAAGAACCATGAGAATTTGGATGACTGTGGCTGTGGCTTCAGGGAACCCCACTGCAGAGCCAGGCTGGCTACAGAGGGAAACGTGGCCCTAGGATCCCAAAGGCAGCGGCTCACCCTGAGAAGGGCCCAGGCCTCCTGATTCTCGAAGAATGGAGACAGTGACAGGGCCAGGACCCTGCAGTTAAATGGCCCATAAGAAAAGGGAATCTGGGAGCCTGGAGGTCCTCGCTATGGGGGAATCCCTGGAGGTCAGCCATCTTCCCTCCCCATCCCCTAAGCCCGTGTCCCCTCCGTGGCTGTTCTGACAGGCCATCCCTCAGCCTCAGCAAGTTTCCAGCCAGGGCAGGGAGCTTAGCATCTCTTAAAACTGCCAATTCCATTGTCACAGCCTGGCTGCCAGGAAGTCGTTCTTTATCTGGAGTGGAAATCTGTGGGGATAACTTCCTGCCGTTAGTCCCAAGTCAGCTTTGGAGGATAATGAACTTCACTCATTCATCCATTGCATCACTCATCTGGTCCTTCCATCATTTGTCCGTCCACTGAACACACATTCCTGAGAACCTGCCATTCAGAAACTGGGAAGAGTGTGTGGTCAATGGGGAAGATGCAAACACGGGAGCTTCTGTTCCCCTGGGGTTAGGAGTCCCATTCTCAAATGTCCAAGAGTGCCAGTGAGTAGGAGATAAAAATAAGTGAAGCGATACAGGCGTGTAAAAACTAAACAGCAGCAGCATGGTGCTGTGTGATGACCTTAGGCGCAGCCTCCGTGTCAGGGTAGGATGATGACCTGGAGCCTGCCTGGCCCAGTTAAAGCGGCAGCTGCTAGCTACAGGGACCTTCAGCTTTTCCAGTAAGGCCAAGAATCTGAGTATTTATGTAAAGCCTCTTGGCTGTGTCTGTTTTTTTTTTTTCTTTTTTTTTCTTTTTTTTGAGTCTTACTCTGTCGCCCAGGCTGGAGTGCAGTGACACAATCTCAGCTCACTGCAACAACCGCCTCCCGGGTTCAAGCGATTCTCCTGCCTCAGCCTCCTGAGTAGCTGGGACTACAGACATGTGCCACCATGCCTGGCTAAGTTTTGTATTTTTAGTAGAGATGGGGTTTCATCACGTTGGCCAGGCTGGTCTTGAACTTCTGACCTCAAGTGATCCACCTGCCTCGGCCTCCCAAAGTGCTGGGATTACAGGCGTGAGCCACCGTGCCTGGCTGTCAGTTTTTTTAACTTGGCAAATACTTCAATAAAAGATGTAAAGAGACAAATGGGGCAGGCTGGTGGGAATGTAAAATGGTGCAGCCACTTTGGAAGACAGCCAATCAGTTTTTTAAAGGGTTGAAAATAGAGCTCCCATATGATCCAGAAATTCTACTCTTAAGTGCACATATCATATGGAAACATATCTCTGCATAAAAACCTCTACAAGAATGTTTCTAGCAGCATTTATTCATAAAAGCCCAGGAGGAGAAACCCAAAAGTCCATCAGCTGACAAACGGTTGAACAAAATGTGGTCTATCCACACGCTGGGATGTTACTCCGCCATACAAAGGAAGGAGGCATGGACGACCCCTCAGACCATGACGCTGAGTGGAAGACACCAGTAACAAAAGGCTACACACTATGATTCCACTGACACGAAATGCCCAGAACAGGCAAATCCACAGAGACAGAAAGCAGATGAGTTTTTGCCGGGGGCTGGGAGAGGCGGGGAGGGGGTGTGACTGCTAATGGGTATAGGATTTCTTTTTGGGATGATGAGAATGTTCTAAAATTGATTGTAGTGATAGTTATGCAACTCTGCAAGTACACTAAAAACCATTGAATTGTACACTTTAAATGGGCAAACTGTGTAGTATGCATTTATAGTAATAAAAGTGTTATATTAAAAACAATAAAGCGTGGCTGCAGTGGCTCATGACTATAATCCCAGGACTTTGGGAGGCTGAGGCAGGAGGATCACTTGAGGCTAGGAGTCTGAGGGCAGCCTGGGCAACATAGTGAGGCCCCTTCTCTACAAATCATAAAATTATAAAAACTAGCTGGGTGTGGCAGTGCATACCTGTGGTCCCAGTTCCTCAGGAGGCTGAGATGGGAGGATGGCTTGAGCCCAGGAATTCAGGGCTGCAATGAGCTGTGATGGTGCCACTGTACTCCAGCCTGGTGACAGAGCGAGGCCCTGTCTTTAAAAACAAAAACAAGGCTGAAGAACATATGTCTGCCTGAGGCAGCCTCAGCCTGCCTGCATGCAGCTTCCAGTCCAGCATGTCTACACCCCTTGTCCCTGGACAGCCTGAACCTCCTGCCTCTCCTTATGTGATGTGACTCAACACCATTCTCCTTAATCTGGCAGGAGAATAACAGTCTAAAAGGGAGTTGCCAAGACTGAGGTGCTGTTCTTGCTCTGGCCAGAGGAACCGGGTGGCAGTGGGGGAGACCCGGAGTCCCTCGTTGGGAACCTGAACCTTGACTCGCACAGCCTTGGCTCTGACTGTGCAGCTACGTTACGCCACAGTTTGCCAACTGTCATTTTCTAAGCATTGAGAATTTGCAAGCTTTTCTTTTTCTCCACCTGCACAGTTTCTGAATTACATGTTTCTCATCCTGTTTTCCTGAGTGGTTTATTTTCTGACCCAGTTGCTAACTTACGAGTATACATCTCTTTTAAGCTCTGCCGTCTGTTTTCAGGACATCATAACAGGCAGTAGTAAGCTCTTGGATCTGGATCCTGTCATCCCGAGTCTCAGGCAGGCCTCCTTGTCCCAGATCCCTTGTGAATGCGCTAACTCTGACTTCCACATTGCCCTCCAATGGGTACACGTGTGCTTCAGCCTGTGGCCAGAGTGTCCTGGCCCTAGCCCAGCCCAGGAGAGCCCATGGGTAGGCCTTCGTCAATCTCCCAAAGCCTCCAAATCCCAGAGAAGTAATTTCTTTTTGGGTTATAATGGTTCACTCAATGAACAACCTCCACTGTTTATTTTTCTTCCTCTTGAGGAAGGCACAGTAATGATTCATGAAACTTTGTTGCTTCAAACATAACAACAACGATGATGATGAATAAGAGTGATTCTAAGCACTGCACGTGCAGTGACCATTTAGTACTCATAATAACCCCAGGAGGTAAGTACGCTTTATTCCCACTTTACAGATGAGAAAACTGAGGCACAGAAAGCATAAGTACCTTGCCCAAGGCTGCACTGCTGATAAGAGGAAAAAAAAAAGGAATTCAAATCCAGGCTTATTCCAATCCAGCCTCTTTCAGGTATCAAATAGGTGCTACAGGCCCTGGAAAGTGAATGCTGAGCAAAACTTCTACTGCCTCTGTGCTGGGAGATCATTCTGGTATTTCTGCATGTTTTATGACAGCTTTTCATGCTAAAATAGACAAAATAGATAATGCTAAAATAGATAATAAAGAATCAGGGAAATCTACTACTATACGATGCGTCACGACGCTATCGAGAGAAGGTAACTTATAAGGGGGTGGGGGGCTGTGGGGAGGGGGAGGTGCAGGCTGTGGATTTTTAGACTAAAACCCGGAAGATGAACAGAGGCCAGTGCACAGTGGGCAGACGGGCAGTGTGGGTTGGGAGGGAGGCAGGCGGAGTGAGAGGGACGGAGGGAGCCAGGTGAGCATGGAGGGAGGTCTGGGCGGAGGGATGCAGGCTGCAGAAAAGTCTGATCTTGGTCCCGAGGGCAAGGGGAGGCCCTTGCAGGGCTGCATGCTGGATAGCTTGCTGTGGCGTGGCTGGTGGAGGGGCCTCATGTTCTGCACTAACGCTTGTTCCTTGTGCGCCTTGCCTTCGTGTCCTGCATCGGGAGAGCTGTGCATGACTCCTTTCCAGCCGGGAGTCTGTGGATCCCTCTCCATATGTAGGGAACTGACATGACAACCTGGTTCTCACCCTGGAGCCTGACACACCCTGCAATCTGGGCTGTGGTTGTTGGTCGTACTGCTTTCAGGCTCGCTGACTGTCCTCCAGTCCCAAATGCTCCCAAGGCAGCTCCAGTCTGCAGCCCTTCCATAGACTGTCTCATAAAATCAGCAGCAGCATTGCACGGTGTCATGAGTTTGCAAACACAGTCCCTGACTTTCTCTTCTTACACCAGGTATCTTGGCTTGTGGGCTGCTATAATAAAATCTCACAGACTGGGTGACTTATCAACCACAGAAACATACTGCTCACAGTTCTGCAGGCCGAAGCCCAGGGTGAAGTCAGTTTTGGTGTCTATCGAGGGTCCTTCTCCTGGTTCATAGATGCTGTGTCCTCACTTGGTGGAAGGAAAGAGGGAGCTCTCTGTGGCCTCTTTTATTAAGGCGTGAATCACATCCCTGAAGGCTTCATAGTCCCCACTCCCTAATACCACCACATTGGGAGTTACATTTTAATATATGAATTTTGTGAGTAGGGGGGACACAAACACTCAGTCCATAGCACTGGGGCAAGGCTTGGATTCAAGCAACCCATGGCGATTCCCAACTAAAAGACTCCAACTACGTACATATGAATGGATGAATGAATGAACACACACACATATTGGAAACAGATTTTTTTTAATTAAAAATTTTGTTTTTGAGTCAGCTTCTTGCTGTCACCCAGGCTGGAGTGTAGTGGTGTGATCTTGGCTCACTGAAGCCTCAACCTCCCTGGCTCAAGCAATCCATCTGCCTCAGCTTCCTGAGTAGCTGAGATTACAGGCACATGCCACCACACCTAACTTTTTAAAATTTTTTGTAGAGATGGGGTTTCACCGTATTGCCCAGGCTGATCTCGAACCCCTGAGCTTAAGTGATCCACCTGCCTTGGCTTCCTAAAGTGCTGAGATGACAGGTGTGAGCCACTGCACCCAGCCAGAAAGAGACATGAAAGTCATCTTGTGACCAATGTCTTCTGTACTCTGGAAATTTGAATCATTTCCTCATCTTAAAATGAGGGTACACCAAAGTGCCTCTGTCCTAGGGTGTTACAAGAATTCAATATGCTTTGCACAGAGTCTGACCCGGAGTGAGTGCTATTTAAGAGTTGGATGCTGCCACTGTTATTTTTATTACTATTATCCTTAAGCTCCGGTCTCCAAACTTCATATTTGGAATGCATATCGCCTGCATCATGTTTTCCTCATTCGAGGTACCTATTGTTCTGTTATTTACTTTGTGTTTTCTCTGTAAATCGACTCACTTTTTTTCCTCAAACTTACACACATTTATTTAACAGAGAACTGTATATCAACGCATCACTTTGAAAGTGAGATTCCCTTGCCAATATAAAATCAATAAAGTGAGTGCCTCATTAGCTCTTCCTGCAGGAGAAAGTCCTGAGCTTGAAGGCTGATCCCCAATAGGACTCATTGGGAGAATCTGAGAGTGCAATAGATGCAATCACACTCTCACTTTGTGATTTGATTGGCTTAATGCCATTGTGTACAAGATCCACATAAAGTCATCTGCTACGGTCTGAATGTTTGTGCCTTCACTGTCCCCCGGATAAATCCAGATGCTGAAATCTAAGCCCCCGAGGTGATGGTGTGAGGAGGTGGGGTTTTAGCGAGGTGATTAGGTCATGAGGGTGGGGCCTTCCATGACTTGGCTTAGTGACATTACAAATGAAGTCCCAGCGAGCTCCCTTGCCCCTCTGACCACGTGAGATTAGAGCGAGAGGATGGCTGTCTAGGAGGAAGGGAGCCCTCACCGGATACAGAATGTCCTGGCACTTTCATCTTGAACTTTCCAGCCTGCAGAACTGTGAGCTCCATTCCTGCTCTTCATAAGCCACTCAGGCCATGTCACTTCATTATAACAGCATGGATGAACTAAGATACCATCTTATGTAATACTTTGGGCAATAAGGCCTATTTGGCCAGTGCTATCCACTGCTGCCAACACCCACTGGAAACAGCACCACAAGAATGCATTCCCTGAATGGAGCTGTACATGATGCATCCCCACACTGGGCAATTCCCTTTCCATTCTCCGTCTGCGTTTATGGCCCAACGTATCTGTGAATATGGCTCTAAGTGAAAAAGGAAGAGCAGTCACTGAAAAGCAGGGTTTCCAGGTCCTTGGCTCTGTTTTTCCCCATGTCCTGTGACCTCTGCACCGCCAGAGGAGAGCAGGTGCTGCCCAGGAAGGCTCTCAGGGAGGCAGGAATTGTCCCAGGCAGCAGGGAGGGCTTTTGCTGAGTCTGAGCACAGTGCTCCCCACAGCATGAGCCAGACGTGGCTTCAGGGATGAGGCAAGGATGAGAGTAGTTTAAATCGGCTTTATGTAAGACAAACATCTTCCTTCCCGTGCTGGCTTAGCTTCCTGCTTAATATTTGCCACAATTTTCTTTCCACAAAAGGCACAGTTGTTTTGAGAGAGAGAGGGCGAGACAGAGAGAGAACAAAACAAGGAAGATGCAGAGGAAAAGTCTCACACATCATTAAGGAATATTTAAATAAAGGCAGCAGCTTGGCAGTTTTATTTGCTTATGTAATAGTGGAAAAATACAAGCCCAAATCCCATTTCCCCCTGTAGTTAATAATCCTTCTAACCATAACAGAGGAGAATTCTAGTCTTGCAAAGTAGGTCACAGATTGCTAAATATATACGGCTAAATAGATCTTTATAATATATATAATATATTTATAAAAACACAATATATTAATAGATGCCTATACTATAAGTCACATATAAGCACATATTATATATTTATAATAATATATAATGATAAAGTATGTTTGGCTATGGTCATTGTTTAACTTTTTTCACATTTAAAATAGACATTTTAAACGGGACCCACGCGTGCAGTGGCAGACTTTCAAACATAACAAAAAATATGCAAAAATTTAGGTTTTCTCCCATCCCTGACCCTTAATTGCTCAAATCCCCTCCCATTGTAGAGCTTCCCAGAGATCCGCTATGCATTGATACATATATTCCTGTTTTATTTGTTCTTTTGCATTGTGGTAAGGTGCACATAACATAAAATTTGCGATCTGCACCGTTTTTAGGGGTACAGTCCTCAGCACCAAGCACATTCACGTTGTTGTGCAGCCGTCACCACCATCCATCTCCAGAACAACTTTCATCTTGTAAAACTAAACCTCTGTCCCCATTACACACGAACTCCCCACTTCCCCCTCATCCCAGCCCCCGGCACCGCCCTTGTATTTTCCATCTCTATGAATTCGACCACTCTAATTATCTCTGCTAAGTGGAATTCTACAGTATTCATCCTTCAGCGACGGGCTGATTTCATGGAGCATAATGTCCTCAAGGTTCTTCCATGCCGTGGCCTCCCTTTCATTTTCTTTTTAACCTCAAATAGTAGCACACCGCACACGCCGCTTGCTGCTTTGACTTTGTGATATTTCTTAGAGAATGTTCCAGATCATTGGGTACACATGTGACTCATTTTAAATGGCTATACAATATTTCAGTTAAGGGAAGTCCCAGAACTTATCTGACCATTCCCCAAGGCCATGATAGATGTCTCAGTGCCTTTGTGCACCTCTCCTGCAGGACACAGTCCTGCAAGAACAGTTGGGTCATAGCCTTTGGGCATTTAACATCTGTCACTGCAGAACACACTCCTGCAAGAATGGTTGGGTCATAGCCTTTGGGCATTTAACATCTCCTGTCACTCCAGGACACACTCCTGCAAGAATGGTTGGGTCTTAGCCTTTGGGCATTTAACATCTCCTATCACTAAACCACTATCCAGAGATGGCATTAGATTACAGGCTCAATAACAATATCCCCAAATATACATTTTTTCACGTGTGTGGTGATTTGGCATCAAGAACATAGTGTTCAAAAAAGTAGCCACGGCCTGTACATGTAGAGACGTTTCATGGCTGCAAGTGTGAAGACAGTCCATCAGTTGCTGATGCATTCATTGCAGCCCCCAGTGAAGCATGCCTCCTGGACTCAAGCCTTTCCTAACTGTTACCCTGGAATCTAGGCTGGCCCTGTGAAAGGGTTTTCCAAAGACAATTGGCAGACATGATGCTGCACCAGATGGGGACCTAAGTCTTGAGGTGTCGTGGCAGCTTCTGCTGTGTGCTCTGGGGAAAGCCAGCTTCTAACTGCCCCGAGGCCACCATGGTGGGAGGAGTGGAAGCTGCCTGTGGGGACAGCCATGTGGAGGACAGCAAAGACCCCCTGACCCTCGCCCAGTGGAGCATCCAGCTGACAATAGCTGACACCCATTTGCCAGCTGCACAGATGGGGCCATGTGGACTTTCTGGACCCAGTTGAGGTGGCCTCAATGGGTGCCACATGGATCAGTGTGAGCACCTGCTGGGTCTCACCAGAATGATGCACACGTGAAGAGCAGCAGAAAGATGGCAGTGAAAAACTGCACGTTGGGGTTGCCTGTTACACAGCAATTATTAACCCTACAGACCATTCGCAGCAGAGTGGGATATACACAAAAGGTAGGAAACCAACCCCAGACCCTAACAGTGTCAGTGTTTAGGTGGGGAGAGACCCAAAAACGAGTACTTACACTAGAATATGCTAAGGGCAAAAATACAGTGTGTGCAAAGTGCTACGGTTCAAGAAGGATGAGAACGACTAACTTTACCAGCTGACAGAATTGAAGGGGGGCTTCCTGGAGGAGGTGACATGTGCTCTGGGTCCTCCAATGATATTGCAACTTTCATGCATAGAACTCCAGAAAGTTTCTCATTAATTCCAGTGGTCTCCTGCTTCCAAGGAACTATTTCCTGTAGAGGCCAACAAAGGTCAGGGGACTTTCTCTGAAATGTTCTCCAGCTGGGGCAGAGATGGTGACTGAGAACTAAAACCATGTGAGAAATATCTCCAATGCCAGCCAGAAGATTGCCTCAACAGTGGATCATCTGCCTCTTTCAGTTTGGATTAAGAAATATGCCTTGGCAGGAACTGTCTTCATCCTGCTACAAAATACCTGAAATGCACAGCCAGCACCCTGGCTGGAGCTTTCTTTTTGCCTCTTGAAGAGCAGAAATGCTCGGTTAGGTCTTCTCCTACTCATTTTCTCCCAGAGCTCCAAGAGTCCCACAGAGCCATCCAGCAGAGACACCCTGGGGAGACTCCTCATTCAGCTTTTTCTCTGCAGGAGTGAAACCATGGATGAAGACGTTTGAATGCTGCTCTTTCTGCCAAGGAGGCCGGCTTCATGCATAGCTTCTTCAGCCCTCACTGATGTAACTTGTGGTTGGGGTGGGGCGGGGGGCGGCTGCTGTGTGGCCACTGGGCCTCCATCTGGGGGTGCTCGGGAATACTCGGCACACGTTGAGAGAGGGAACCAAGGAGCAGTATTTCCCCTCCTGTCCTCTAGGGTCCAGCCATTCCCAGCTGTTGACGGAGCTCTCTCAATGGCCTGGAGTCTTCCCTGTTCCCAGCATCAGGTAGGACCAGTGAGGTCCAATCAACACCAGTCTGATTTAAGGTGAGCCTTTCTGGAGGTGATTGCTGCAAGTGGAGAACTCTTTTCCACCTGCAGAGCAACTTTTCTTCAGTACTTAGCTCAAAATTCTTTTTTGTAAAGCTTTTTTTTTTTTTTGACCAATATTCTGCATAAGGGAGACTTAGAATCTCATCACTGAAATAATTCCCCCCAGTGCATTGCATGCCTTTGCATTTTCAAAAAACTCTTACTTATGTATATGTTGTATAGTGTACGATGTTGGCACACAAGTGCATCTATTTAACCTGATACAATCATACCTATTAATGAATTGCATGCTCAAAAATTACTTACAATTAGGAGTATAAGATCAAAGATGTTTGGAAACTAATGATATATATTGATTTAATTAGCCATGTCCCTATTGATAAACTTTTGGGTTGTTTTCAGTGTTTTTCTCTTATAAATAATACTGCAGTGAGTAAAACCTTGATGCCTTTTTCTGAGTTCTCTTCTCAGCCACTACAAATGGAACTGCTGTTCCCTAAAGTGTAAACATTTATGAATTGAATGGAAAATTCCAAATTGCTTTCCAAAGTGTCTGTACAGGGCTGGGCACCATGGCTCATGCTTATAATCTCAGCACTTTGGGAGGCCGAGGTGGGAGGATCGCTTAAGCCCAGGAGTTTGAGGCTGCAGTGAGCTAAGATTTTTGCTACTGCACTCCAGCCTGTGTATATCAGTCCGTTTTCATGCTGCTGGTAAAGACATACCCGAGACTGGGAAGAAAAAGAGGTTTAATTGGACTTACAGTTCCACATGGCTAGGGAGGCCTCGGAATCATGATGGGAGTCAAAAGGCACTTTTTACATGGCGGTGGCAAGAGAAAATGAGGAAGATGCAACAGCAGAAACCCCTGATAAACCCATCAGATCTTGTGAGACTTATTCACTACCATGAGAACAGTATGGGGGAAACTGCCCCCATGATTCAGTTATCTCCCACCAAGTCCCTCCCACAACACATGGGAATGATGGGAGCACAATTCAACATGAGATTTGGGTGGGGACACAGAGCCAAACCATATCACCAAGTCCCTCCCACAACACATGGGAATTATGGGAGCACAATTCAAGATGAGATTTGGGTGGGGACACAGAGCCAAACCATATCACTGGGTGACAGAGTGAGACCCTGTCTCAAAAAAAAAAAAAAAAGCATCTATATCAATGTATACTCCCACACAGTGTGTAAGAGTCTGTTTTGCCTGCATCCCCATTCACCTGTGAGATTATGAAATGCTTGAATTGACACTGATCTGAAATGAAATCTTATTGTTGTTTTCATGTGCATTTCCTTAATTCCCAGTGATATGAATATCTTTTCCCAGGTTTAATGGCAATTTTTATTTCCTTTCCAGTGAATTGCCTGTTCATATTGCTTGCCTATTTTCCATTGGGTTATATTTATCTTTTTCTTATTCTCGATACTATTCCTTGTCTGTTACATGGGTTGCAAATATTTTCAACTTCCTCTTCTATGGTGGTCTCCTCGAGAAGGCCACGCAGTCACTGAAGCCTGGGATCCTGTCGTTGGAATCTCTGACCCTCTGATATCTGGCTCCTTGTCTGCCACAGAGTTGGGTGTGGCATTTGCTGAGGAAATGTAGGAAGGATTCGCGGAGCTGAAGCCACTTGTTTGGCTCTTCTAAGCTGGAGTCTGGCAGCCTGCACCCCCTCAGTACACAACTCAATTTTTCTCAACCTTTTCTCAATGGCATAAAACCATAAGCTATACATCACCCCCAATTCATCTCTTCGGGGAATCTGAATAAAACATCTGCTTTCTCCATTTCCTCATAACTTTGTTCCTTTATGACTTGGCACTGCTTAGATCACCCTGAACCAGAGCCCCCTCGAGCTAATGCAGTAAAAAGAGAAGATGAGAAGTCAGGCAAATCGACATCAGCTGCCTGGCTCTGAAACACACTCCAGCTGGGTCACAAATGTGTCTAATATCCTGGTTGGTCATTATCATGGCGAACTTTGCATTTTAAAGACTCGAAAGAGGTTCAGATTCAAGGAGCCCAGGATTTGTGGTAACTGCTGTGATGAGAATCCATCCTTTTCAAAGGAAAGTCAAAGTGAGCTGTGAAATACTGCGAAACCCACAGATGCAATGTGCCCTTTGCAGATGCAATAAAGGGTGTTTCCCCTCCCCTCCGGTGGAAGCAGGAGTCTGCAAGGGGCCTCACCACGGACATATGCTGCACATTTGTTCAAGGACTGACTGGGTTTTGGAACTCACTGTGATTTGCAAATTAAACATTTCTTTTGTTAGTGTTTAAAAGGAAAAATTAAAAAAAAAAAAGATTCCCGGAATGGGGATTCCAACAGCGTTTTGATATGGTCTGAGCACTCCGTCTGAGCCCACACATGTCCGCATTAATCATTGGCAGTGACTTTATATCTGCTCCCTGATCTGGTGCAAACTTCCCTCTGACTCTCTAGAGCCCTCATGATCTTCCTGCAGCTCTAGCTCTCTTTTCTTCTTAATAAGACCCTCAGCTTCTGGAGGGTGGGAGGTTTGGTGTTGTAAACTAGTGGTTCTCAACCAAGGGCAATTTTTCCCCCCGCAGGACATTTTTCATTGTCACAATTGGGATAGAGGAGGGTGTGCAGTCGGCATCTAGTGGGAAGGGCCATGAATGCCACTAAATATCTAGCAGGCACCCGAAAGCCCCCACCACGAAGAATTACTGGCCTAAAGTGTCAACAGAGCCAAAGCTGAGAAGCCCTGCTGAAAATGCAGATGCCTATGGGGTGGGGTAAGTCATATCACTGAGGGTAGCAAGCTGGCGCGAGCGGGCAGTATAAGTTTAGTCTCAGGGAGCGGTGGGGACTGTCGCTATAAGAAAAATCATACTCCTTCTCCATCCTGATCAATGCCATGTGCAATGCACCTCTGTCCTTTGCAAGAGAATTCAAAAATTCAGATTTTTAGATAAAATGTGTTGATTTTAAAATCACTGCATGGAGTGAAAAAAATATATCTACTTTGGTCATCCAATTTCCCACGTTGGGCCGTGACCTTGGACTCCCTCTAACCAGGCTGCAGTGAGGTAAGATTTATTAATACCTGCCAGGCTATTTCATGGGTTATGTTTGTTTGCTTTTATTTTTATTTTATTTTATTTTATTTCATTTTTTGAGATGGAGTCTGGCTCTGTCGCCCAGGCTGGAATGCAGTGGCGCGATCTCGGCTCACCGCAAGCTCCACCTCCCAGGTTCATGCCATTCTCCTGCCTCAGCTTCCCCAGTAGCTGGGACTACAGGCGCCCGCCACCACGTCCGGCTAATTTTTTGTATTTTTTTTTTTTTTAAGTAGAGACGGGGTTTCACCGTGTTAGCCAGGATGGTCTCGATCTATCTGCCAGGCTATTTTCATGGGTTATTTTTATTTGCTTGTTTTTTAATCCTTCCAACAATTCACAGTATTATTCCCACTTTACAGATGGGGGAACTGAGGCTTGGAGAGATTACGTCGTCTGACCCAGGTCCCCCAGGCAGTACACATGGTGGGTTTGAACCTGTGTCTTTCTGGATCTCTCCTCACTGCCTGCGAACACGTGTGTCACAGTCTCTTTGCTGAATTGTTCCCTTTCTTTGAACCTCCCCATCCTCTTTACTTAAATTTTAGTCACCTATCCAGGTCCAGAGCAGTTCAAACTTCTCCAAAGAGCCTTCTTGACCACATACAGCCCACTCTTATCTCTCTCTGGATTCATACAGCAAAGTGGATCAAGACATTTATCCTGGCTCATTCTGGGTCAGTATCAATCAGCCCATCTCTCCAGCTTGAAGGCAGGGACTCAGTTAATCATTCTTCTCCTCTGCTTCCCTCTCTCCGGCCCAGCACAGAGGTAGGCACTCAGCAAAGAGCACGTGCATCATTTCTCTAAGTGGGCTCTGTGGGCCTTTTGTAGATCATCCCTGCAGGGAGAGGTTCTGCCATCCAACATATTTGGGAAGCAAGAAGTTTCCTTCCTGCAGGACTTATCAGTGCCTTTCCTACTATGTAATGTGCATTGGGATGCTCCAACAAAGAGAATATAAATTGCATTATCTTCCAAATGTATTTGAGAAGAGAAGCTGGGGGCCAGATGTTTGTTGGGAGGAGGGGTGGGTAATGCAAGAGGCATGTTCATGTTCTCCTTGCCCCAACACATATTCACAAAGTGGCAGTTTTTCAGCAATTTTAAAGTAGTATGTTGACAGGACAATTGATACATTCTTAATGGAAGACATTAGAGTAGAAACGATTTATTGATACAAGCCAGTATGTTGGACGTGTGAACAAAGCTGGGCTACGAGGCAGTGAGATATGTAGGGAGGGCAGAGCAAGGGCCTTCTTCATGTGTCTCCTTCCCCATCAACTGTGGCACTGAGGCCCGTGCATGGGCTGAGGAGGCTCCTTCAGGTGCTCGCCCCCAGGCTATAAGATGGCGCCACTGGCCACTCCACGAATGGAGCTTCGTTTTCCTTGGCAGCATTCGCTTGTGTGTGGTGCTAGCATTCCACTGAACAGGCTTCAGGAAGTTGGTTCAATTGTTGCAAGGCAGGGCTGGCATAGATAATCCCCTAAAAATAAAACTCCCCTAGTCACCTCTATTTGGAGTCATGTTTTTACGATCTCCCAAATTATAACTGTGTTTACCTATTACTAAAAAAAACCTTTTGGCTGGGCATGGTGGCTCACGCCTTTAATCCCAGCACTTTGGGAGGAAGAGGCGGGCAGATCACTTGAAGTCAGGAGTTCAAGACCAGCCTGACCAACATGGCGAAACCCTATCTCTACTAAAAATACAAAAATTAGCAGGGTGCGGTGGCAGGTACCTGTGACCCCAGCTACTTGGGAGGCTGAGGCAAGAGAATCACTTGAGCCCAGGAGGCGGAGACTGCAGTGAGCCGAGATCATGCCACCGCACTCCAGTCTGGGTGACAGAGCAAGACTCTGTCTCAACAATAACAACAACAACAAAAACCTCTTTAATTTTCCATTCTCAGGTAAGTTTAATAGGAGGAAAGGATCTACCTGGAAAGTCATTTGCATCTGATAATGGATAATAAGGTGACAAGTAGACTTTGAAGGTACAAACGAATTTAGATGGATACTCAAGTAAAAGGGTGTTATTGGTGGGCAGAATAGAAAAAGCACAGCTGGGAGTGGGTACCCAAGGAGCTCAGACGGAGGTGAGGGAGGGCTGGTGAAGGAGGAATTGAGAATCCATGTTGACATACAGGCTGCGACCAGTGTGAGAGGTGGGGCCGGCAGCCTGCCTCGCTTCCAGGCATGACCTATATTCTAATTTCAAATGCATCCTTCTGTTCATACAAAAGAGGATTAAGATGAAAGCTCTCTTGGGGCATTTGGAGGAAAGAAGGGAGCCATTTAGGCTCCCTCAGCTCCACTGGCGTGGAGGGAAGCGGGCCCAAGGCCAAGAATTTAATTGCATTTATTTTTATGGTTGGCTTTTATTTATGGCAAATGATACAGTTTTTTCATACTCGGTAATGACATAAAGTTTTCTCTTGAAATATATTTAAGAAGAAAAAAATGAGTTAATTTGAATATACAAGACAAACTAAATAATAATAGTATGTACTAATGACCTGCAGATATGGCAAACATGGTGAATGGCGTTTAGGAAACTCTTCCATGGCTACCTGAAGGCACTGCAGAGTCCTCATTTGAGGGGAGCCGTGAAGAAGGTGGTATTTCAAGCCTTCTAATAAGGCATCAAGGGCAGGACTAAAAGGGCAGGTACCTGCTTAACTGGAAGTGAGGAGGAGAGACTCATCCGAGGCCCTGGGGGGAGCTGAAGGCCACTGCTCTCTTTGTGACCCCAAGATGAGATCATAAAACTTTTAAAAGATCAATAGCCACTTCAGGAGGGCAAGGCTGGAGCGGAGAGCTGAGTTAATAAAAGCAGAGTGCACCGGTGGCGAGAGGCACGGTTCAATCCCTTGATGGGCCAATTAGTTTCCGAAAGAAACATTTTCAAGGCTTGGGGACAGAACGCTCAGCCACTGTCACAGTCAGAGATCTCACAGAAGCACAGCTTTGGTTCCAAAGCAGCCTGGAAAAGCGAGTGTCACTGGGGCTTGGGGAAGGTTTGTCTCCCAGGTTCTCCTATCCCAAGGGGGGCCATGGCCAGAGCCTCTGGGAACAAAATGATGATACATCCCCACTCTTAATGTACCAATTTTTCTCCCAACAGTGAAAAGAGACAGTAACAATGGGACTAAGAGCACAGGTTCCTGTGGTGTACCCATACAATGGAATATTCTCCAGACATAAAAAGAAATGAACTACTGATACATGCTATCATATGAATAAACCATGAAAACATGATGCTAAGTGAAGGAGGTCCAACACAAAAGACCACATATTTTGATTCCACATACATAAAATGTCCAGAATAGGCAAGTCCATAGAGACAGAGAGCAGATTAGTGGTTGATGGGGGCTGTGGGGAGGGAAGAAGGTCAAATGCCTGCTAGTGGATATGGGGTTGCCTTTTGAGGTGATGAAAATGTTTAAGAATTAAACAGTGGTGATGGTTGCAGAAGTATGTAAATACACTAAAAACCATTGGATGGTACACTTTAAAAGGGTGAATTTTAAATATGTGAATTGTATCTCAATAAAATGTACCACGAGAAACAAAAACTAAGAGAGTGATTAATTTTAAGCACATTTGAAGTTTTCTGAACAGCTTTCTGCCAGCAAAATGAAAAAGATTTTCCAACATCATCATCATCGTCAACAACAACAACAACAACAACGTCGATAACCAAAGCATGGGCCTGGGAGTCAGAATCCTGCCTTCAAAACTCTGTCACCCCTTAGGTGTGTGATCACGGACAAATGGCTTAACCTGTCTGAGTTTTCACATGTGTAACACAGAAATAATTGCAGAGGATGGATGTGACAATTAAGAGATGCATGCCAAGTGCTTAGCAAAGGCTGGCAAATAGAAAGTGTACAAGCATGTCGCTATTATCATTGATTACAAGCCATTTGTCACTCTATCCTAGTTACTGATCCAAGGGAAAGTCTCATGCCAAGGAAGATTAACTCAAAAGATAGGAACCGTTGAACAAAGAGAAGCTGCCCACTCATGGGCTGTTTTAATTAACTGAGTATATATATAACTCAACTTCAAGCTGCAGAGGTGATCAGCCTCCCCTTTGCAATGGTTTGCTCTTTTCTGTTTCAATTTTAAGGGCTTCTTCGGGAGAGAAGGCTTTGACTCTACCCTCACAGATACTGGGAGGCCACTGACTCCCCTCCCCTCCTCTCCTCTCCCCTCCCCTCCCCTACCCTCCTCTCCCCTCCCCTCCATTCCATTCCATTCTATTCTTCTATTCTATTCTATTCTATTCTTTTATTTTTTTCAGAGTCTCGCTCTGTACCCAGGCTGGAGTGCAGTGGCGTGATCTCAGCTCACTGCAAACTCCCCCTTCTGGTTCAGGTGATTCTCCTGCCTCACCCTCCCGAGTAGCTGGGATTACAGGCATGCACCACCAAGCCCAGCTAATTTTTGTATTATTAGTGGAGAGGAGGTTTCACCATGTTGGCCAGGCTGGTCTCGAACTCCTGACCTCAGGTGATCCACCCGCCTCAGCCTCCCAAAGTGCCATTCACTTTTCAGTTTAGGTCCTGACCATGAATTGTACCACGGGGACATTCATGATGCCCAAGAAAGGTGCAAGATATCAGCTTCAGATAATTTAGTGGCCACATATTGTAGGAAATACTCTGACAGGCTTCGAAGTGGACCAAAAGACTACTGAGTGTCATGAATGGCAAACTGTGCCACGTTTGGAACACATCTTTCCTGTTATTTGATTCTATGATGTTTGTATAGTGCGTTGTCCTTGACCTATTTTACAATTCCATAACTTTTAAATAAATGATAGCAATGGAAACAATTCTTGTCAATAGACATACAAATAAATTATGTTCAGTGGAAGGGCAATTGTTGCCCTCCACACCCATGTATAAAAGTCAGCTTTTCACCCACTTATAAATTTATCTCATGGTCTGTATATTTCTCTGCCTTTCATTGATAAAATTTCCTTTGAAATCCTACATTTTATAGACTCTTTCATTAATCATTAAGTAAAATATTTGACACATGTCCTTTTTTTTCTTTTTTTTTTTCTTTTTGAGACAGAGTCTCACTCTATCGCCCAGGCTGGAGTGCAATGGTGCAATCTTGGCCCACCGCAACCTCCACCTTCTGGGTTCAAGCAATTGTCCTGCCTCAGCCTCCCCAGTAGCTGGGACTACAGATGCACACCATCATGTCCAGCTAATTTTTGTATTTTCAGTAGAGATGGGGTTTCACCATGGTGGCCAGGATGGACTCGATCTCTTGACCTCGTGATCCGCCTGCCTTGGCCCCACCAAAGTGTTGGGATTATAGGCTTGAGTCACCATGTCAGGCCTCTCTTTATATTTATAAGGTATGATGACTTTGCTGTGTTTAAAAAAATTATCCTGTAACAATGTAAATGCTGGTCAAAGTTATTATTCCATAATCCTACTGCCAAGAAAGATAAAGCACAGGACTGTCCACATTACAAAGAAAGACACAGAAAGAAATTGTAGTGCATACAGCGGGAGGCACAGATGAGAGAGGAACTTGCATGGTTTTAATTTTATTACCTGTTATCTCTGCTATAGCCTATTTTGCACCTACTGACCCCTAGAAAAGGGGCCGCAAATACAAATGTCTTCAGAGACCAGTCAGATAATGGAAATATGTGAAGAGGCTAGACCTAAAGTAATGAGGAGTGGCAAGAACAACTGGAGAATGCATTCTCTGCCTGCACTGGCCAAATTCAGTGAAGCAACTCAAAGCACCAGGCCCTTTCTTTACGAGGGCCAAGGAATCAGTCCCTCGTGGCCCAAGGTAGCACGGTTTTTCCACTTGGAACCACCCAAGCCCATCAATCTAGATCTTATGGAACAATCTGGTCTACACAGAAACACTGCCAATTTACCGGAACTGAAGTCTCTCGCCTGCCCTCCAGAAGGGGGCCACTGGGAAGGACAATTGAACTTGGCCAAAGAAACAGAGTGACAGCATGCCTAGGAGCAAGGGCTTCAGATCAGTCAAATTCAGGTGGGGCAGCAGTGCCGCCACGAGGGAACAAGAAGTCATGTGCAAAAGTGGCTTCACCTGCCCCAGCCTTGGTTTCCTCATCTGTAAACAGGAGATAATAACGGTTTCTCTATGGTAGGGATGCTGTGAAGATTAAATGATAGCAGCGAAGCGCTTCAGCCAGTATCCAGCATGTAGCTGGTGCTTGAGAGACATTAGCTATTATCATACAAATGGTGCTCCAAATATCAGCATTGGAATGAGCCATAACTAATAAGTATTGATTAGCACCATGCATAGACAAGATGCTCTGAGCGATATAAAAGTGAGTGAGGAAGAATGCACAATGGAGCAGGGAAATAGAAGTGTCCAGCTCAGATCCGCCAGGAGCAAGGAAGTGGCGTTCTGGCCCAGAGCCCAGCTGTGGAGAGCATGTGGGTTCCAAATGGGGCAGGCTCCTCTGGGACTGTGTGGAAAGTGCCCTCGGTAGTGGACATCTGCTCAGTCTGCCCATCAAGCATGTATTCTGTTTTTCCAGTAACAGCATCCAGTTTTCCTTGGGGAAACCTCTCCACTCCTCTTTGGTACTAAGGGCTCTGCAAATGGAGTCCTATTTTCACCACTTTTTTTTTTTTATTGCAAAAAAGTAAAATAAATTTATTGTAGTAAAATATGCATAGTAGATTTACCATTTAACCATTTAAGGGTACAGTTCAGTGGCAGTAAGTCCATTCAAATTGTGCAACCATCACCACCATCTGCCTCAAGAACTTTTTCATCCTCCCAAACTGAAACTCTGTCCCCATTGAACATTAATTCCCCAATCCTCCCTCCTCCAGCCTCTGGCATCCACCATTCTACTTTCTGTCCCATGAATTGGACCGTTATGGCTTCTTTTTTTTTTAAATCTTTTTTAAAAATTTTAAAAAATTATTATACTTTAAGTTCTAGGGTACATGTGCATAACATGCAGGTTTGTTACATATGTACACATGTGCCATGTTGGTGTGCTGCACCCATTAACTCATCATTTACATTAGGTATATCTCCTAATGCTATCCCTCCCCACTCCCCCCACCCCACGACAGGCTCCGGTGTGTGATGTTCCCCTTCTTATGTCCAAGTGTTCTCATTGTTCAATTCCCACCTATGAGTGAGAACATGCAGTGTTTGGTTTTCTGTCCTTGTGATAGTTTGCTCAGAATGATGGTTTCCAGCTTCATCCATGTCCCTACAAAGGACATGAACTCATCATTTTTTATGGCTGCATAGTATTCCATGGTGTATATGTGCCACATTTTCTTAATCCAGTCTATCATTGATAGACATTTGGGTTGGTTCCAAGTCTTTGCTATTGTGAGTAGTGCCACAATAAACATATATGTGCATGTGTCTTTATAGCAGCATGATTTATAATCCTTTGGGTATATACCCAGTAATGGGATGGCTGGGTCAAATGGTATTTCTAGTTCTAGATCCTTGAGGAATCGCCACACTGTCTTCCACAATGGTTGAACTAGTTTACAGTCCCACCAACAATGTAAAAGTGTTCCTATTTCTCCACATCCTCTCCAGCACCTGTTGTTTCCTGACTTTTTAATGATCGCCATTCTAACTGGTGTGAGATGGTATCTCATTGTGGTTTTGATTTGCATTTCTCTGGTATCTTCACCACTTTTAAACCCTATGTTTCTAGTGGGACCAAGTCACTGGCTTCAAGAAGTGGGCATGTGACCCAGGCCTGGCCAATCGGAGGCCAGCAGAGGCCACAGTGGGCATGTGACAGGTCTGGCCAATCAGAGGCCAGCAGAGGCCACAGTGGGCATGTGACCCAGGTCTGGTCAATCAGCGGAGGCCACAACTTGTCATGTGACCCAGGTCTGGGCATGTGACACAGGTCTGACCAATCCAAAATCAGCAGATGCCACAAGTAAGCATGTGACCCAGGCCTGGCCGATCAGAGGTCAGCAGAGGCCACAGTGGTCATGCGACCCAGGCCCAGCCAATCAGAGGTCAGCAGAGGCCACAGTGGTCATGTGACCCAGGCCCAGCCAATCAGAGGCCAGCACCAGCCACAGTTGGTAGGTGACCCAGGTCTGACTAATCAGAGATCAGCAGAGGCCACAAGTAGTCATGTGACCCAGGTCTGGGCATGTGACCCAGGTCTGGCCAATCTGAGATCAGCAGAGGCCACAGTACGCATGTGACCCAGGCCTGACCAGAGACCAGCAGAGACCACAGTGAGCCTGTGACCCAGGCCTGGCCAACCAGAGGCCAGCAGCGTGGCACAGTGGGCATGTGACCCAGGCCTGGCTAATCAGAGATCAGCAGAGGCCACAATGGGCGTGTGACACAGGCCTGGCCAATCAGAGACTAGCAGAGGCCACAATGGGCGTGTGACACAGGCCTGGCCAATCAGAGACTAGCAGAGGCCTCAGTAGGAATGTGACCCAGGTCTGGCCAATCAGAGGCCAGCAGAGGCATATGATTGGTTCAGGGATAAGCAGGTGACTCAATCACAGCCAGTAATTCTCTACCCTGGAATGTTTTGTGTGAACAGTGGAGGAGCAGTCATGGCTTTTTCACTTGATTTATATCTAAGAAGATGAAGACCTGGTACGGGGGAAAGGAAAATCTGCCTTTAAGAGGAGTCAGCACAGAAAATATACCTACTGCAAGACAAGAAGGCACCTCTTAATGGAATAGATCTGAGTTCCTGCATCCAACCGCGCCTAACTGGATTCTCTTGTGGACTCTGCAACAGATTTCAGTTAGATTTTCTGTCTCCTATAACCATGAAAGCCCTTATTAAAATACTCCCTTTAAAGGACAAACACTGTGTGATTCCTCTTACACGAGGTGCTTAGATGAGTCAAATTCATAGAGACAGAAAATAGAACCATTACCAGGGGCTGCGGGGAGGAGGAGTGGGGAATTAGTGTTTAATGGGTATGGAGCTTCCGTTGAAGATAAAACAACATTTTGGAGGTGGATGGTGGTGATGGTTGCTCAACAGTTTCATTGTATTTGATGTCACTGAACTGTATGCTTAAACGTGGTTAAAATGGTCAATTTTATGTTATGTATATTTTACCACAATAAAAATATTCATTAAAAAACATTCTCCTTTGTAGAAGACTGTGTCAGTTACAATATTTTGACTGAACACTCTAGAAACCTAAACTCAGACTGGATTAAATGATAGTGAGATGTACCTTTTCAGCAAATAAAAAAGGGTAGAAGGCAGGCAATAAGGGTTGGTTAATTCGGTGACTCCTCAATGTCATCAAGGACACAGAGAGTTTCCAAGTTTCTGTTCTACCATCCTCAGAACACTGGCTTTTTTTTTTTTTTTGGCCTTGTCTGGTATAGTTTCAAGGTAGCTAGAGCAACTCCAAGCCATTAAACCTCCACATGACTACATCCAAAAGCCCAAAGAAAGCATGTCCCTCCTGTCTCCTGTGCCAGCCACTGTTGGTTGCTTCCCTGACATCCATCCTTTTCTTCTTTCTTGCTAACAAAGCCCTGATCTTTTCAGGGTGGTGACGTGCCAAAGTGAAAATAGTAACTTCCCCAGACTTCCTTATTGCTAGGAGTGGCTCTATGGGTCCCATCCAGCCATGAGATATAAGCAGATGTCTACTGGCTGGACTTGCAAGGAAGCTATTGTTTTTCTCATCCAAAGAGGCAAACAGCGCCAGCCTTCACCTACTCATTGCCTTAGCCATACATCTTCCTCCATTTGCTCTACCTGGAACACAATAAGATGCCTGTGGGTATAGCTGTCATCCTGTGAGCATGAGAAAAGCCACCACATGCCAAAGATGGCAGAGCAGAAAGAGAAAAGGAGCCTGGGTCCCCTGGCTTTGTGGAGACACTGAGCCAGCCCAGCCTAACCCTAGCCTCTGAACTTCATGCTGGGTCAAAGGAAAAAAAAAAAGCCGTGTTTTGTTAGGCCTCTGCAATCTAGTTTCTGTTCATGGCATCAGTAAAAACACCCATTAGGGGAGTGAATGAGTAAAAAAGAAGGCAAAACCAAGCAAATTCTGGAATGAAGTCTAACCCAAGACCCATTCATCAGAGCAGTTTTTCTCTGACGTGCATGTCAAAACAAGATTTGTAAAGGCCCATGAATGCACTCACGTGTTGTGAATTACTTGGAAAAGAAACTGACAAGAGAAAGCACATCCCCAGTGGCTGTGCTCCAGCTAAGTGTCACAATGCGTCTTGCATCTTTTCTCAATGTTACCACAGTGTGTGTGTGGGGTGGGAGGGGGGGGGTGGGGAGGTGTAGATATTTTTCAGCCCTTGAATTTTCTTTCTTTCACCCTTCCACTCCTCTCTGGTGCTAAGGAGCCTAAGATGAGAAGATAACCCCAGTTGTATTCACGGTGGGTTATATGCTTTTTCATATTTTTCCTAATATGGACAGTGTTTATTCTCCATCTCTCCTTTCACTTCTCACGTTAACAGCAATGATAATAAAAGAGCATCGAAAGTGATCAAAGAAAATATAGTGAAGAAAGAAAGAATCCAGGGGCTTGGAGACCAGAAGAGACTTCAATGTATCTGAGGTTGGTTTTTTATTTTATTTAATTTCTTCTTTTTCAGTATTTTGTGATTTTGGCAAAAGATGGCATGCGATCAGGGCTCTATCTGAGGCAGCTGTGTAAGCAATCCTCATTTAACTAGAGACAAGGAAAAATTAATCCAAGCCCAGTGTGGCTAAGTTTTCACAGAACCAATGCAACCCCTTGAATATTATCGTCGTCAACAGATGTTTGCTGACTGTCTTGATTTACCAAATTACCTGTCAGGTTTTACTACTCTCTCCACAAGCCGCTCTAGTGTGGGCTCTGTCTTCATGTCACCTGGCTAATAAAAAGCTGATGGTATAAATGGAAAATGTAAATTGTGCCTTCTTTTCTTTTACTTTCTTCCCCTCCCCTCCCTTCCTCTACTCTTCACTCCTTGGTTAAAAAATCTGTCCACTATGTATATATTTGCTGTAGTAGGTGGAAGCACTTTTTCTTTTTTCACCATTTAAGAGCTCATTAGTGCTTTTAACATCTGTCTTTGTAAGAAAGGCAGAGTAAAAAATATACTCGGGCCTGATTTTTGCTGCAGGAAGGAGACCGAGGAAGGCCTGTCAGACCCAGATATGTTTGTCCTGATTAAAAAAATCATAACTGGCCCCTGCTTCTCTCTCTGACCTTAACCACCACCTTATCCCCTCAGGGGGCCTGCTCCAGCCCTGCTGGACACTGTGGAGACTCCCAATTCGGTCCCAAACTCAGCTCACTGTGCCCTCTGCCTGTGCTCACGCCCTTCCTATTCCAGTGTCAAACATCACCTCCTCAGAGAACTGGGTTGACCGCTCCAACTCAGCACGCCCCCGCTCACCTGCTTCAGTATCTCTCATGGAATGTGTCCTCAACTGGCAGGTCACATGTCTACCTGTGTCCTCTCCTCTCTAGATTAAAAGCCATGAGAGAGCAGGGTCTCAGTCTCTTCCGTCACTCAGTCCTAGAAGAGTGAGTGCCCAGCGCAGAGAAGGATCTCAGTAAATATTTTTAAATGAAGTAAAGATTGCATAAAGAACCCATGGTAACAATCCTTTTCTGGCTTCATATTGACTGTGGTTTTCACCAGGCAGATTGTTTCTGAGAGATGGGCACTTTGGATCTTGTTAGTAGAAAGCTGAGGGACACAGGGCTCAGGGTTTCATGACACCTGTTTTGTGCGTCCACCTCACACCTGGCTTTACCTCACTTTTCCACCTTCATTCTCTCCTTGTCAGTGTCAGGAGAGGTTAAGAACATAGATGCTGAGCTAGTTGAAATCCCCACTCTGCCACTTGCCAGCTGTGTGACCTTGGAGCATTTCTTAAACGCTCTGGGCTTCAGTTTCAGCATCTGTAAACCAGAGCTGATAACCACACCCACCTCGTAGGGATGTGGAGATTAAATAAGTCTGCATAAAGTGCTTAGAACAATGCCTAGTCCACGGCAAGTATAGGGTAAGTATTTGCTATGATTATTTATTTGAAATGTGTTTTGGCTTCCTATATTGGAGACAGTATTGTAAATTGTCTAAAATCCTTTGTGGAACAAGGTGTGAGCATAAATAATAAAGCTGTTGGAGTGAAGCCAGGAGAATGCATCCTTGCTGCTATGAAAATCTATGAATTTTTTTCCAGTTTCATATCCTCTGGCTGCCCCTGAAGGTCTTCATCATTAAGGGGCACCACGAAAAGCGTTTGGTCTGTAAGTAAGAGAGAACTGTTCCCTTCTTTAATGGCAAGATGACATTGTTAAGAGGTGTTTTTGAAAAGAAACGAAGCAATCGCACTGTTTAGTAAATGTACTCCTGGCATCATTTGTTCCCTAAATCACAAACCCATTCTGCACACCGAGGCACTGTGGACGAGGCCAGCAGTAAATGTCTCTGCATGAGGCCCACCCCTCACGAAGGGCTGTGTAATGGACATTGGCTCCTGCGTCATGTAACTTAGGGGGTCCTTTCATCTCTATCTCCAGGCCACGTGGCCGAGATGGGGCTCCCACGGTGCAGCACATGGCACAGGCTTAGCAAATCAAATCAGCACAGCACACGCACAAGGCATTGGATCTTGTTCAGAGACAGGCATTGCAGCCTAGAACCTTCACATCAGACTGGTCGTCAGAACTCTGGCATGGCCACAGCAACAGAGCTGCTTTCTGCCCTGCTGGACTGGAGCTTGGAAAGGTCAGTGGGGTGGAGACGATCTGCCTATCATCCTGCCACGTGAAGCATGAGAATGACTCCAGTGGAGGAAAGCAGAAAGAAATCAAAACACCTTAAAGTGGAGGAGGCCACTTTCCAGTGACATATTTTTTTCCTCAGCTTTACAGAGATATAATTGACAAAGACAAATTATATTAATTCAAGGCATACAACATGATGACTGGATACACATACTCACTGTGAAACGATTACCGTAGTCACCTCTATCACTTTCCATAGTTACCAGTTGTGTGTGTGTGTGTGGGTGTGTGTGTGTGTGTGTCTATGGGTATGTGGACACTTACGATCTCTCTTAGCAACTTTCAAAGTAAACAACACAGTATTATTAACTACAGTCATCGGGTGACATACATTGAACTACTAAATCCCCTTGTGTAGAATTCAAGCTTACTCCTAGTTTGCTAGGTTCTTTTTTTCAATTGAGTTTGGGTTGGCACTTCTTTCTCTTGCATTGAAACAGCCTTTTTGGATAAAGATAGGTCTGTGTGAAACACTCCTTGAAGGAGACATTATGATGTTCTGATTCGGATGGGGTCTTAGAAGACTGGCTATCCTTGAGTGGTCCCGGAAAACTTGAAATTGGGTTGGGATGTTTTCTAAAGGGTCAATAAGCTGAATTTGCTCTTCAAAATGATGCATCCCTTTGGTATTTTGTTTCTAGAAGTGAGGATCCCTGAAACATCTAAAAGCAACACAATAACCACAACTAAAACAACATTAAGCACAATGATAATGCTTCATGTTTCCCAGAAGCCTTTAGAAGCACATTAATTTAATTTTCAAAATAACTGTAGGTGGTGGATGCTATTAATGTCATCACTAGTTTAAAGACGAGGAAACCTAGACATAGAGTTTAGTAACTTGTTAAATTTCAGTTACTAAGTTGAATGTTGGAACCCGAACCCTGGCAGTCTTTTCTGAGTCTAAGCTCTGAGGCACCATACAGCACTAACTACGTGATGTGGCATTGCAGCTGGGAATGTGGCTATTTATCCACCCATTACTCCTCTGATGGAAGATTCAATCAAAGAGATCAATCTCATGTAAGGATGGCGTCACTCTGCCATTCAAACTCAGAAGTAATTTCATGGGCGTTTTATATCAGTTTGACATGCTCTAGAAACAAACAAAGCAAATACCAACAGCCAGGATCTTTCCCTCTACGGTGTGGCTGCAATCAATATAGGGCCAAACACAATGTTTCACATTTTCAGGTAATGGTTGAACCAACCCAATACATTTAAATAAAACGAGCAAAGAAATAACATTCTCAGGTCCAAAAAGTCAATTGGTTCTTTAGGAAAACCTCCCCCAGACAATATAGGTTGTCAGAAATATGCACACAAAATGTCAATCATTTTTTTTCTATATTAGACCTATGTTCATCCTCATGCTATCTTCTTTAGTAGCATTCTTTAATCTGAAAGCCTAGAATGCAAGGGAATCTGAAAGCTCAGAGACAGCTGTTGATTAAAACTTTTTTTTTTTTTTTTTTTTTTTTTGGTTAGGCTTGGTGTCTGATGCCTATAATCCTAGCACTTTGGGAAGCTGAGGCAGGTGGATCACTTGAGGCCAGGAGTTCAGGACCAGCCTGGCCATCATGGCGAAACCCCATTTCTGCTAAAAATACAAAAACTATCTGGGCATGGTGGCACACGCCTGTAATCCCAGCTACTCGGAAGGCTGAGGCAGGAGAATTGCTTGAATCCAGGTGGCGGAGGTTGCAGTGAGCCAAGATTGTACCATTATACTCCAGCCTGGGTGACAGAGTAAGACTTTGTCTCAAATTCTTTTTCTTTTTTCTTTTTTTTTTTTTTCACCTATTTAGATTATATTATGTTACTGACCTTCATGCAGTTCTTAAGAGTCAAATTATGGAATTTATGCTGAATTTTGGAAAAAGGGATCCCCAAATAGATGGTGAATTTCTTGGAAAGAATATAGCATTTTGGAGATAGAATACCATTTGTTTCTTCTACTCTGCTAGGTGGTTTTGGATGAGTTACTTTTAATGCACTTAAATATCAGTTTCTTCACCTGTGACATGAATTCCCACCACCCCGTCCAGCTCTCAAAGGTTTATTGTGATGATCAAATGAAATGATATATATGGAGATGCTTTTTGCAAATTATAAAGTTCCATAAAGACATGAAGAACTTCTTATATTTACATTTTCCTATTGACTATTTTTTTTTTTTTTTTTTTTTTTTTTTTGAGACAGAGTCTTGCTCTGTCTCCCAGGCTGGAGTGCAGTGGCGCGATCTCGGCTCACTGCAAGCTCCGCCTCCCGGGTTCACGCCATTCTCCTGCCTCAGCCTCCCAAGTAGCTGGGACTACAGGCGCCCGCCAACACGCCCGGCTAATTTTTTGTATTTTTAGTAGAAACGGGGTTTCACCGTGTTAGCCAAGATGGTCTCGATCTCCTGACCTCGTGATCCGCCCGTCTCGGCCTCCCAAAGTGCTGGGATTACAGGCGTGAGCCACCGCGCCCGGCCCCTATTGACTATTTTTTAACACCAAGAGTTTATACAAGCAATTCTAGGTCATCTGTAAGAACACTGTGAGTTATGCATTGCTGCGAAAGAAGTTTACCCTAAAATCTGTGGTTTAAAACAACACACATTTATCATCTCAAAGTTTCTGTGGCTTAAGAATCCTGAAAAGCTTAGTTCTGTCCTCTGCCTCAGGGTCTCTCAAGGCTGAAATCCAGGTGGTAGGAGAGGCCGGGGTCTTATATGAAGGCATAGTTGGAGAAGGATCTGCTTCCAAGATCATGTCGTTGTTGAGAGAATTCTGCTCACCATGGGCTATTGGGCTGGCAGCTTCAGTTCTTTATTGACTGTTGGCTACAGACCACCTTCAGTTCTCTGCCAGGCGGGCTCTGCCAGCACACAGGCCAAGAAGACAATGGAGTCTGCTAGCAACACATAAACCCCAGGCTTTGCCACCTAATCATGGGAGTGGCATATCACTATTGGTTAGTTAGATATCCCATAATATTTTTATTAATTAGTTATAATAATTATTATCTTTCTCAGACCATTCTCCATAACAATATCCCATAATATTGGTTAAAAACAATCTAGCCCATGGAAGAGGACAGGATTGTGTAAAGGCATGACTACCAGGAAGGGGGGATCCCTGGAGACCATGTCAGAAGCTGCCTCCCACAAACAAGAATCCCTGGCTTTCCTAATATCAGCAGCTCTCATTTTGGGCCAAGCATGTGGCACTTGTCAAATTATTTGCTCTTGAGGGCAATCTCATGAGGTGAGAAATACAAGTTCCCTTTTAGAGATAAGGAAACTGAGGCCCAGAGAAGTGTCTTCCCTGAGTTGTACGAGACGTAAGTGGCAGAACTGATTTTAAATGGCAGATGTTATCTCTCAACCCCGTCACTGCACTTACATTGTTTTCTGGAATATGGGACTCATCATACCCATATCTCAGGGTTGATGTAAGAATCAGAAAACATCATGGTTGAACTGGAATTCCTGCAAAGAAGCAGCACGGGGTGGGCATAAAGCACTGCTGGACAGTGCTGGCCTTGACGCTGCCCAGGCCAGGCGGCACAGTTTGTACTTGAATCTCATGCTGGCTTGCGGGGCACTGCTGGAGATGATGCTGTGATGGCTGAAGCCTCTCCTCACTGACTGCAAAGCTGTGAGAAATAATAATTACTATTTCTCAACACAAAGGTGTTGTGACCCGCATATCTGTGCCCCCCTAAAATTCATATGTTGAAACCCTAACCCCCAAGGCAATTGTACTGAGAGGTGAGGCCTTCAGAGCTGAGTTAAGTTTAGATGAGACCTTGAGCATAGAGCCTCCACAATAGGACTCACGTCCTTATGAGGAGATAAAGAGCCCGGAATGCTCTCTCTGCCATGTGAGGCGCAAGGAAACAGCAGCCTACTGCAATCCCAGAAGCAGCCCTTCTCAGACAACAGGTCTGCGGTGCCTTTATCTTGGGCTTCACAGCCTCCAGAACTTTGAGAAATAAAGGTTTAGCCATTTATGCCTAGTGTTCCATTATTGGAACGCTAAGCATGTGGGAGTTATTTACATCCTATTGCTCAAGGTCATCGCCAAGGTCTGACTGCAAAAATTCAAAAAATTGCAACCTCAGGCATAAATGGGTTAAGCCGACCAATCTATGGTATTTTTGTTTGAGCAGCCCAAATGAACTAAGACAAGAGATAATATTTATTGAGGATTTGCTAAGCGTCAAGCACAGTTCTAAGCTTGTCACATTTTTACATTACTTGTCATCCCCATAACAATCTTATGAGATCCCCATTTTATGTGTGAGAAGTCTGAGGTCTGAAGAGTGATTCTTCCGGGAATGTACACTGCCCAAATTCAATCACATCAGACCCAGACTTGCCCGAGAGCGCATGGCACAGTGCTAGGATAATAGCAGCAGCTTTACCAATGGGGGACATTAGATGATTGTATCATCATTATCATTATCACTCCAAGGAGCAAACAGGAGTCCTTGGCTTGTGGCAATGGTTGCCTTAAATATTAAAGTCGCTCTTTCTGCTGAGCAGCCCTCTGTGTTGTGCTGGTTCTTGCTCATGTGATTGAAAACTTTTACAAGCCCACTTCTGTCCTTTGCAGTTGAGCCCTCACCTTGCTGTCCAGATGACCTCCTTCCAGAATGGCCTCCAGGGCCTGCCAAGGCTCTGGACCTCCTGTCTGACTCCCAGAAGTTCCTCTACTTCAGAGGACTCATGTTGGATTTCCTTCAACATTCATTCTCTGAGTATTCAGATTTGTACTTGAATTTGAATAGAGACTATCAGCTGTCCCCTTCTTCCTCTGTGCCCTTTGGGCATGGCACATGGTTCACCAGGATACGAGATGACATTTCCTTGCTTCCCTTGCAGCTAGGCACAGCTGGTATGTCTGTTCTGTCATGGGACATGACATAGAGCTTCTGGGTCAAGAGCTTCTGGGTCCTGCACTTAAAAGAAGGCAGCAGGCTCGTGGCTTACCCTTTGTCCCTCTCCCTGGCTGGAGTTCATGGTGGTGATGAGCTATCTTGGATTGCACTGACTGTAGCAACATTTTGGGGTGATGGAGCCACAAGCTGGCAGGAGTCTGGGTACCTGCCACCTTTGCAGAGAGGAAGCTGCTACAAGAACTCAAACACACAAACAAGAGAGAAATCTGCTCTATCTTGATGAACCAGGGATTTGGGGGCTGCTGTCACAGAAGCTGATCCCTTTATCCTACTCAATCTACACCCACCATGGTTACAGGGGTGACCACTGTGGTTTTAAGATGGTCGCTTGCCCTTGTCTGCTCCACGGGAGGAAGGCGAGGCATGCAGAGCCTCAGCCCAGGCAGCCGGTGAAGTATTAAGGTGATTTGCTTTCATCCTACACTTAAGCTGCAGTGCTTCCTTCTAAGGTGGGGAAATTAAAGACATGATGAATGAGGCGTCTTTGCCATTTAGCCGGCCTAGTTTACACACCCCTGGTGAGAAAATACTGCACTGGAGATGGAACAAGTAGGGAATAATAAGGACCACTTATGAAGAATTAATGTGATGCTGAAAACAGAAAGAAAAAAAACTTATTAGGTTACCCAGGAAAGGCATGGAGAACAGCCTTACGGAACAACCTGTCATGATGTCTTTGAGAAAAGAAGTAAGAGGTCTGAAGGGCCAATTTAAAGTTATTAAGATAATCTCTCTGTGTTAAGAGACTGTCTCTTTTCATACCACTTTTAAAAAATAGGTGTTGCTACGTTTTCTCCTGAACCACAACCTCAAATATTTTGCCAGCTTAAGAGGCTTGGGTGTCATTTCAGAATGCTTGGCGCCAAGCCACATGGGCTTGTGCGAAGTGACACAGGAGAGAGAGATGCGGTTTCCAGTTTTGCGGAGGCTGTAGTTTGGGGTAGATGGTGGTAGGAAGGTAGACACACATTGGATCCTTATTTGGGGCTATTGGGATAGTCTAACTGGTTGACGGTATCTTCCTGGACCACTCCCCCCGACACCCCACCCATCTCTCCTCTGCTCCACTGCCCTCCCTCGCTCTCCATCCTCCCATTGGCTGGGCTTCCAAGTACTAGCACACCATCTTGAATCATATCAACAAGGGCAGCCTCTAGTGCCAGGAGAAGAGAGACTGGGCTTCTGATGGCATTGCAGAGCAGAGGCACCAAACCACTTTGGATCTCTATGGAACAGAAAAAATTACGTTTTTGAAATTCATACCACTTTAAACAAAGTCTCTTTTGCAAGCAATTGGCCCCTATCCTAAGTCATACACTTCTTTATGTGGGTTCCTTAACACTGCACACCTCTTCTTTATAGCATTTGCCACAGTTGCAACTGAATACTTTTTGGCGTGCATCTTTTCTAACCAACAATGAAGTCCACACGGTCATTGTCCAGACCTAATGAACCCTAATATGCCCACTGCTTAGAAGGCACTTAATAATTATTTGATTAATGAATATAAATACAGAAGTTCAGGGGCTTCCTCGAAGACCTTCCAATCAGGCTGCTGTAGTCAGAGGTCCCTAACTGGGAGGGTTTAACAGGCATGCAGAAGGCAGCGTGTGAAGACTCTTCCGTTTTCAAGCTTTTAGGGGAACAGCCTGAGCTTTCCTGCTCCCTGCAAGTCTCTGATTTCTGAGAGGCAGCCTGGCATGAAAAATAAAGATGAAGAAGCTCTATATCTCCTTATGATTAGCAAATTTCAAGCTTGGGCAAAGCCATGAAGTTCTTGCCAACTGGAATGACATCTTAACAAAATGTCTATATGTCCAGCAGTGCCTAGTACAACATTGACATAAAAACTTTGCTTCATAAATCCCTCACTGCATGAACAATAAATCCTCCCCCTGCCTTTATCACAGCTGTTGAGAGGAGGAGAGCTGGCAGGGAGGTCTGGGGGAAGGAAAGAAGCCATGGGGCATGACAGTAGCTTTGGTTTTTGCTTGCATTTCCCTTCCAAAACCTTGGGGCCCCATCATTGACTCCTAGGGCGCCCTTCTTTCAGCACATAGAGACTGTCTGAGCCTCTTCCTTTATCTGTACGGTGGGACAACAGGCTCTAATTCAATACATCATGACAAGCATCATTCATTTATCTAGTCATTCAGCATTCATACTCTCAACATGAGGGCTCTCTGATCCCATTTCTTCATCTGTAAACTAGAGACAAGATAACTCAACATATTGTTACAAAGATCTTTCACTCAGCAATACATGTATTCATGCAGCAAATATTTCCATCCCTTCCCTGTGCCAGGAACTGAGTTAAGCCCTAAACACACAGACGTGAGGGCGATAGGCACTTCCCTGCCATGGTGAAATCTGCATTCTCATGGAGAGACAGATGGCAAACAAAGAAACAAGGTGATTCCATACTGGTGAGTTCTAGAAATAAGATGAAGCAGGTGATCACCATGGCGGTCACAGATAGCCTCTTGGAGAATATTTAAGCTAAGATGTAGAAATTAGAATAATCTGGTCATGCAAAGAGTCCAATCAGAGGGAATGGCAGATCCAAGAGCCCTGGGGTAGAAACACACTTAGCTCATCAGGGTCAGGTCTCCTGGAAGGCCACTGTGGGAGATGAGTTGCAAGTGATGGGAGAAGCATGGGGTAAGGTCCAGAGTGGGCAGGGGCCAGATCACTCAGGATCTTGCAGGCCACAACCAAGCTTGGGGATTTGTCAGAAAGAAATGCAAAGATTGAGCCAACAGGAAGTTCCCTGATCCGACTGAGACAGAATCTCCCTCTGTTGCCCAGGCTGGAGTGCAATGGCACCATCAGGGCTTACTGCAGCTTCTATCTCCTGGGCTGAAGTGATTCTCCTGCCTCAGCCTCTCCACTAGCTGGGACTACAGGCATGTGCCACCATGCCTGGCTAACTTTTGTATTTTTGTAGAGACAGGGTCTCACTATGTTGCCCAGACTGCTCTCAAACTCCTGGGCTCAAGCAATCCACCTGCCTCAGTCTCCCAAAGTGCTGGGATTATAGGCATGAGCCACCATGCCCAGCCTGATTTATGTTTTAAAGAGAACACTTTGGTCATTTTGAAAAGAAAGATGGTGCTGGCATTGGTGGAAAGAGTGGAACTAGAGAGCCCAAGTTAAGTGAGAATTTAGAGAAGACACAAGGTAGAGCCTGCACATGGTCCCTGTTCATACACAGTAGCTGTCCCTGCAGCAGATCCAAGGGGGATGCACCAGTGACTCAGTGGATCCCAGGCTCACAAATACCATGCCAGAGCTTCCCAGGAGTCACGGGGCTGGCTCTGGCACAAAATCCTAAAAATCCATAGCACGATTCCCACAGTGAGTGGTAATCTCAGGTCACTCAATAGCCAAGTCATTTCTGAGTACATAAAATATGAGTCTCAAAGGATCAAACAGCTTATGAGTAACGTGTGGGTAAAGGTGGTGATGGTGTGAATGGGTGCAGTCTCTGTGCAGGGTAACATGCTAATATGCAATTTGTAAATGCCCACACCATTTTACTCAGCTAGTCCACTGCTGGAGTTTATTTCACGAATATGATCACAGAAGTACAAAATAGTCTTTGCATAAGGTTATTCAAAGCAGTACTTCCAAGCAAAAAAAAAACCCCAAAAAACCTGAGAATAACCTAAATGTCAGTTCATATGGGGGTTGGTTTATATAATTTACACTATATGCCATAATATACAGATGTTTGGAAAAAAAAGAATAAAGAACTTTATGTACTAACATGGAAAAAATACAAGATATATTGTTAGATAAAAAAGATTGTTTGAAGTTGCAGTGGGAGAGGAAATGTGTGTGTGTGTGTGTGTCTGTGTGTGTGTTTGTGTGTGTCTGTGTGTGTGTTTGTGTGTGTGTGTGTGTTTGCATATGCATGAAATATTTTCGGAAAGGTATGTGTTAAACTGCAAATGTTGATCACCTCTGGGGGCTTGCGCTGGGTGGCTGGAGGCAGAAATAGATATTTGTATATAAGTCTGTATACTTTTTGAGTTTGGAACTACGTAAATGTGTTACTTTTTACCCCCAAATAAATCAAGATTATAAAAATAACAAAAGTAGGAACAAGGGGGAATATACCTTAGGAAAGTGACAAATTGCAACAAGCCTAGGACCTTTAGTGTTGGCTTATAAATAGTCAAAGCAAAGAATAGTCAATCACCAGGTGCCCTCTGACTGGGCACTGCCCTCTCTTTTACCTACAGGTTGCCCTGAGGGTGGGAGTAAAGGCCAGAGCCAACCAGCCACTGAAAGGAAGAGGGAGGTGGACAGGATAGAGCTTCCAGTGGGAATTTGGAGTGGATCAAAGTCAGCAGGGCAGTATAGCTCAGTGGTTGGCATGTGCCACTGTATTAGTCTATTCTCATGCTGCTAGTAAAGACATACCCGAGACTGGGTGATTTATGAAGGACAGAGGTTTAATTGACTCTCAGTTCAGCATGGTTGGGGAGGCCTCACGATCATGGTGGAAGGCAAAGGAGGAGCAAAGTCACATCTTACGTGGTGGCAGGTAAGACAGCATGTGCAGGGGAACTGCCATTTATACAACAATCAGATCTCATGAGACTTATTCACTATCATGAGAACATCATGGGAAAAACCCAGCCCCATGATTCAATTCCCTCCCACCGGGTCCCTCCCATGACATGTGGGGATTATGGGAGCTACAATTCAAGGTGAGATTTGGGTGGGGACACAGCCAAATCACATCAGCCACCAAGGGAAAATAGTGCTGTGCCTCTGCCACAATTATAATGCAAGATATTCTGTACCACTGTGTAAAAAATGTCAGGAAGAACTTAAGGAGGCCTTGTTCCATAGAAAACACAACTAACACTCCAGGTGGGCACCCCCCATATATTAACCCACTTAATCCTCACAAGCACTCCTCAGCAAAGGTACTATTATTACTTATCATCTCATTTTCATGTAAGAGCCAAGGAGACTGACTAATGTGCACGAAACCACGCGACTTCCACACAGAAGAGCCAAGATGTGAATCCAAGTTGCCGGGCTGGCTCAAGAGGCCACGTTGTTATTTCTGGCGCCATATTGCTTTGTGGAGTACTTGAAATTTGGGCACGACGTCAGCAAAAACTTTACCTCTGATGTAGAAAAAAGATCCATTAAATTAAAAATAAAAAGGCAACTGCTCATTTCTACTGCAGTTTGCCACTGTCTTGTGAAGATCAGCCAGGTATGAGAAGGAGCCTCAATAACAAGAGTCTGTGAAATCTGAAGGGTTTTCCAAAGTGGATGAACTTTGCATAGCATGGTGGCTCAGTGGTGGCTGAGAAGACTGTGAATATGTTCTCTGAGACACACAGAGCCTTGGGGATATTAGAAATCTAGTCCCACAACCCTGTTCTAGTGTCCAGTTTGCTGTCTGAGGACCTGTAACAGAGGCATGGTTTCAGGGGGAGGACCTCACCTGTGCCTCTTGGTAAGGCAGGGTGTCTAAGGCGAGACATTAGTTCTGAAATGCACCTGCTTTATGTCAGAGGCCAGAGTATCAGCTTCCCAGCCTTCCCCTAAAACTAATTACTGGTCTGGCAAGAGCTTGAGAGACTTGTTAACTTGATACAATAAATCATTTCAGGACAGATGCTGAGAGATATATTTGCTTCATACATTTTCAGTTTTGACTGGGGACCACATGTCAGACTATGATGGGAATGAAGAAAGCAGAAACTCCTCATTCTGGCCATGAAATACCTTAAATGAGGCTTGGGTGCCGAAAGAAAAGAAATAAGCTTCCAGAGGTAATGCTGGGCTGGGAAGTGGGAAGGGTCCTTTGGTGTAAGATGACAAACCCGTCAATATCTCTTTAATTAGGAATCTCTTCCTTGTTGGGGGAGAAGAAGGGGCATTTAGAACCATAAAGAAGAGGACTAAAATATTGACATTGATCTTTAGTAGCTGTTGGGCTTGGCAAGTAGTTGAACTCCTCTGAGTTCCCCCGTTTTTCACTTTCATGTTGCTACGCTACAAATCACCCCAAAACGTAGTGGTATAAAACAAAAGCAATCATTTTATTGTTTCTCATTGTTTCTGTGAATCAAGAGTCCTAGAAGGGCTTAGCTGGGTGTCTTTGGCTTGGGTCTCTCATGCAGTTGCTGTCAGATAGTGGCAGGAGCAGTCAGGGGCAGCTGGACACCATGCTCTATTCACAAGGCTCGGGGGTCCTCCTTTTGACCTTTCCACATGGGATAGTTGGGCTTCCTCACAGCATGGTGGCTTTGGACAATAGGGCTCCCTCCATGTTGGTGCAGGGCGCTTTTATGATTTAGCTTTGAAAGTTACATAGCATCACTTCTGCTCAGCACTATGAGTCAACCAGTCACTACAGCCCACCCAGTTTCAAGGGGAGAAGACAAAGTTGCCAACTGTTCATGGGAGATAGAGAGGTTCCAGAAGAGCCTGTGGGTTGGGGACATGGAGAGTATGTTCCTTGGAATATTTCTGAAAAAAGTACAACCTATAACACAGAGTGTCATAATTTGAAAATGGATCATATTAATACTCACTGTATAGTGGAAATGGGTGATGGTGTGGACAAACTGTGCAACACTGTGCAGGTTCTCATGGGCGCCATGTCCTACACATCAGCTTTCACTGCCCAGCATCTATTCCTCCTCTATAGACACATCCTGACTTCCTTTGGGAAAATTCATTTCCTCCGTGGTAGGTAGTCTTGATGGGATGATAAACTGTGGGGCTTGCATTTTGAAACAGAATCAAGCAATGGAGAAGCCCCTTCACCATTTCAAACATCAAATCGAGGCTTGGGATGCCAGATCTGGCCCTTCGGTCTCCAGTAAAATCTTCCTTCAGGCTCTTTCACAGCCTCTCCTCAACTGTTCCTCTCCCCTACTCTCCACCCACCACCCCAATGCCTCCAGCAAATTCTCTTGGAAGAGTTTAGTGTCTACAAATGGCAGACAACTTGGGCCAGGCACAGTGGCTCAGGCCTGTAACCTCAGCACTTTGGGAGGCCGAGGTGGGAGGATCACTGAGCCCAAGAGTTTGAGGCCAACCTGGGCAACACAATGAGACCCTTTTTCCACACACAAAAAAACAAAAACTAGCTGGGTGCGGTGGTGCATACATGCAGTCCCAGTCACTCAAGAGACTGATATGGGAGGATCACCTGAACCCAGGAGGTCGAGGCTGCAGTGAGCCATGACCGTGCCACTGCATTCCAGCCTAAGTGACAGAATGAGATCTTGTATCAAAAAAAAAAAAAAAAAAAAAAAAGTTAGGCAACAACAATAACCTCAATGATCTTGGGCTTTAACAGTCAACGTTTGCCACAAACCTCTATGGAGTCCAGGAAGCCAAAGGCCTGAAGCCTACTGAAGGTGAAAAGGAGGGACAATTTTATGGAGACCCACACAACTTGTGTATCAATAAATTATCCTGCTGCAGATGCTCACAGAAGCCTGCTATAAGTTTTGCGTGCGTGGAGTGGGAGACGTTTTTAACTTGTTTTAGGAGGGGACCCAAAATGTAAGTTTATGCCATTGGTTGGGAGATTTTAATTCGTGGTAGTTTGCAATCTTCAAATATCTCTTACAGAAGGCAGTTGGTCTGAGCAATTTCCTTTAGGGAAAAGCAGATTATTTTAGCACTTCATTCCTCTAAGCACTGTTGAAAACTGTTTAAGCGGCTATGAGCACGTTCCTATTCCAGAATTCTCCAAAACAAATAGCCAAACACAGTTATGTATATAAGGTATGCAACTGAGACTGCTTAAAGGAATACTAATGGGCATTTTATTCACCATTTTCAATGATTTTGGGTTTTGTTTTGTTTTTTGTTTTTTTGGAAAGAGCCTTCTCGTTTTATTACCTGCCTGATTTACTTTTCTCCCCTGCAGCAGAGAGTCCCTGAAGCACGATGCTGGCTCTTGAATTAAGGAGCTTGGGGATGCAGCAGCTGCTTCTGTTCCAGGGAGGGGGAAGAACAGGAGAGGCATCACTCACTGTTCTATGGAAGTGTGTGGATCCCAGTCTCCTCCAAGAACGCCTGGGGAACACTGGCCCAGAGACCACCCCATCAAACTAGAAGCTGGGTGACAAGAGGAGCAGGGAGAGAGAACTCCACGCCAGGCACCAGGATCCCAATTAGAGCTGACACTTACAGCCATAAGAACCGGAGCTCAGATGCGTGTTTATAGCATCTGCTGGAAATACAGGAGCGTCTGTGTGATGTGCTCTGTTTAGGAGGGCTCGTGTGGTGAAAATGAGGGGCAGCTGAGTCTTTGAAACAGCTGGCCTCCTTTCTAAGTCCGTCCAAAAGAGGTACAGTCGAGTTCCCAGACAGCTGTTTTGCTGCAAACTCTGTACCTGGACAATACAGGCAATCAACCTCCTAAAGAAAACAGGCATTATTTTGACTCAAACAGGCCACTTTTGCACATGATTTACTTCCTGATAAACAATTTTTCCTGAACAATATACATTTTGTTTGATTTGCACAGGGATTTTAAACATTCAAGCAAATGTTAAAAAATTGAAAGATTTCTGGATTTTCAGCAGGTCTAGAAAAATCCAGAGATCTGGCAACTGACAGCCTGCATTCCCACCTGGGAAGGCTCTAGAGCCTAAAGAATGGATGTGTCCTCTGAGAGGGTGCAGCCAGCCACCCTCCCCGCCTCTCACAGCCTGCAGGGCATGGTCATTCCACCCGCTTCCTTACCCACCTCCTCCTTTCACCTGTCCCTTGCATTTGCGACTCCTGGTTAAATGGCTCAGAATTTCACATGGATGCCTCTGAGCCCAGCTAGCTTTGCAGCCTCTCAGCATTCAGTCCTACAATTACAAGTGTCAGTGACAGCCCCTCTAGGGGACTGATGAAGTATCCCAGGAAAGGTTTCCAAAAGGCAACGTGCATCCCTTGAGTAAGGTTGAATCACGTGGACAGAAAGTGTTTCCTTTTTAGATTCTTTTAGAAGTTTTGAGGTTAAAGCGAAAGTCTCCCACATGGCCCGTAACCAGTCCTGGGTACAGACACCCCCAGAGCTGCAACAAGGAGGGATTGGAGGAGTAAAAGGGGCACCACGCGGGGTCCCTCCCTCTCCTCCCGCAGGCCATTCCTGGCTCCCTGCCTCTTCCCTGGCCCCTTCACTCATCTGGTGCCAGCTTTTGACTTTGTTCCCCAATTTCTATGTTGGGTGTGAAGGCCAGGAGAGGGGTGACAAAATAAAGTTAGGAAAGGCAGAAACTCGGACTAGAAATCCCTCACAGCAGCTCCCTGTGCTCCATGATTCAGAATGGGGGGAAAAGGCAGTGCCATATTGTCGTGGAAATGTCTGCCACTGGTTTATTTATACTAAAACGCTGAGAACAAACAACCCAGGTGCCCCGCGATAGGGGCCTTTCTAAATAAATTCAGGTCCATCCACTTAATCAGTTATTTAAAAAGCTAAGTATGGGACAAGCAAAGTACTTTGGCAATGTTAAGTTACAAAAGAGACGTAACATATTACAGACTGATCCCAATGGTATAAAAATACTTCGATACACTCTGTAAGGCAGGATGCAATAATGGTAATAGTTACATAAGATATGGAATATGGGTTTAAAAAACATATCTTTGAATATGTTTTTATGATTACAAAAGTAAAATAAAGGCATTAAAAAAAAAGCCTAATAAAAAGGTAAGGAGAAGAAAATCTCAGCTTGGTCTACTTGCAAGCTTGTCCAACCTGTAGCCCACAGGCTGCGTGTGTGGCCCAGGACAGCTTTGAATGTGGCCCAACACAAATTTGTAAACTTTCTTACAACATTATGAGATTGTTTTGCAATTTCTTTTTCCAGCTCATCAGCTATCGCTAGTGTTAGCATATACTATGTGTGGCCCAAGACAATTCTTCCAATGTGGCCCACAGAAGCCAAAAGACTGGACACCCCTGCACTCTCGTGTGTCCACAGCACTTCTCTGCACCTGCTAACCCCTTTCTCTAACCTCCAAGGCAAGCACACAGCCTCTTGCTGCTAACATTAGCTAGCTAGACTTCAATAGGATTTTTATGCTTTTTTTTGTTTGTTTGTTTTTGAGACAGAGTCTCACTCTGTTGCCCAAGCTAGAGTGTACTGGTGTGATCTTGGCTCACTGCAACCTCCGCCTCCTGGGTTCAAGCCATTCTCCTGCCTTAGCCTCCTGAGTAGCTGGGATTACAGGCACACACCACCATGCACAGCTTAATTTTTGTATTTTTAGTAGAGGCAGGGTTGGCCTGCCGGTCTCAAATTCCTTGAACTCCTGACCTCAGGTGATCCACCAGCCTCGGCTTCCCAAAATGCTGGGGTTACAGGCGTGAGCCATCGCACCTGGCCAGGATTTTTATGTTTTAATTGTATTTGTTTATGCTTACCTTTATTTTGTGCAACTGACAGGCATTTTCTCCATTTATTTGTGTACATTAAAGTTATTTTTTAAATAAAACATTTTTATGATTTGCCTAAATATTCATTTGGATGCTTACTTCCCGTGAGTGTCTTTATTCTTTTCTATATTTGACCAATGGTATGATACCTCAGTTCATGAGACCATCAGAAAGATTTACTGAAATAATGTACACAGAGCATTTTGTAAAGTGCCAGAGACAGTGAAATACACACAGTATTACTCTGTGTGCTGTCAAGCACTATAAAATCTACAGAATATTATGGTTTTCTATGTAAGTTTCTATTTTTAAGATACTATATTTGCTTCTGGAAGAGATGTTAACAGTAGCGTTTTAATAAGAATGCCTAATGGGAAACTTGAGACGCATAAGTGAACCGGTTGAAGTGAAGGTGTTCAGCACCTAACAGCACAGGTGCATGTGGGCCTGTGGGAAGTGGAGTGGCAGGCAGGTGTGCCTACACCGACCCCACTGGGGAGCCCACCTCATCAACAGCCTTAAGGGGTTGCATTCCCAACACGGAGTCCCCCCTGAACTTCAGAGTATGCCCACAGTTTAAAGAAACACCTAAGTTTTAGCATTTTCCCTGAAGGAATGAGCTTAAAGTAAGGCTCCAGGAATGCTTGAGGCAGAAACCTTTATCAGATCAAGGTGCAACGTTCGAATCAAAAGCAGCCAGGGTCCGCTCTTCCCTCCTGCCAGTGCTGAGGTCAGACTCACTGCTCGCTTCACTGCTCCCCAGCTACTCAGACTCACCCGGACACCTGGTTTTGAAAAAAGATGCAGACCGAGGAAAGGAGATGAAGGGGGAGGCGGAAGATGCTTCCTAAGGAACAGGAGGATGCCAAAAGAACCGCAAGATGTGTTCCTGCCTTTCAGCACGCTCTCTATGTGCTTTTCTGCCTCTTCCCTGCAGACACAGAAGCATTTGCTTCATGCTTGATCCTCTCTGTCACAGGGCACTGACGGGGAAGGACCTGGGCAGCATGCTAATTGCTCTGTTGGCCTCGCACCCTGTAAATACGACGTGCACTCTGGTAAATTGTTGGCTGACTTTGCCTGACTGCCGAGATGCTCAGACCTCTCCCAGGGTGATGGGGAGCCTGGAAACCAAATGCCACGCGGTTTGGTGTGTGTATGGACCAGGTGCTAGCTGTCTTCCTGGGTCTGAGTGTTTATAGACAGATGGTTTCAGGACCATAACAACCCTGGTCTTTCAGAGGTTCTAGGTTACAGGGAGACGGCACTCCAGCAAAACAGCTGTTTTGCTTGACAGTTTTCCTAACAAGTGCTCTCTCCCCGTCTAAGAGGACGTTTCACCAGGGGAGGAAGCGGGGGGGCTCTTATGTTTCTGAGAGTCTCAGTTTGGGTTCATTAGAAGCAGATCATAAGACAAGGATTCATTTGCAAGTGACTGATTAAGGATGTTGTTTCCTTTCTCCCCACGCACCAGGAGAAACTGGAAAGGGAGAAGGGGAGAGGGAAATAGTTCACATTGCAGGAAGAAGCAAACAGAAGGTGTGCTTTCAAAGACCCAGCCTGCAGCCTGATCCTGTGGGAAGCTCTGAGTCCAGCTGTGTCCATGACAATTCAGAGTTGTCTGCAGTGGGGGAGATGGGGCTGAGCTTTCGTACTTGACACCTGTCCATCATCAGCAAAGAGGATCCCAGGAAGAAGCTCCCAGGCTCTTCTAAGAATCTGCACAAGTGCACAAAAGTGAGGGGCAGCCCCAGGTGGTGCAGTGACGGAAGCAGGTTCAGGATGACAGAGCCAACCCCATGATTACAGACTGAATTGTTCCCTCCAAAATTCATCTCACAAAGCCCTCTGCCCCAGTGTGACTATATTTGGAGAGCAGGCTTTTAAGATGGTAATTAAGGTTAAATAAAGTCCTAAGAGGGGGCTCTAATCCCATAGGACTGGTGTCCTTATGGGAAGATGAAGAAGCCAAGTTCAGTGGCTCACACCTGTACTCTCAGCACTTTGGGAGGCCAAGGTAGGTGGATCACTTGAGCTCAGGAGTTTGAACCCATCCTGGGCAACATGATGAAACCCTATCTCCACAAAAAATGCAAACATTAGCTGGGCTTGGTGGTGCATGCCTGTAGTCCCAGCTACTTGGGGGATCGCTTGAGAGAAGGATCGCTTGAGCCCAGGAAGTCAAGGCTACAGTGAGTCCTGTTTACACCACTGCACCCCAGGCTGGGTGACAGAGCGAGACCCTGTCTCGAAAAAAGAAAAGAAAAGAAAAGACACCAGGAGCTTCTCTCTCTCCATGCACAGAGGAAAGGCCCTCTGAGGACACAAGATGCCGAGAGGGTGGCCAACTGCAAATCAGGAAGAGATCCCTCGCCAGAAACCACCCTTGACAGCACCCTGACCTCGGACTTTCCAGAATTCAGATGGTGAGAAAATAAATTTCTGTGTTTTAAGCCAACCAGTCTGTGGAATTTTGTTCAGGCAGCCCTAGCTGGCTAACACACCTACCGAGGGATATGGAGCAGTGAAAGACATTTAACGGGAACCAGGGTGGAGCAGTGTCTGCCAGCCGGGGTGATCCATTGGGTGTATTTCCTGTCAGGACAAGAATAAGCACAAGCGACAGCTTGTCCTCCGAGGCAGACCTCCCAGGTTTGAATTCCACCTCCAGCTCTTACTGAGTGGGTTTGAAAAATGCATCATGTCTCGGTTTCCCCCCATGCAAATTGAGGTCATGGCTCACTGTGTCTACCTCGAACGCTTGAAGGAGGATTAGATGCTTAGGAGGATTATATGCAAAGCATTTGGAGAGCGCGAGGCACAGCCAGCACGGCTTGTCTCACTCATGATTCTTCTTTCCTCACTCATTCAAGCGCCACTGTTCATCCTATGCTGAGCACGACACGGTTCGTCATTCGCCAGGTGTGAGTTCGTATTTGGGACAGTCTTTAAGTATCTCATCTTTGAACTTCCCCCGATAAGACTCCTGGCCATAGATTGTCAGCATGGTAGCTGGCAAGTACCGGGCACCTGACAAATAATTTGTTGAAGAAACGAACATGGGAAAGGGGATGTCTAAAGCTTCCCACAGATGGAAACTGTGCAAGAACATTTCAGCAATAGGGGATATTTTCCGAGCCAAGCAGCCCTTTGACGCGCCGGGGGGTGATGGTGGCTTTACTGAGTGCAGCACGCACTCCCTCCACTCACCCACCCCGTATGTCTGGGTGGTGAGGACTTCCTCACCCCATGGCCTGGTCTCGTGACTCACGTTGGCCAAGGGGATGTTAATGGACAGGACACCAGTTTTGGTCTTAGGTGAGAGGATAATGAGCTGCTGTGAGAGGAGCACACCCAGAATAACTCTGCCCCTTCAGCCTGGGCCCAGGACCAAACACACATGGACAGACAGACACTCAGCTCAAGGCTTGGAGCTAAGCCCAGGCAGCTCACACCCCAAGGCAGTCTCCCGCCTGAGCTTCCCCTTAGCAGGCCCAGACTGCACTTGACCTACAGCCCTGGGAGCATGAGAGCAAAGCTTGGACAGTTGCCCCTTGTTACCCAAGGGGGATTGGCTCATAGACCCTTTGCAGATGACAACATCCATGGATGCTTACGTCCTTTAGATAAAATGATGTAGTAGTAGCATATAACCTATGCGCATCCTCCTGTATACTTTAAATCATCTCTAGATTATTTATCATACCTAGTATAATGTAAATGCTATGTAAATAGTTACTGTGATACCATATTATTTACATAATAATGACAGGAAAACCAAAGTCTGTATATGTGCAATACAGACACAATCTTCCACTAAAAGAATCTGGAATCTGTGAACACAGAACTCATGGATATGGAGGGCAAACTGTAGTTGTAAATCACTGAGATTTGGGTGGTTTTTTTATGTGGCATGATTGTGGCAAATTTGTCCACATCCTAGTGCCTAGAACCTATGAATATGTTATCTTATAAGTCAAAGGGACTTGGTAGATGTGATTAGGTTAAGGATCATGAGACGGAGAGATGATCCAAGTGGGCCCTACGTGATCACGGGGTCCTTACATAGCTGACTGATACACTGGATTTTCATACTGCAACACCTTCACAAACCACGTAGCCAGTTCACAAGTGGAGAGGCCAGATACAAGACATAGGGTGGAATGGGGACTATGGCTAACTGGAGATTTTCTGTGTCCCAACAAATATCACTGAAATTTTATTTTTGCATGAAAAACACAGGTCAATCAAGTTCAATTCAGGGATGACCAGTTCATATGAGTTAAAGAATTGGAAGAGAGCAGTGAAAGTGGTGTAATGAGAATGGCACGTGGAGGCAGTCTCTCACACACCATATATTTTCAAGCAATTTTAGGGATTGGGGGGCCCTTGGTGCCCATTCATGGTCCTGTTTGAAACTTATGGACTAGAATGACTTTCAGAGCCCGTGAGGCATCAACAACAGGCGTGTTTAACCGCTAGCTGCCTGCCACTCTCAGAGCTCAGCTCCCCAGATCAGCTACCATCATCTCCTGATGTAGAAGGCTTCTATATATGGGGATCAATAGGGGTGAGTCGTCATGGGGGATCAACAGGGGTGAGCGGTCATGAGGGCAAAGGGCCAGGGGGCATGCTCTGAAGCTGTGTTTGTTTACAAAGCCACCACTTTTAGTTAGACGTGGTGTGTGTGTTTGGTGTTTGTGCCTTTGAAGAAACAGCTACAGATGGGAATGGTTGGCAGGGGGTCGTAAAACCTTCCAGAACCACCTTTCTGGACCTGCCTGGGGAAGCCGCTGGTGTGACAGCCTCTCCATGGGCTGACCAGTTTCACCCTTTTGAAACTATTTATGTCTCCCTAGGTTCCCTGTCTTACCAGCCAGGGGATGTGGCCAACACGGGGATGTGGCCAAGATCTGAAAACACAGTTGCAGCTTCCACATCTCAAATCGGTGACTCACCTAAATGCAAAAGCTAACAATGAGATATTTCTTTCTTTTTTTTTTTTTTTTTTTTTGTGAGACAGAGTCTCGCTCTGTCGCCCAGGCTGGAGTATGGTGGTGCGATCTCAGCTCACTGCAAGCTCCGCCTCCCGGGTTCACACCATTCTCCTGCCTCAGCCTCCCGAGTAGCTGGGACTACAGGCGTCCGCCACCACGCCTGGCTAATTTTTTTTTTTTTTTGTATTTTTAGTAGAGACAGGGTTTCACAATGGGATATTTCAAGAGCCAAAGGCAAGTAACAAACCACTGTCTGCACCTGTGAGTGCCATCCCAGCCAGCGCAGGCTCTCAGAGTCCTGCAGAGAGGCTCCTGCAGGCAGCCACAGTCATGGCCTTGGTGGGGCTCAGTGCCAATGAGGCTTCAGATACTTGACTGCGCAACCCTCACCTTGAAGCAAGAATACACACTCCTGGCTGGCCCTGACTGCTTCTGCTGGACCCCGCCAGGAAGGGCGACACCATTGCCCGTGGCAGTGCTATACATAAGAAAGATCTTGCTATCAGACCTCCTCGGCTACCAAGAAAGCTCCATGGGAAGGAATGCCATTCCCCGCCCTGGGAATCTTGGAAGGTGCACTCGCTGGCCTGACCTCGGTACCCCAAGGTGTCCACACCCAGCATTTCAAAGACTCAGGACTGAATGGACATGACAGGGGCCATGCTGTAAGAAGACAGAGGCAGGCCAATTTGTCTACATCTTAATCCTCAGAACCTATGAATATGTTACCTTACAAGGCAAAGGGACTTTGCAGATGTGATTAAGTGAAGGTTTTGATATGGGTGATGATCCGGGATTACCCAGGTGGGTCCAACATGACCACAATGGCCCTTATAAGTGAAAGTGGGGCCAGGCATGGTGACTCCACCCAATGCACCACCCGCCCTCCTCTTTGAACACATTTCTGGGGTCTAACCATCTGCAGTGCCTCTTTCTGTGCCTCAGATGCCATTATTCTCTATTTCTGCAGATTCAGATCTTCCTCTTGTCCACAGTCTGCCAAAACATTCAGGATGGCTGACTGTGGAAACTCATGCACAATGCTTACCACTGAGACAGCAAACACAACTGGGGTCAAAGTGGGGCGCCTGGAAGCTCAGAACAAACAGGGTGGCCGCAGGAGCCCTTCAGGACTCCATACCATGAGGCTCATCTCCCTCGCTCTGCTTCTCATTCAGGTTCCCACCTGAAGAACTATTCACATACATAACTTCGCCACCTGCTAATGAACACGTTCGCTTTCATTTGCATAATCAACACTAATCTCATGGGTTAATTAGACTCCATGTGCATTCGATTCAGGAGATTTAATTTGGCCTCTGATCTCCTGCTTGGAACAAGGGACTCATAAACACATTTCTTTCTGGCCATGTTTTCACAAATCAAAGATTCAGACACCCAACCCTCGTCCCTGACCTCAGCTCCGCCAGATGCACTAAAATCCTTCTTGGGGTAATGATGGTGACGGTTGGCATTTGAGTTTGTGAACTGTTTGGGACACCAGATTTTCTTTTTCTCATTACACATTAAAGGAAGGACAGAGGAGTGGGTTCTGTGGGCAAAAGAACAGCGTGGTTCTAAACCAAGCAGAGAATTTGAGGATTTTTCATGGTGACTTGCAGCTGTCACTTAAGAAAATGTGTCCAGTAATAGACTATTTCTTTCTTTAATACCAATCCCTTCAGAAAAATACACTGGCAGAATACAACAAGAGCCTTGAAAAATAATCTTACGTTTTGAAATCTAAGAAGCCACCTTAAGGAAAAAGGGATGTGGACAAAGATTTATGTGGAAGGTGGTTTATTGCTGCATTATCTATAAGAATAAATCTTGGACATACAAGTGGCCACAAACTTATGAAAAAAATGTTCCATATTACTAATCATCAGAGAAATGTAAATCAAAACCACAATGAGATGCCATCTCACACCAGTCAGAATGATGATTATTGAAAAGTCAAAAAATAACAGATGCTGGAGACATTGCAGAGAAAAGGGAACACTTACACACTGTGTGTAGGAAAGTAAATTAGTTCAATCGCAATGGAAAGTGTTTGGAGATTTCTCAAAGAACTCAGAACTACCATCCAACCCAGCAATCCCATTACTGGGTATATACCCAAAGGAAATAGATTGTTCTACCAAAAAGACACACGCACTCATGTGTTCATTGCAGCGCTGTTCACAATAGCAAAGACACAGAATCAACACATCCACAGTGAACTGGATCAAGAAAATCTGGTATACATCCACCATAGACTACTACACAGCCATAAAAAAGAACAAAATCATACCCTTTGCAGCAACACAGATGCAGCTGGAGGCCATTATCCTAAGCAAATTAATGGAGGAACAGAAAACCAAATACTCCAAGTTCTCACTTTTAAGTGGGAGCTAAGCAGTGGGTACATGTGGTTATAAAGATGGGAACAACAGACACTGGGGACTCCTAGAGTCGGGAGAGAGGGAGGGAATAAAGGGCTGAAAAACTACCTATAGGGTGATGGGATCATTCACGCCCCAAACCTCAGCCTCAGGCAACATATAAACGTAACAAACCTGCACATGTACCCCCTGAATCTAAAATAAAAGTTGAAATTTAAAAACAACTTGGAATCAACCTAAATGGTAAAATACAGGCATGGTTGGTTGTTTCTATTATGTTAAATCCATCTGATGAATATTATAAAGCTATTAAGAATGTTTTTGAGGAATATTTAATGTTAAGAGAAAATGTCTCCAATACAAGTGAAAACTGTAGTGTCCTTAAAATCTGTACGTATTTGATGATACCAAATTTGTAAACTAAATATATTTAGCATATATTAGCCTTACACATGTATAAAACCCTGGAAGGAAATGAACCAACATGCTATCAGTGGGTTACCCTTGAGTAGGAAGGATATTGGCATATGATTCCCCCCCCCATATAATTGTGTTTTCCTCATATTCTAAAATGAGTCTGAATTGCTTTTATAACCAGAAAACAATTATTTAAAAAATCATCCAGGATGTCTACAGTGAATCTCACATAGCAGGTTCTTCTCCATTACTGCCACTGACTGTCACCACCTTTCCTTAAATTCCTTCTCACTGAAAACTCAATCTTCCCCTTCATGAGAAAATGAGTACTTTGTAACCGAGCATCTTCTGATAATGTAGGCAGGGCAAGGCCCCCAGAAAGTCAGTTCAGGTGTGGAGGATGCACAAGCCCTATCAGAGCAGAGATGAGCTCACCCTGCTCCAAAGCTGACCCCGCAGCACTGCAGAGCGAGCGCCCCACCCCGCCCTGCTGCAGAGGCAGAGGGTCCTGCATGGATATCAATGCCTCCAGATTTCCACGTGGTGGGTTCAATAGCTCCTCTGAGCAGCGGCTCACGCGAGTCCAAGTCAAGGCTCTTAGGCAGCAGCCGGCCTGGGCCCGGGACCGGGAACCACACAGGCTTGCAGGGAGGGCACCGCTTACCTGTTGCGCGGGCTGGGCCCCAGGCGCTGGCAGGCCACGGTGGCCGTCACGTGCTTTCCGCCGCTGCCCACCTCCTGCTTGACGCCCCACTGCCGGGGCTCACGGGTCTGAGCACTCAGGATGTTCACCCCCTTCTTCACCTTGGCTCTGTGGAGATGAAGATGGGAGAGAGAGAGACAGGGTTAAGGCTTGGCCTTTCCGACGTGCCCAGCTCTGCAGAGTTGCCACCTTTAGTTTCTGTTTTGCTTTTCCACTTTTTTCATATCTAGTGACAGGCAAAGCCACCCAGTGGTGGTGATGCCAGGGCAGGGCAAGCGGGATCTGCCTGTGGATAAGGCAGTCACAGACCCTGCTGTCCGGTTCTGAGGGGGAGGAAAAAGGACCCCTGGAATTCACCAGACCAGGAGGTTGCAGGACAGAGCTGTCAAAGCATGCACTCAGCCTGCCTGGGTCCGTCTCCTCACTCAGGGGGCTCTGTGCCCTGCCAGAGACATTTGGCAATGTCTGGAGACACTTGTAGTTGTCACAGTTGTGTGTGTGGGGGGTGTTGTTATCCAGTAGGGAAGTGGGGAGAAAGTAGGAACGCAGCTAAACAGCCTACAACCCACTTGAAAGCCCCACCACACAGAGCCACTGGGCCCACAGTGTCAATACTACTAGGAAAGCCGGTCCTGGGTTCATACCCCAGTTTCACCACTTCCTAGCTGTGCAAATTTGGACAAGGCATAACTTCATGCCTCACCTCCCTCCTCTGTAAGAAAGAGCAGGATCATAGTAGCTCCCATTATAAAGCTGCTGTAATGATTAAATAGATGTAAAGAGATTAGAACAAGAGCAGCGCCAGGCATACAATACACACTTAATAAATGTTAGCGATTGTTACATCACTCCAGGGAAGTCCCCAACCTGCTTAACGTAACTTGCCTGGCACACACTTAACAAAGATACATTAAGTCAGGGACCAAAAAACAAAGCAACAAAAAGGCAAAGAGCTCCTCCTAAAGCTGCTATTGTTTTGATCACACCACTTAGCCAGCCTCAATTTCACTTTCCTTATCAATAAACGGACAAGTGGCAGCTTGAGCACACACATCTACTTATACCGTTTTCCTTCATCCCACTCACAGGAGAGCAAAGGGACTGTTTTAAAAGGCATAAGACAGTTGGGCACAGTGGCTCATGGCACAGTGGCTCACGCCTATAATCCCAGCACATTTTTTTTTTTTTTTGCAACGAAGTATTGCTCTGTTGCTAGGCTGGAGTACAGTGGTGCAATCTTGGCTCATTGCAACCTCCGCCTCCTGGGTTCAAGCAATTCCCCTGCCTCAGCCTGCCGAGTAGCTGGGACTACAGGCACCTGCCACCACGCCCGGCTACTTTTTTTGTATTTTAGTAGAGATTGGGTTTCACCATGCTGGCCAGGATGGTCTCAATATCCTGACCTTGTGATCCACCCGCCTTGGCCTCCTAAAGTGCTGGGATTACAGGTGTCAGCCACTGCGTCCGGCCAATCCCAGCAGTTTAGGAGGCTGAGGTGGGCAGATCACTTGAGCTCAGGAGTTGGAGATTAGCTTGGCCAACGTGGTGAAACCTTGTCTCTACGAAAAATACAAAACTTAACCTGGCATGGTGGTGCATGCCTTTAGTCCCAGCTACTCGGGAGGTTTAGGCAGGAGGGTCACTTGAACCTGGGAGGCGGAGGTTGCAGCGAGCTGAGATCGTGCCACTGCACTCCAGCCTGGGCAAGAGAACAAGGCTCCAACTCAAGATAATTATAATAATAATAAAATAAAAGGCATAATCCCATGACCGGAAGAGGAAATGCAGCCACAGCAACAGATTTGGGAAACTGGAAACTGGGAGTTCAGTGGATAAAACAAGTCAGCAGAACTTCAAAATGGAGCTTCAAGCTGTCAGTGAGCAGAGTCAACAACCAACACAGTTTCTACCAAAGAGCCCCCCAGACTCAGGAGTTTGTGATAACAGTCACAAAATTGGAGTGAATGAGGACTGAAACAAAGAGGGCTGGCTACAAGTCTGTTTAGGAAGCAGCCAATTAAACTCCCCTTTTTATGCCCAGGTGATGCCAGGACTTCACATTGGGTATGGGTATCAGGGCGAGTGGGGAACTGGGGGTGCCACACCGAATACAGAGGGACCCCACAACCCCATGTGTGCTGAACGCTGAGATTCGCAGGCGGGTCCCCCTAGACTGCATCTTCACCCTCCAGGAGAAACACTGGATTCCAGAGGGTGATACCATCCTAAGACCAAAATGCAACAGGCATTGACACTATGGCCTCTCCAAACAGCCAGCCAGACGCCCTGCAGTGAAGCCTGAAGTCAGCAAGTGCGGTTGAGGGGCTCTGAGCCTCTCACAGCCTTTTAGTCCCCCCTCCTTTAATATGAACCAGCAAACGGGAATTGTTAGACACTAAGAAAAGTCTCTACATGATATAAAGCCCGTGATATGCTGAAATAAAGATCGGGTACTCATCCCTGTTTCCTGGCATACAGCTCCTAAAATCCTGGGAATAGTGATGTCTTCTTGTGCGCTAAGGAGGTGACTGGTGGCTGGGATTACAGGTAGCTTCAGGATAGGGTTGGTCACCAGAAAGACCAAGGCAAGAATAGAGGGTTTGGACTTTCAGCCCATCCCCTCAATCTCCAGTGGGAACAGAGGGGCTCATCACCACTGACCAAATATTTAATCAATCATACCTAGTTATAAAGACTCCTAAAAGCCCCAAAGGACAGGATTTGGGGAGCTTCCTGATAGCTGAATCCATGGAGGTTCCTGGAAGGTGGTGTCCCTGGAAGGTGGTATCCCAGGAAGGCAAGGAAGCTTCATACTCCTTCCCCTATACCCTGTCCTACATGTTTCCTCATCTGTATCCTTCATAACATCCTTTTTAATAAACCAGTCAACATAAGTAAATGTTTCCCTGAACTCTGTGAGCCGCTCTAGGAAATTAATCAAACCTGAGGATGAGGTCATGGGAACCCCACTTTGAAGCCAGGCAGTCAGACACAGAGAGACAGAGAAAGAGAGAAAGACAGACAGACAGACAGAGACATACAGAGAGAGAGATAGAGACAGAAAGAGAGAGAGAAATAGACAGACAGACAGAGACAGAGAGAAACAGACAGACAGAGTAAGCCAGGGCTTGCAGTTGGTATCAGCAGTGGGGAGCAGTCCTGGGGAGTGAGCCCTCGACCCGCGGGGCCTGACGATTTCTCCAGGTAGAGATGGTGGGAACTGAACTAGAGGACACCTAGCTGACATCTGCTGCAGAACTGCTCACTCACTTGCCGATGGGAGAAACCACCCCCTCTGCCCCATGCTTGGCCACAGGAGTCTTCTGTGTTGGTTGTTGTGGGGTGAGAGCAGAGGAAGTAGTTTGTATTTGTCCACGCAGAAAGACTGAAACAGGCAAACGCAGGGAGGGGAGGGCAGCAACCTACCGGAAATACAGCCTATGCAGTAAAGAATATCCATGTTTAAGAAAACAGAGAATTGGCTGGGCGTGGTGGCTCATGTCTGTAATCCCAGCACTTTGGGAGGCCGAGGTAGGCAGATCATGAGGTCAGCAGATAGAGATTATCCTGGCCAACATGGCAAAAACCCATCTCTACTAAAAATACAAAAATTAGCTGGGCATGGTGGTGCATGCCTGTAGTCCCAGCTACTCGGGAGGCTGAGGCAGGAGAATCACTTGAACCCAGGAGCCAGAGGTTGCAGTGAGCCAAGATCGTGCCACTGCAGTGCAGCCTGGTGACAGAGCGAGAGTCTGTCTCAAAACAAAACAAAACCAAAAACAGAGAATCATTCACATTCACTAAGAGATAAGAGAAGATATTGCAATCATGAAACAAAAATGACTGCTATATCTTAAAAAAAGAACACCCAGCAGGGACAAAATGAGCCCTTGGAAATTAAAAATATAGCAAAATGGAAAGTCGGTGGAATGGTTGATGGATGAAGTTGAGGAAATTTCCTAAGAAGCAGAGAAAAGACGAAGTGGAAGATAGGAGAAAAAAATTAAGAGGATGGCTTTGAGGTTCAATATGTCAATAACAGAAAAAAGAAACAGAGAAAAGAAAGAGGATGAATCATTAATGAAGTAATTTAAGAAAATGTCTCCAAATGAAAGGATGTGTTTTCAGATTGGAAGAGCCCACTATGTGATCAGCACAATGAATGAGAATAGACACACACCAGGCCACGTGATCAATACATTTTGGAAGATGGCGTATGTAGAAGTGAATTCTACAATCCTCTAGAGAGAAAAAAACCATCAGAAAGAATTCAGAATTCATAACAGCCACTCTGTAACCTAGAAGACAATAAAAAATGTCTTGAATATTGAAAGGGGAGATTATTTTCAACCTAGAATTCTGTATCCACCCTATGAGCTCAGTGTTTCCACACACGCATGTTCATTTGTTTTTTGAGACGGAGTCTTGCTCTGTCACCCAGGCTGGAGTGCAATGGCGCCATCTCGGCTCACTGCAACCTCGGCCTCTCGGGTTTAAGTGATTCTCCTGCCTCAGCCTCCCGGGTAGCTGGGACTACAGGCGACCACCGCCACGCCCAGCTAATTTTTTTTGTATTTTTAGTAGAGGCAGGGTTTCACCGTGTTAGTCAGGATGGTCTCGATTTCTTGACCTTGTGATCCGCCCACCTCGGCCTCTCAAAGTGCTGGGATTACAGGTGTGAGACACCACGCCCAGCCCACACATGTGTGTGCTAAGGTCATTTACTCCTTACACTCATGCTTGGGAACCTACTTGAGCATGTGTTCCATCAAACCACAAAGTGAAGCTGGAAGGAAGACATGAGACAAGGGAAACCGATCCCAAATACAAGTGACGTGGAAGGAATCCCAGGTTGATGGTGAAGAGAGGTCCTTGAATAACAGCAGAGCATGAGGCATGGAGAAGATTCCGGCAAAGACTTCTCTGGGAAACGAAAATTTTCTTAATAAATATGATGTTCAATAAGTGTTCCTTGAGGACATTTAAACAACTAGAGGAGAGTTTCAGGATAAATATGAGCTAAATATACAGAAAATCAAGAAAAAGAATAAAACCCAATCAGTTTTTAATCCTGAAGAACTCATTATGCAGAGAAGGAAAAGTAATCATAATTTAATACTTGATTTTACTGTGATTAGCACATGTACTTATATTTTAAACACTGAATATTAATCTAGACAAAATATGATTGTTATACTTGAGGGATGGAGAGATAAAATGGGAGGCACTTATGTGGGGGAGAAAAGAGATATATCCTAATTCTCCATAGTGGGAAATTTATAGATATTGCCTAAAAAAAAGTGTCAACATCAGTGCGTTACTCGGTGATATGCCTATAAATACCAGATGAGGAAAGAATTTTGCCTCTGTGCGTGGAGAGAAGCAGTAAAAGGGAGCAGGGTACTGCAGTATTATTTTAAAATAACTTTGTATTTTTAAATAGTTCAATAGTTTGATATTAAGAGGAAGTTGTGGCTGGGTTTGGTGGCTCACACTTGTAATCCCAGAACTTTGGGAGGTGGGAGGATCCCTGGAGGCCAAGAGCTTGAGACTAACCTGGACAACAAAATAACATGCTGTCTCTACAAAAAGATAAAATAATTAGCCCCACACGGTGGCCCATGCCTGTAATCCCAGCACTCTGGGAGGCCAACACGGGCAGATCACCTGAGGTCAGGAGTTCGAGACCAGCCTGGCCAACATGGTGAAACCCCGTCTCTACTAAAAATACAAAAAAAATTAACCAGGCATGGTGGGAGGGATCTGTAATCCCAGCTACTTGGGAGACTGAGGCAGGGGAATCACTTGAACCCAGGAGGCAGAGGTTGCAGTGAGCTGAGATTGTGCCACTGCACTCCAGCCTGGGCAACAAGAACGAGACTCCATCTCAAAATACTAATACTACTACTACTACCACTAGAACTATTACTATTCAGCCCCATATGACAGAGTGTGCCTGTAGTCCCAGCTATGGGGGAAGCTGAGGCAGCAGGATCACTTGAGGCCAGGAGGAGCTATGATAGCACTGCTACACTCCAGCCTGGGCAACAGAGTAAGACCCTGTCTTAAAAAGTAAATTTAAAAAAGTTGCAAAACAACAAAATACTGAGTTCCCATGTACCCATCATCCAGCTTCCTCCAATGATAATACTGACCATAATTGTGGTTCATTGTCAAAGCCAGGAAATTGATATAGGCATATTACTATTAACCAGGTACATACCTTATTTAGATTTTACATGTTTTCACATGAACTTTTTTGGTGTATAGTTCTATGAAATTATATCCTATGTATAGATTTGAGTAACCATCACAATAATAAAGATGTGGCATTGTTCCTTCAACACAGAGGAGCTCCTTCATGTGCCCCCTTCATAGTCACACCCTCCTCGAATCCTGTAACTGATCTGTTCTCTAGCACTACAGTTCTCACACTTTGAGAATGTTGTATACAGGTTTCTGCCAATAAACTCTGCAGAACTATTTGACCTTCTAAATTACATGCAAGAAATAAAAATATAATTCTAAGCTACCCAACAGATGGAACGGACCCCCTCTTGGCCAAGGAGATGCCAGTGAAACCTTGAAAACTGAGTTCCTGGCTATGATGGGATGGGAGGCTGGATACACCTCCTTATCCCCCCTCCTTCCCTAAGCACCATTAGGCTTTCTCCCTGAGGGCTAAACGGAAACCAGCCATTTGGAAAGACTCGCTCCAGATACCAAAGACTGCCTGACACTGCCTTGCCCTTTTATGGTTTTGACAAAAGGGTTCCTTCCTAATAAGAGACCACTAACCTTGCAGTGGTTCTGGCCATCTACTGAGGATGCACAGTGAGGGGTTTCATGTCCTCTACTTCATCTTTTGATGTCAGAGGGCTGAAAACCCCACCTTGGGATCATGCTATCCCTGTCATATTTTGTACATGGGACCCATGAAAGGGCATGAAACTCAGCTGTGCATACACATGCTTCTCCTCCCATAAATATTCATGACTCCTCCTATAGCTTATTGAATATGCATATTTATCCTTCTTACTCAGCATAAATCCCTGTCTTGTTTTTCCCATCTCTGAATGGCTTGTTTCTGGCTTCTGGCTGGAGGCTACACTTCCCAGCCTGTCAGAATGGCCACCCGGTAGGCTGCAATTCTTTATGAGAAATAAAGCTCTTCTTTCCAAATGTATGAACCTCATCATTCTTCAGTTGACATATGCAAGGTCATGTCTTATGAAAGGAAATTACACACTTACACACACAGACACACACACACACAAGCACCCCCTATTAACCTCCCAGACTGAAGGAGATACATTCTTGTGAATAGTTAAAAGGCTAGACATAGCTGATGAATGTGATTACCAGGGGGTCACCATGCGGGAACACTGCGGGTGGAAGGTGGTGATAAAACACATCTTCACCTGCCAAACTTAGGAGTCCAACCCTCATAGCAGCAATAGCATGCCAGCCACACAGCCACCTTCTCTCTCTCTCTTTTTTTTTTTCATTATACTTTAAGTTCTAGGGTACACGTGCACAAGTGCAAGTTTGATACATGTGCCATGTTGGTTTGCTGCACCCATCAACTCATCATTTACATTAGGTTTATCTCCTAATGCTATCCCTCCCCCAGCCCCCCACCCCATGACAGGCCCTGGTGTGTGATGTTCCCTGCCCTGTGACCAAGTGTTCTCACTGTTCAATTCCCACCTATGAGTGAGAACATGCGGTGTTTGGTTTTCTGTCCTTGCGATAGTTTGCTCAGAATGATGGTTTCCAGCTTCATCTATGTCCCTGCAAAGGACATGAACTCATCCTTTCTAATGGCTGCATAGTATTCCATGGTGTATACGTGCCATATTGTCTTAATCCAGTCTATCATTGGTGGACATTTGGGTTGGTTCCAAGTCTTTGCTATTGTGAATAGTGCTGCAATAAACATATGTATGCATGTGTCTTTATAGTAGCATGATTTATAATCCTTTGGGTATATACCCAGTAGTGGGATTGCTGGGTCAAATGGTAATTCTAGCTCTAGATCCTTGAGGAATCGCCACACTGTCTTCCACAATGGTTGAACTAATTTACACTCCCACCAACAGTGTAAAAGCGTTCCTATTTCTCCACATCCTTTCCAGTATCTGTTGTTTCCTGACTTTTTTTTTTTTTTTTTTTTGATGGAGTCTTGCTCTGTCACCCAGGCTGGAGTGCAGTGGCGCGATCTCGGTTCACTGCAAGCTCTGCCTCCCGGGTTCACGCCATTCTCCTGCCTCAGCCTCCCAAGTAGCTGGGACTACAGGTGCCTGCCACCATGCCTGGTTAATTTTTTGTATGTTTAGTAGAGATGGGGTTTCACTGTGTTAGCCAAGATGGTCTCGATCTCCTGACTTCGTGGTCTGCCTGCTTCGGCTTCCCAAAGGGCTGGGATTACAGGCGTGAGCCACTGCACCGGCCTGTTTTCTGACTTTTTAATGATTGCCATTCTAACTGGCATGAGATGGTATCTCATTGTGGTTTTGATTTGCATTTCTTTGATGCAAGTGATGATGAGCATTTTTTTCATGTGTCTGTTTGCTGCATAGATGTCTTCTTTTGCGAAGTGTCTGTTCACATTCTTTGCCCACTTTTTCATGGGGTTGTTTGTTTTTTTCTTGTAAATTTGTTTGAGTTCTTTGTAGATTCTGGATATTAGCCCTTTGTCAGATGGATAGATTGCAAACATTTTCTCCCATTCTGTAGGTTGCCTGTTCGCTCTGATGGTAGTTTCTTTTGCCGTGCAGTAGCTCTTGAGTTTAATTAGATCCCATTTGTCTATCTTGCACAGCCACTTTCTCTTAAGAAACTTCTTCTGAGTCTTACATTAAATGATTCACTAAATACACGTGCTACTCTGAACACCAGGAGGCCAGGACGTGCTTGAGGGACGAAGATCGAAGACACATTAGCATGGGAAAGTCCCCATTGCCCCTAGCAGGAAATGAATGCCCCAGTTGTGTTCATAGCATGGACACCTTCTACTTCTACTGCTGGAAATAAATGCCTCTTGCAATGTGACTTGGCTTGAAATTGGCTTTTGCTGCATTTGGATTTTTCTCAATATTTCAGATTTCACTGAAGCTACAAATTGTTCTTTCCGCTTAATAGTGCATGTTCATAGGAGGATTCTCACCAACTGGCGCAGTGGCTGGTGTCACCTCTGGATGGGGCGGGAGAAGGAACCACAGAAATGGGAGAAAGGCATAGGTTTAACAGGCTGATTGTGTTAATCGGGCATTTTCTTCGATAAGAGCAGTGGATATTCCTGTCTACTTCAAGGAACTAGTTGTTGCAGGGTTTGTGTCCAGGACCAGAAGTTTTGCAACCAGAGTCAGCATTTTAAAAAACAGTGGAAGTGGGCGGTAAACACTGAGGATGCCTGGCTTCAAGGTGCAAGCCCAGGGAAGCTGGCCAGTGGCAGTGTGAGGCCAACCCCGCTCAGCCAGGCTGCATGGAGGGGAGGAGCTTCCAGCCCTGCTTCTGGAGGGTCAGGCAGGTGTGCTTTTCTTTCTTCATCTGCTGCATCCAGGGTGGCCCTAGTTCAGTGGTTTCCAGTTTGTGGGTCTGCTATTGCTGGTAGCTTGGGAGATGATTTCCCATGTAGCATGGAGCACCATCTGTTTCCAGTACTTCGCTAGACATTGCAATGCATCCACGTGGGACTCAGGCAAGGGCTGGACTTGGTGGCATCTCTGGTCCCATCTGGGTTACCTGAACGGGGCTCACGCCATCTACAAGGCACGTTGATCATTGATGCTCCTACTCAGGTTTTTAGTGGTTAAAACCCAAACGAAACAAAAAATATTTTCCCTCTTTTTAAAATGTGCTTGGCTTGGGTATAACACAGGGATGATTAAGTGTTCCTTAAGGAAAATCAATGTTCAGTACAAATTTTGAACACAGGAAGCCTAATTTCCACCCTGCAAACCATCTATCTCATGGTCAGCTACAATCTTCTTATGAAACTCTCTCCTTAGAGGCTTCTCAGGCCTGCTGGGGTGTGTGAGTGCCTGGGTATGATGAGGAGTGTGTGTGTGTGTGCGTGCATGTGTGAGGAGCATGTGTGTGTGTATGCATGTGTGTGCACGGATGGGAGGGCGGGTAAGTACCACTTGGCCTCTGGGCCCTGTAAGGCTGTCTGCTCAGGAGCTGAATCTGATCTTCAGAGTACGTTCAAACTGAAAAATGATAATTTTTGTTGTTATGGGTTGAACCCCTCACCTTTCCAATCCATATGTTGAAATCCTAACTCCCAGCATTTTAGAATGTGACCGTATATGGAGATAGATCTTTACAGAGGTAATCACAGTAAAATGAAGGTCATTAGTCTGGGCCCCAATTCAGTGACTAGTGTTCTTACGAAAAGGGGAAATTTGGAGATAGACACCAGAAGAGAAAGTCCATGGGAACATGAAGATGGCCATCTCCAAGCCAAGGAGAGAGGCCTGGGACAGACAGTCCCTCAGACCTCAGAAGGAATCAACCCTGCCAACACCCTGATCTTTAACTTCCAGCTTCCAGAACTGTGAGAGATTGGTATCCTTCAAGCCCCTCAGTCTGTGGTACTTTGTTACAGCAGCCCTGGAAAATGGATACAGTTGCTAACATGAAAATAAAGAAGCAAGCAATAAGAAAGCAGCCCACCCCTGGCCTGGCCCTCAGGAGGAGGAGCTGCTGTGAAGCTAAGTCATTACAACCCTGAAGGAACCAGCTGATGTAAGGTCCCATTGCACTGAGCTAACCAACCAGCAGCTGTAGGGTGCCATTGCACTGAGCCTGTTAGCCCAGTGTTCTCTACCCTGGGCATGGTGCAGGAAAGCCTCTGGTCACATGTACATAACAGCTTCTGCACTGAGAAGACGAGGGCTGGCCCTTTGCAAGTGGTACATCCTGCATATAAAGGCATGGCACACACGCATCCTTGCTCTTCCACTAGAACGAGACTCCCACACTTATATCCAAACCCACCCACTGACCTGACAGCAGCCCTACAAAGCTGCTTCCTCTAAAGGAAGGGGGCTGTGGGTTTTCAGTATTCCAAAGGCCTTCAGAGGAAACTAACAGTGTCTTAGGATCAGGGTGTATATATCAACAAACGTGGCATGGGTATTGCTGCTGCTTTCATCGTCTCATCCAGGGAGCATGGCCACCCAGGCCTCATGGGTTGATGACATGCTCACCGGAGGGTAGACAGCTCTACATTATCCATGTGGATTTCCCTAGGATCAGGCACTCGAGCTTCACCCTCACATGGTTGGCACATCCATACACTCTCTATAATATCATTTCTTTAATATGTTTCTCTAATTTGGCTACTGCTTTTTTTTATTTTTATTTTTATTTTTGAGATGGAGTCTCACTCTGTCACCCAGGCTGGAGTGCAATGGCACGATCTCGGCTCACTGCAACCTCTGCCTCCAGGGTTCAAGACATTCTCCTGCCTCAGCCTCCCAAGTAGCTGGGATAACAGGTGCCTGCCACCACGCCCGGCTAATTTTTGTATTTTTAGTAGAGATGGGGTTTCATCATGTTGTCCAGGCTGGTCTTGAACTCCTGACCTCAGGTGATCCACCCGTTTTGGCCTCCCAAAATGCTGGGATTACAGGTGTGAGCCACTGCGCCCGGCCTCCTTTTTTTTTTCTTTAGAAAAGTTATTGTTTTCTAAAGTTTTTATTATTGCATATACAGTCATTTTATTTTGCATACATAGTCATACATAGCTCCTCATAAAGGAACTATAGAAAAAAAAATTTACAAACTTTTCCCCTAAATACACATTGAAAGAAGCATATCAAAATACAAATAAAAACTGTGTGTTCATGAATCTCATAAAAGAACATCTCCTGCTGCTAGCATGGGTGCAACTGGCAAGCACTGAAAATGCACAATTTAAAATACACTTTTCCTTTCATAGATGCAGCTTTGTATCTGAAATCTTTCAACACATGGGAGGGAAGAGTAATTAGCAGGGCTCTGCATAGAAACTATCGAAAACATTGAAAATTATCGTTCTTGTGTTTTGTTTTTAATAATGAGAGCTGGTTTCCATCTCCCCGTCTGCCACCAGGAGCCTCGTGAGCAGGATCATCTTATTCCAGCAGCAGCTTTATGGGCTGGGTACAGGTGAGCTGCCAGTGGGGTGAGGGGGCAGTGTCCTTTTCCAGGCTAAGACCCAGACTCCTGCCCCCTTGTGCCATCCCCCTTTGATTTTTCCTAAACTACCTGTCAGGGCAAACCTTCTGCCCCTGTCAAAGGGAGTAGAGGCCCTAGGAAATGAGGAAGCACAGACTGGTTCCAAGGCCATAAAAAAGACTCCAGTGGTCACTACTGCAACTTCCTAAGAGAAGTCATGTGTATGTGCATGCATGTGAGCAGGTATGTGCCTGTGTGTGTGCACATGCGTGTGCCTGCACCTGCGGTTATGTGTGTGTATGCATGTGTGTATGTGTGAAGCCACGGAAACCCAGCTCTCTTCCCTGCCTGTAGAACTCCCTGCTCTCTCATTGACCAAGATGGACAGCCACTGCCAGTCCATCTGGAACAAATTCTCCTCATCTCTTTCAGGTTGGCTGTGAAAACAGCTGCAGTCAAACGTGTTTCCAATTGAGCGCTCTTTTTTCATCTTCTGTTTAGCTTATCAAACACTGACCCCTTTTGGCCATTACCTTTTGCTGCCTTTTACCATTTACTTTGATCTTGGGTGCTAATGAAAACTTCCCTATCAGTAACTCATCAAATGCCGGATCTCAGAGAGCAGTAGGATTTCCTAAGCATTGTTGCTACTTCTAACTCTATTATTTCTTTTTCCCCTGTTCTGGTCCCCAGCAAGGGGCTACTCCTATAGCAAAAACTTTAGCAAAAGGAATGTTTCTTCATAAAACAATTACCAATGTTTTGCTCCTGTAAGTTTGCTCCCAAGAACTCCCAATTCCACCTTTCCATCCCTCTCCTTCTCTTCTTTCATTGAAACTTCAGGCTGATCAGCATGAACCAACCAGTGGTGTTCTGGCTGTTACATTTTCAGGAATTTGGCAAGCTAGCTGTCAAACACAGCCATTATTCAAACATAAATCATAAATGTACACATTAATCTATGTTAGAAACAAAGGTAATAAATGCTCAAAACTTATCACTTCCTAATTATTTCATGACAATTTGATATTATCTGTCCTCTTGAGTTTATGCATATATATTTACATGGAATGAGGAAAATACCATATAAAGAAGTGTTATTGGAAGCTGGGCATGGTGGCTCACGCCTATAATCCCAGCACTTTGGGAGGCCAAGGCGGGTGGATCACGAGGTCATTAGTTCGAGACCAGCCTGACCAGCATGGTGAAACCTCATCTCTTCAAAAAATACAAAAATTAGATGGGCGTGGTGGCACATGCCTGTAATCCCAGCTACTCGGGAGGCTGAGGCAGGAGAAGTGCTTGAACAAGGGAGGCAGAGGCTGCAGTGAGCCGAGATTGTGCCACTGCATTCCAGCCTGGGCAACAGAGCGAGACTCCGTCTAAAAAAAAAAATAAAGAAAAAGAAGTGCTATCGGATGTGTGCTCTCAACTCCGTATTCAGTGATGTCAGGTAGCCTGAAATTGGCTATGGTGAGAGTATTTCATACCACAGAATCTGGCAGTCCGTATAAATCAAGGTCTTTTTCCTCTAGGGAGCAAGATGTTAAAACACTGACCAGCACAGCCCTGGTGAAGGGCTGGCTGCTGTGCCGTGAGGGCTGATCTACATAGAAAACTGTCCCCGGCATCTTGCATGGCAATTACCGCTTCGTTCCCATCAAATCATCGTTAGCCTGGGTGCATCGTCTACGCCTGCGGAGACTCCATCTGCACATCTCACCACTCTTCCCACCCCCGCCCACTTTCTGCCTTTTTCACTCCTACTCCATGTCCTAGGAGGCTGACCTCTAAAAATAAAACCACTCAGGGATCCCTTCCCTTCTGGCTCCCATGACGTTTAGCCAAATACCAGACTGAAGGGTAGGAGGGGAGAATTATTAAAATATCATCATTTTGCCATTATCGTGCCTAACAAAATTTGTAATTTTCTAATATAAACATTTCCCTAATCATCTCAAAGATACTGTTTTTCTGTAACTGGTTTGAACCCTCAGAATCCACAGGGTTCACATATAGCATTTGGTTATATTCTTCTATCTCTTTTATTTTTACTTTTTTGTTGTTGTTTGTCTTGCTCTGTCACCCAGGCTGGAGTGCAGTGGCACGATCTCGGCTCACTTCAACCTCCACCTCCCAGGTTCAAGCAATTCTCCTGCCTCAGCCTCCTGAGAAGCTGGGATTACAGGTGTGCACCATCATGCCCGGCTAATTTTTTTGTATTTTTAGTAGAGATGGGGTTTCACCATTTTGATCAGGCTGGTCTCAAACTGCTGACCTCAGGTGATCCACCCGCCTTGGCCTCTCAAAGTGCTGGGATTACAGGTGTAAGCCACCACGCCTGGCCCTTATATCTCTTTTATTCTATTAATAGAAAAAGAAGTGTCTCCCACGTTTTCATGAAATTGGTATTTTTTGAGATACTAAGTCACTTGTCTTATAGAATACCCGTATTCTGGATTTATCTGATTGTGTCCTTGAACTGTCATTTAATTTTTTCTTGCATCCTTTGCATTTCCTTTAAACTAGCTGTTAGATCCAGACAAATGAGAAGATCCAGATTTAATGGCTAGGCAAGAACGCTGATGGGGGGGTACTCTGTGTGTGTTACTGCATCATACCCTGAGTCCTGATGGAGTCCACCTGTATATAAAATTATTAAAATTTCTGCCTTTTAATTATACTAATTAATAATAAAATATTAATATAAAATATTTTTATATTAAAACATTTCTGAGATGAACAGTGTTATAATTATAAGTGAGTGTTATACAGGGCAAGGCGAGACGATATCTGCCTGTTAGGAATACTGATTGGGCACCAATTTGGAATGACCGTGAGATGAACCGTTCTGGAAAGGGTCAAAAGGCAAAGTGAATTTGTAGCCTTGGAACTAAAATCCCCGCTGAGTCCCGCAGTTGACAGTAACTTTTCCCGAGCAGGGAAATCTGTCTGTCCAGCTCTGAATACACAGCTCTTCAGGGGTATGTTCATGGAGAGGTCCCCATCCCATCCTGCTATGAATTATCCACCCAAAGCCCCACGGTGAGCCATGGTCTAAGCAGTGTTCTCAGGGGTGTTCTGTGCTCCAGGGGACATTGAGCAATGTCTGGAGGCATTTTTGGTTATCATGAGTAAGAGCGGGGGTGATACTGGTATTCAGCGGGTGGAGGCTGGGAGGGGATGTTGCTAAGCAACCTACAATACACAGGACAGTTCCCCTCACCACCACACTAACAAGAATTATCTGGCCCCAGATGCGAACAGTACTGAGGTTGAGATACTCTGTTGCAAGGCAGGGTAAGCAGAGCTCAGCAGAGTGAGTGGGGCGAGCAGGAGACACCGCTGTGTGATCAGCAGAATAGCCCAGCCGCGCTCCCCAAAAACACTGTCCATGCATCTGCTGCTCTGAGATTACGATGCTGTGAGCCTACATGAGCACACAGTGAAGAATTTTTATGAGCTTGCCTTACCTATTTCAGAATGTAGACTGGCACGATGCTAATTTAATTATGGGAGAATAAACCATCAGGAGGAGAGATCGTGCTGTCGTCTAGGAGAGTTTCAAAGCAAAGCCCACAATGCATGAGGGCACAAAATTCCGCAGATGAGACTCCCCTAGTGATCTGAGTCTGGAGGCTGGCCAACGGAAGACAAAACCAAGTCTTTTTTGCTGCCCTAACTTACCAGGTTCTTGTGGAAGTGGGGACGTAGCCCTGAAGTCAGCGCTCTGCTATGTTTGTGAGAATATCCAATCGTAACAACGATAGCAACAGCTGACATTTCTTATTAATATTGCCAGTATCAGCCAGGCTCTCTTCTAAGTGTTTTCCTTGAATTACTTTTTAAAAAATCTCCTAGCAGCTTCATTGAGTGGATTCTTTCGCTATGCTTCTTTTTTAAACAGATGAGAAAAAAGAAACCACATGCACAGAATGGTTAAGAAACTTGCTCAAGATCACATAGGAGTAAACAGTTAGGAAAGAGTGAGTGGTTGATCCCTGCACTCTGACTACAGAGTTAGAAGAAACCTAGGCAAGTGTTGGCTTGAAAATATTGCCCTGATGCCATGCTTTTTTCCACTATGGTAGGGGAAATGGTATGGATGTAACACACACACACACATGCACATACATGCACATTCACGTACATGCACGTTCACACACACAAACACCCCACTGCTAACTTGATGGGAACCAGACTTCTCTTTGGTCGAGTTACTGCTGCAAAAGAGTGTATTAATAATAAAACCCCAAAAGGGCAAAAGAGCCCATCCATCAATCCTTAATGGCTCCTTAAGTAACTTCTAACTTCTTACAGGTAACTGCGGCTTCCTTGAGAGACTCAGTGGCCAGACACGGAGGAGCTTTGGCAGGGGGAAGATGACTTCAGCGCAGCTGCCCTATCAATATTTGATGAGGCTGACCTACTAACTCACCCCTCAAGGAGCCCTGGTCTCTCACTAGTGCTGCTTTCCCCAGCAAGTATGTAAAAACTCCTTCGTAAAAAAACAGCTAAGCATGAGATAATAGCACCGGACTCCTGGCTGGGGGTGGCATCACATCCTGGCCACTTTCTTGACCCCACTCCCAGTGCCCCAGGAATTAATCTTTCTTTTGTTCTTGTCATGTTGGGGTGCAATTCTGGACACAGCGACCATCCATGGTTGCTTTCCAATTCTTGCACAAAGTTCCCTGAATTTCTTTCTTAGCAGCAGAATGTCCTCTGGAAGGTAACCAAGAGAGACTTCACGAGGATGCACGGGCTGAAACGGATTTTCCTAGCTTGCCAGGGAGTCAGGCAGTGAGGTGCATGGATTACAAGTGTGTACTTTGAGGCCCACCTGCCTGGGCTCACAGCTCGTCTCTGCCACTGTCTAGGTGTTTTCTATTCTTGTTTATTCCTTAAGGCCCTGCATGATCTGTTCCCCATGCTGTTGCTCCCACCTGCCTCTCTGGCCTCATTTTGCAGTCCTCATTCATGATAATCCAGTCCAGGCTCTGTACTGCTGCTCCTGCCTCTGAGCCTTGTTCTCACTGTTCCCTCCTCCAGAATGCCTTTCCCCCAGGTATCTGCACGGCTAGTGTCTTCACTCTTCTCCTTCTCCACTCAAATCCCACCTTAGGGAGGCTCATATCAAGTGGGATTTGCCTTATCTTCTCTATCTTTTATTTGACTTTATTTTTCTCCATAACCTTTATCACCCTCTGACATATACAGTTAATACTTTTTGTTGATGTGTCTCCCCCACTGAAATCTAAACTTCATCAGCGGAAGGATGCTATAGTCGGAATGTTTGCATCATCCCCAACTCATGTGTTGAAATCCTAACCCCCAAGGTGTTGGCTTTAGGAGGTGGGGCCTTTTGGGAGGTGATTAGGTCCCCAGGGTGGAACCCTCATGAATGGGAAGGGTGCCCTTATGATAGAGACTGAGGGAGCCTCATCCACTCCACCTCGTGAAGACACAGAGAAGGCAGCCCCTACAAACCAGGAAGGTACCTTCACTGGACTCTAAAGCTGCAGGTGGCTTGATCTTGAACTTTCCAGTCTCCAGAACTCCGAGAAATTAAATTCTGTTGTCTATAAGCCACCCAGCCTATGGTGTTTTCTTACAGCAGCCCTAAGGGACTAAGACAAAGGACTTTGCCTTCTTTGTCCATTGCAATATTTCTGGCATCTAGAAGAGCTCCTGGCACATGGCACACACTCAAAATATTTGTTGCTTAATTTCAATAACTATTTACTTACCAGGTGACTTCCCTGTGACTGACCCTGAACTTGGTTTCTGAAATATGGAGATAAGGCCCAGAGACATTCCTGCAGAGAGCGCATTCTGTGGCATTCATGTCTCTTTTCTGCTCCCAATGTGGTAGCCCGTGGAGGTCATGCCATTGTCTGCCATCTGGGATTGTGAGCTCTATAAGGCAAGGGTCATATGTATGTGGTTCTCCAGGTATGAAGACAAATTCAGGCCTCTTTGATGCCAGGGGCTCTTCATGTGACATCAGCAGCCAATGGCACTGCTGCACCCAAGGCAGGCCAGGAGTTGCAGGTATTTCTCCAGAAGGCTAACACATCCCCAGGGCTAACAGCTCAGCTCATATGTGAGCACCCTCTCAGGAACCTGGGGCACGGAGAGGCCGAGTCACTTCCAGCTTGACAGGGGTAAGGCCGATGGGTTCTAGAAGCTTCACTCTTAATTCTTGCATTGCAATAGATCATATACCTCTCAGAAGGGCTGTGCAAAACTCAGATCAGCCCTGCGTGCCACTGACACAGAGCACATGTGAGCACTTGGTGTTACTATTAACACCTTGGGCTTCAAAAGTCCGCTCAAGAGATACTTTAAAAAGCAAGACATTTAATTATTCCAAAGAACAAGATGTATGGAGGTTGGCAGGTGTGAGGTTGATCTCTCATTGTGTCAGGGGAGTTGCTATAGCTATTAACATTACATTCTTTTACCACCATTCAAAGGAGGGAGAGAGAGAGAGAGAAAGACAGACAGAGAGAGAGAGAGAGAGAGAAGTGCAAAGGATTTCTCTTCAAAGGGCTTTGTTCCTGAAACACACCAGAAAACTTCCCTTTATGGCTCATGGGCCAGAAAACCACCCAAGCTAGAACAGAGTGCTTGGAAAGGCCCTGCCTATCACAACAGATTGGAATTAGACCAATCATGATTCACCTCTGAGACTCCAGGAAGGCCCACCTTCCTGAGACCAGGGCACCTCCACCTGCAATCTAACAGCATCAGGCTTCTCTTAGAGGTATAGAAGGTGGGAGGCTACTGGGCATTGAGCCAGTCCTCTCAAGGGTCTGCCTCATCCGTTATCCTGGCGGGATCCTTCCAGATCAAGCTTCAACAACTGCTACAGTGGGCAGTGACTAGGGAAGGACAGTCTTCTATCCCACTCCTCAGAGGAGGGCATTTCCGTATTCACAGAGCACCCTGGGCAAAGCAGGGATAAGAAAGCATCAGGCAGGCATCAGGGAAGATCATAGTTCTCAGCTGAGTGGACGGCTGGCATTTATACCCTAAGGCCGTCCACATCTTTACAGAGAACTGACAGGTTACCTACAGGGAGACATGGCGTTTCCACCTGTGCCCTTTTTGTAAGTAAAGAAGGAAATGAGAGCAGAGAAACCCACCGACCCCAAAGCCTGCTTCAGAAGCACATTTCAACCTGGAATCTCACCACAAGCTTCTCACGGTGGAATTTTAATGAGTAGGCTTGTTTTCTCCCAATTCACAAATTACTGTTTGTAGCTTCCTGTTTGATGAATTCTACCCTGGAGTTTGCCTTCCAGGTTTAGAATTATATTCTTAGTTGAAAAAAAAGGTGAACAACAGGAGAAAGAAGTAATACCCAGGGCCATAAATGACAGCCTGCCCATGAGCTATGTAGGGCTAAAGCCAGCAGGGGAAGGGCTCTCTGCAGAAAAGCCATGTGATGGCAAGGGACAGCTCCTGGGGCTTATTCACATCAAACGGCAGCACTTGGGTCCTGGTGAGATGGTTTATGCCACCGTTAGTGTTTTGAATGCACACTCCCAATGCCATCGTGTTACATGCTGACTAGGATTGTATGCTACACATTCCCCAATTTTTTCCAAAGGGTACCCCATAGATCAAGGATTCAGTTGCCCTGGACTCTACAATAGCTCTCTTCCTTTCTAATAACAGAATCCCACCTTAAGCCAAGGAACCCAGTCTATGTTGTTGTAGTACAGAGAAATGGTATGACTCAGAAGAATCACATCACCCTGGCCATGGAAATTGGTTCAGAAATGCACCATGACTCAAGCTTTTTTTTTTTTTTTTTTTTTTTGAGATGGCGTCTTGCTCTGTTGCCCAGGCTAGAGTGCAGTGGCACAATCCTGGCTCACTGCAGCCTTGACCTGCAGGGCTGAAGCAATCCTCCCGCCTCAGCCTCCTGAGTGGCTGGGACTACAGGTGTGTGCCACCACACCTGACTAATTTTTTTTTATTATTATTTGTAGAGACAGGGTCTCTTTTTTTTTTTTTTTTTTTTTCCCCCTGGGCTTGTCTGTAACTCCTGGGCTCAAGCAATCCTCCTCCCTCGGCCTCTCAAAGTGCTGGGATTACAGATGTGAGCCATCATGCCAGGCTCAATCAGAGGTTTTGTTTTGTTTATTTTTTTACAGATTTTTCTGACATGGTAATAGGGAAAGAACATCCCTTTTCAAGGGTCGTTAAACAAGGAGATTGTGAGTCTATGCTGCTGGTGACATCTGGTCTACCTTGTGGAATGTTCGTGAGAAATGGAGAGAAAGATAGACCCTTGGCAACACCATTCCAACTCCTGGGTCCAGCTCTGCTTGAATCTAGTTCTGTCTCCAGATTTTTTCAGCTCAAAGAGAAAATTAGTTTTCTTTTTAAAAAACAAAGTGGTAAAATACACATAACATAAAATGTAGCATCTTAAGCATTTTTAAGCACACAGTTGAGTGGCATTAAGCATCGGCACAGTATTGCACGACCATCACCACCATCCATCTCCAGAATCTTTTCTTCTTCTCAAAATGAAACTCTGCACCCATTAAACACTACCAGTCCATTCTCCACTCCCCCCATTCCTTGACAACCACCATTCTGCTTTCTGTCTCTATGAATTTGACTACTGGAGAGATCTCATGTAAGCGGAACCCTACAGTATTTGTTCTTGTGTGACTGACTGTCTTATTTCACTTAGCACGGTGTTTGCAGGGTTCATCCATGTTGTAATGTGAGTCAGAATTTCCTTCCTTTTTATGGCTGAATAATATTCCATTGTATATCTATGCCCCATTCCGCTTATCCATTCATCTGTTTATAGGCACTTGGCTTGCTTTTACCGTCTGACTGTTGTAAACACTGCTGCTATAAACATGGTTGTGTAACTATCTCTTTGAGTTCCTGCTTTCAATTCTTCTGTGTATATACCCAGAAGTGAAACTGATGGATCATTCAATTTCCTTTTGTTTTTTCTTTAACAGTCTGGGTTAGGGTTCTGCTGCCTGCAACCAAGAGTAGCCTATTTAATACCAAGGACACCTTCGGCATCAATGCTAATAATAATAATAGAATATTCTCAAACAAAGACTTGGCCCAGCTTGCTTGTGGCCACATCTCAGTAATCATTTTGGATAGACATGAAACAAATCAAACCTCATTCAATATTTCTTAAATGGAGGGGCACTTCTAAAACTTCAGAAACTCTTTTGATTGCTCTGTCTGCCAAATTAATTAAAAACAAGATATCGCCGTGTAAATGTGGGAAAACAAAGCATTCACTAACCAATGATGAAGGTTGGCTAGGGATTGAACATAACCACCTTCTGAATCTGAGCTCCAATGGAAAATGAAAATAAAATAACACAACCAAGCAATGCCAAGAAGAGACTGATAGAAAATGTACAGTCTAGGGACAACTGCAGAGAAGGCGGAGTGCCGGGCTAGCAATCTGGAAAGCCTTTGATGGAGGAGGCTGTGCCTGAGTCTGATTCTGCCATGAGTAACTCTAGACACCAACTGCATGTATGAAAATGGAATCGTGTGGCTCCTCAAATACCCACAGGCCTCTGAGGGTAGCACCTGAGTGCAGTAGCAGCTTCCTGCTTGATGTGTGCGCGGCTAATTGTTATGACAAGATGTTACAAGGGTACGTCCAAAATAGCTACAGGGAACATACACCCCAGCGTTCTTGAGATAGCATGGGGTTCGGAATTTCTCCTCTGTTTTCTGGCCGTGTGTCAAGGCGTGGTGTCCCAAGTTTAGGTCTGGAAAATACAGTCCTTACAGTAGCAGCAACACACAGCTCAGCTCCGACCGGGGAATCACTGAACAAAGACCGCATGTATTTAGCTACATGTGAGGACAATAATGAGACTGAGTGAATTATTTCTACAGTAATCTTTACCTCCCTGGCCAAGCAGTACAGGAGTGAAGCACATAATTTTGAACAAGAAGCCGTCGAGAGGGATTTTTACATACAATATTCTTATTTTAAATGTATGTAAGGACTTTAAATATTTTTTTAAAATTGTGGAAAAACAAAACAAAATATATCTGAGCACCAGATTCCGCTCTTGAGCTATCATTTGTAACTTCTGCCTTCTCAGGACAGGCTACAGAATTTCCACAAACAAGGGAAATCTAGCCAAGTTCAGGTCAGTAATCTGGTAGAGTAGATATTGCTAGTTTTCTAACCAAATCAAGGATGGATTTGTCTCTAACATTGAGCATCTAGTTAGTCCTGTATAATCTGTTAAAATTATTAAGAATATATGTGCATATTAGTTAGGGTATAGTAATCTACTGTAACAAAGACATTCAAAAACACTTGCTTTAATAATATGTGTGTTCCCACCGGGGCCTGTTGGGGGATGGGGGGCTGGGGGAGGGATAGCATTAGGAGGAATACCTAATGTAAATGATGAGTTGATGGGTGCAGCAAACCAACGTGACACATGTATACCTAGAACTTAAAGTGTATACACACACACACACACATATATATATACACATATATACAGAAGCACAGATGTCATCTCAGAAGCCACTTCCTGACCAGCATATATAACAATATGTGTGTTCCCTTCTGTCTCTTAGACCAGAGATAACCACTTTGAGGATGGTGGAGCTGCTCTCCAACTTTCATGCCAGTGGTTCTCAACAGGGGGGATTTTTATCTTGCAGTGAATATTTGGCAATGTCTGGAGATATTTTTGATGATCAATGTAAGAATTAAAGAAAGAGGAGACAAACACGAAGGGTGGCTTGACAGTTAGCAGGTTTATTTTAAACCTGGGAGTGCACCTTAATAAGCACATTCCTTTCCTTTCAGGTGCACTAAGATAGGGAAGCTAGAGGCAGACTCACGGGATGTTCCTGCAGCTGCAAAGAAAACACACGGGAACAAACACACAACATAGGAGCAAACACACAACTCTCCCTCCCAGAGAAGCACAACAAAGAGACACAGAAGCAGTCCAAGCCTCTAATAAACTCTCCCACCCTAAATCCTTAAAAACTCTTAGTCTGTAAAAGACCTAACTAGGTCAGAAGTCTCTCCCAGGTTTAAAATAAACCTGTTAACTGTCAAGCCACCCTTTGTGTTTCTCTCCTCTTGCTTTAATTCTTACAATCACAACTGGGGAATGTGCTACTTGCATTTTAGTGGGTAGAGTCCACAGATGCTGCTGGATACCTTATGATGCACAGGACAGTCCCCTCCAACAAAGAATGATCTTGTTCTAAAATGTCAGCAGTGTTGAGGCTAAGAAATTCTGTGGTATACATATCTTCCTTCTCTGGGTCTAAGGTGGCTGCTGCAGTGACTGCCATTACATCTGTCTCCCAGCCAGTGGAAGGGTGAACCAAGGGTTCATATTTATACCTTTTCAGGACATAATCTGATAAAAGAAACACATCTCTTTTGCTCTCATCCATTCAAAGGGAAACACAATCTTTATCCTGGGTAGTCCTGGGCCCAGCTAAAATCCAAAATCTCTGCATTGTCAAAAAAGAAAGAAGAAAACGTTGGTAGACATCTATAGTCTCTGACACACTGACCAAGAGCATGCAGGGGTGATACGTGGACTGCTGAGCGAGGGCTCTGAGCTGGTCAGGAGGTGTCTTCTGAGATGACATCTGTGCTTCTGAGAGCACTGAAGAGGGGAAAGGGTGTCTGGGGGAACCTAGCATGTGCCTTTGCAAGTCACTTTAAAGTTGGAGAGGGCAGAGGGTGACGGTCATTCCTCTGAGAGTTTAAACAGATCATGATCAAATTAAATGATATGAGAGGGGCCTAAGTCCTAGAGATTTAATCATAAACAGAGTCTGAGGAAGAAAACCAATGAGCTTGAAATAACATGTGTTTTAGGTGGTTACTGAAAGTAACCAGGGGCAAGACATTGAAAACAAAGAGGGGCAGAGACCTAGCAGAAGTCAGGGCCGCACAGGCAACATCGGAGGAGGTTTCTGGACCTTACAGTAGAGGCTTGGCAGGGCAGACTCTCGAGGGGTCTCACTAACTGCCAACCCCTCATTCTTCCTTGTCAATAGTCCCAGATTTTGACTGGCCAAGGACTTCTAGCGAGGTTGGCCTCTTTCCCCAGCCCTAGGGGAAAAAGTATTAATGAGAATACAACAGACTTGTAATTCCATTTCCCTTACCAGTGATGGATTTAGAAATAAACATGGATTTCAGTTTTGGCCAGTAATAAGGAAGGCTTAGTCCGTGGGGCTGTAAGATTCTGGAAATAATTTCCTTGACCTTAAAGGACATAAGGAAGGGCCATTTTTTCCTTTAGCTTGGACACATGCCCTGTAAAGATTTGATGAATGCAGCTGTAGAAGCCATCTTAAGACTTTGAAGGGACAAATATAGGGACAATGTCTAGCACAGCAGCCTTCACTGTAAGGATGAAAACTGGATGCAACTTATCGTGGCTCATTCAGGACAGTCCTAGTTTACACTTGCTGTCTTGGAATAATTATTACTAACACATTCTTTCACTCTGAAAAATTCCCAGTTTGGATAATAAAATGTGGTCACCTTCTCAACAGGGAATGGCTACCTTATCCATAGTTTGTCTGGAATTCTCTGCAGCAGTAAAGAAGAATGAGGCAGAAGAGGTATCTGTACTAATGTGGAAAGTTCTCCAGGATGTACTGATGAGGGGAAAATTAAGTAATGCAAAGTGATGTGAAATACTGTATCTTCTATGTTTAACACCCCCACACAAATACTAAACATTTATCACTTTATGTATAACATGTAAATTATACATAATAATATAAAATCCTTAGAGTCCACTCTCTCCACACCAAATACCCTTCTAAGTTCTGTAAATATATTGACACATTTAATACACATTTAACACAAAGGCAGGGGGTGGTACTATTATTCCCACGTGACAGAATGAGAAATAGACACAAAGGATTATGTAAATTGCCCAAGTTCCTGCATGGCTAGTAAGTGTCTAAGCTGGAATTCAAACCATGCAGTCTTTTGCCTTTTGCTTCCGAAATAAGGGTGTGTCCCTGTGCATACACACACACACACACCACACACACACATGCACACACATGCACACACACACACCACACACACGCACACACATGCACACACACACATTCACACACCAATAGATAATTCAAGGGGATAGGGTAGGCGGTTTAGATTGAAGCTGAAGATCAAAAGAAGTATTACTTTTATATGGAATGCTTTTAAAAATTTACAAAAGGTATCCTCATGAAATGTTTGCATAATTAAAATACAGTAATTACTTTTTAGATCCAGTGAAAAGAGGAGGAAAGGTCTCATCATGGACCCTACGTGTGGCATCAGGTCCCGTTCTGTTGTCCAGGTACCTTCTTCCTTCTGAACTACAACAACCCTCAGTCTCTAAGAACGAGGATGCCAAACCAGCAAGCCACAGGGCAAGTGATGATGGCATGGATACCTGTGTTCCAAGGACGCCGCCTGAACTTTCCATCTTTTCCTCTCTTCCGAAGCTATTGTTGATAAAACTCGTGGGTTAATTGCAAAACAACTCCAGACAAAAATAAAAGACTCCTAGAATATATATCTAGGTGCTTTCTATTTCCATCTCATTAGTTGTCCACACATTATTTCATTTTCTGCACAAATAAATCAGTGGCCCAGAAAATGCAAGCTTTATCCACCAGGGCCCAGAAAGCGCAGGGCCGAGCCCTAGAGCCTTCAGCATACATTTGTTTGTGCCACATAAGATGTCGATTCTAATAAAAGAGAAAAGGCTGGAGCTTAACCATGCTTTCCCCTAAGGGTGAGGACTTCTGCTGTACCTGAATTTCAATGCTCTTTGCTGAAACTTTCAATGCAACATAATCCTGAGGTTCCTGGCTTTACAGGTCTATTCTGGTCTTTGAGGCTAAGCTCATTTAGCAGCTGACACGTCCCCTTTTGGATCTGTCTGAGGCCTTCCTCCCCGGCATTACACGAAGATTTGCAGAAAGAGCTCAATCCCATGAAGAGCAGCTCCATCCTGGCTCATCTACCCTCCTAGCTCCAAATCTCATTTCCATAAAACTACCTTCACCAAAGACAGGACATGGCTGCTGGGTAAAGCTTGGAGAATTTTACCAATAACAACGTCTGCAATGTTTACATTAATGATACCCCCAAATTTATTATGAAAAGTTCCAATACACAGAGAAGTTAAAACTGTACAGTGAACACCCATAGACCTACCACCTAGAGTCTATAATTAGCATTTTGTTATACTTGCTGTATCATATACCTATTCACTTCTCCATCCATCTGTCCATCCATGGATCAATCTTATTTTTGGATGCATTTCAAAGTGTTAAAGTATAAATCACCCTTAAAGACTTTAGCATGCAAATTATTAACTTGAGTTTGTTGTTGTTGTTGTCATTGTTGTTGTTGAGATGGTGTCTCACTCTGTTGCCCAGGCTGAAGTGCAGTGGCGTGATCTCGGCTCACTGCAAACTTCGCCTCCTGGGTCCAAGTGATTCCTCCACCTCAGCCTCCCGAGTAGCTGGGATTACAGGCGTGTCACCCTGCCTGGCTAATTTTTTGTATATTTGTTTATTTATTTATTTATTTATTGAGATGGAGTCTTGCTTTGTCACCGAGGCTGGAGTGCAGTGGTGTGATCTCGCCTCACTGCAACCTTTGCCTCCTGGGTTCAAGCGATTCTCCTGCCTCAGACTCATGAGTAGCTGGGATTACAGGCACACGCCACCACACCTGGCTAATTTTTTTTTTTTTTTTTTTTTGTATTTTTAGCAGAGACAGGTGTCACTGTGTTGGCCAGGCTGGTTTCAAATTCCTGACGTCAAGTGATCTGCCTGCCTCAGCCTCCAAAATTGTTGGTATTACAGGCGTGAGCCACCATGCCCGGCAAGTTCAATCTTTACAAAATTTTTTTAGAGACAGGGTCTCACTCTGTTGCCCAGGGTGGAATACAGTGCCATGATCATAGCTCATTATAACCTTGAACCCCGGAGTTCAAGCCATCCCCCTGCCTCAGCCTCCCAAATAGCTGGAACTACAGGAATGCACCATCACACCTGGCTAATTTTAAAATTTTTTTTGTAGAGACGGAGTCTTGCTATGTTGTCCAGCCTGGTCTTGAACTTCTGGCCTCAAGCGATCCTCCCACCTTGGCTTCACAAAGTGTAGGGATTATAGGTGTGAGCCACCATGTCTGACTCAATCTTTTTTTTAAGGTTTTTTTTTTCCCTCCTTTGGAGGTAAAATTTGCATACAATAAAATGTAAAAGTTGTGACAGCACCCTAAACTCCTATCACGGCACCGAACATAACCATCAGCCCAGAAAGCTCCCTCTTCCTTGCTTCCCAGTCCCTCCCAGCCCCAATCCTAGAACCATCCTGTGTCCTGATGTTCTTCCACCATGAATTAAGTTGCCCGCTATGGAACGCCTCGGACGTGGAATCATAGTGCTTAGTCCTTGGTGCATGCCTGCTTGACCCAGCCTAACGCACGTGAGAGCTGCCATGTCGTGCTCACACCAATTGTCCCATCGGAAGAATGTTCCACAGGTTTATCCAGCCTCCTGTGGATGGGCACTCTCACTGTGTCTCGTGTTTGGCTCCTATGAATAAAGGTGTTATGAGTATTTTCCTGAAGTTTTTTTGTGGGTACTTAGTGTTTATTTTATTATTTTTTAAATCCAGTGAAAAGAGGAGGAAGGGTCTCAGTGCGGACCCTACTTGTTGTGGCATCAGGCCCCGTTCTGTCGTCCAGGTTCCTCCTTCCTTCTAAATGGAAACACCACTCAGTTTCTAAGTACAAGGACCTCAAACCAGCGAACCACAGGGCGGGTGATGCTGGCACGGACATGGGCCCAACGTGCCTGTGTATTATCCTATAATCCTGTATCCTGTGGATCCTATAATATACCCTTGCATTATCCTCTAATAACACACACGTTGGGCTGTATTTCTTCTTTAAAATGTTATCAAAGATACTTTTTTTTTTTTTTTTTTTGAGACGGAGTCTCGCTCTGTCGCTCACGCTGGAGTGCAGTGGCACCATCTCGGCTCACTGCAAACTCTGCCTCCCGGGTTCACGCCATTCTCCTGCCTCAGCCTCCCAAGTAGCTGGGACTACAGGCACCCGCCACCATGCCCGGCTAATTTTTTTTGTATTTTTAGTAGAGACGGGGTTTTACGTTAGCCAGGATGGTCTCGATATCCTGACCTCGTGATCCACCCGCCTCGGCCTCCCAAAGTGCTGGGATTACAGGCGTGAGCCACTGTGCCGAGCCAAAGATACTTTCAACTGCAAATAAAAGAAAACAGAATCAATGGTGGCTAGAGCATTCACTTTTTGTTAAACAGAAGCCCAAAAGTAGGTGATCCCACCATTAGTTCAGCTGCTTAGCATTTCAAGGACAGAGGTGCGTCCAGTTCTTGTATTTGGCCATCCTCACTGGCTTTTGCACCTCGGCTTGAGTACTCATGCTCACAGAAAGGCTGCCGCAGCTCCTGCTATCACATCCTCCCATTATCACGGGTAAATGCAGGTCACACGGGTGCAGACCTGTCAATGCAGGAGAGCTATCTGTGTGTACCTCTCTCTTTATGCATCTATCAGAAGTCCCCAGTGTATTTGAATGGCTAGAAACAGGTTACACGGCTACCTCCAGCATGTAGGGGAGAACGTGATTCATGATGGCTGCTGGTTAGCTGACCAATGAAGTCCACTATGAAAGATTATTAGATTTTAACCAGGAACTCGTCCAATATGCTAGGGATCGAGTTATCTCCATGGTAAGCCTTATACAACTTTGCTTTATCCGTGTCCAGACTCTTAGCATTGTAGACACCATGAGTAGTTTTGCCTCAAGGAAGTTATTTACTGTGTTTTATTGTTCGGGGACTCAGGATCAACAGCCAATAGTCTGCTCACTGTATTTACAGGTTTCATTTATTTGTTAGTTGTCTGAGTTTCCTCACTAGAATGTAGAGCTGGGAATGTTGTCTGCTGTGTTCACTATTACACCTCCAGTTTCCAGTGCCTAAGACAGCTCAGTAAATACGTGTCAAATTAGTGGCAAATCTGTGCCATCTGTGGTCAAGGCACGGGGCTCACAGGGCTGTGAATGCCTCATCTTTGCAAGGGCGTAGAGAGAATTCTCATTCTTGGGTTCCATTATGGTCACTTCTTGCTGTTCACAGAGGTCTCTGTCACAGCTGATAAACAACATATCAACTCTTCTTTAGGGTGAAGACTTTGCATCTGGGGTCAAATCAGAACTTTGGAAGTCCCAAACACTGAACAAATTGCGTCGCCCCACCACCCCGCCTGCCACCACCACCTCCCACCACGTTCCAGACATATGAACATCAGAATAAAAAGAGATAATGAAATAAATGTAAGAAAGTCCAGTATCTGGCCTTGGGCAAATTACTCACTCTCTATGATTCAATTTCTTTATTTTAAAGTGGAGAGAATAATAGCACCTGTGTTTAGCTGTGTTAGGAAGACTGAAGGAGACCGTATCGGGAAGGTGCTTAGCACAGAGTGAGAGCTCTCTGAGTGCTTGCTAAGTAGAAAGAGAAACATGTTTCCCCCCAAGCTTACTGCTTTGAGTTCTTTTGAACTATCCACTTACAAAATTCTTTCATAAATGTTTCTGGTGTTTGGGCTTCAGGGGTGCCGCCAACTTGGATTGTGATGCTTTCTTCAGCATTGTAAGTACAGCACTTTTGTTCACAAGAAAGGGATTTGATTCCTCGGGGAGCTGGACAGGCTGCTGGGATTTCTGACTACCCTGCTGTGCAGTAATTCCGCCTGGCAAGCATTGGAGCCTCAAAACACAAGGAATGGCAAAGCTAACTTAGACCAGCCAAGAGGCGATGCCACCCTCCCTGCGGTCTGTCTTGTTGCAGGTTCAGCTATTCTTGGAGGCTGGGGCTGCCTGTCTGTGGAACAGGCTCCGTCTTGATCACTTTTTGGTCAGCTGCAAGGAGGCCTGGATAATTCTGTATCCTGGACCATACCCTGCTGATCGTGCATGTGAGGACTTCGCCAGACACTTTGTCTGAAAGTATTTGTTCAATTAAAGGAAAAGTCCTCATAGCCCCTAGACAATTCTTCAGTAAAAAGAAATCTCTCTAGTGCCTACATCTCATTTTTATACCTGATATCTTTCCTAATCAGCTTTCCCCCTCTTCTCAAGGAGCAAAATCTCCATTATAATTGCAGATGTCACAGTTAAGCCTGAAAGAGCCAGGATGCTTTCCCTCTCACCCACATCTCACTGCTTGTTAACTCAGTAAAAGATCATCCAAGATGGGAGGGCCCCATGGCTAAGACTCTGCCAGAAGGCAAGAAGTGTCCCTGCAGAAAGCATCCACTGTGGATTATTCCTTTCTCCCTGACGAGGGCAGGGCAAAGGAATTAAGACTGGTTTCTGTGTTAGAGTACGTAATGAGATTATATCTCGGCATATGAATCAAGGTGATTTTCATTCCTGGCACAGCTTGTCTCCTGACTCTTCCCCTATAACTTGGGGGCTGGAGGAGGGGGAGGCAGAGGAGGTTATTCCATACTGACACCCCGCAGCCATGGACCTTCCCACTTCAGGATGTTTCTGCTTGATGTGCCCGAAGCAGTCCTTCCCCTGTGAGCAGGTGGCTCCCTCCCTTCCTTCAAGCAGATCTCTGTATCATGTCCCCTCCCCAGACGGTCCATTCTGGCAACTGCTTCTAACCCTGTTCACCTCTGCTTTCTTCTGTCTTCCCCTCTTCTGAGCTGCTTCTCCTCACAGCACCTCTCCCTCCCGGCATATCATCCATCCAACCTGTGTCACGTGCTTCCCCCACCGGAAGGTCAGCTTTACACGGACAGCGGTGTTGCTATACCCCCTGGCTGAGATCTATGTTCCATATATACGTCTGTCGCATGAACTCAGATTGAGAGCATGGAAAGTCACACATTCTTGGCTTCAAATTTTCTTGTTTTGTGTGTGTGGCTTCAAATTTTCAAAAAGCGAGGTGTGGGACATCCAAAAGCTGCACCAAACACACCTTCTCGCTGCAGGGTGGGGAACAGGCTCTCTCTCATGTTGGTGGGTGCGGAACAGTGCCACTTCACAGCGGCAAATTCAACAAAGTCCTTCCAAATGACAGACAATTTTTCCCTGTGATCCAGCAGCTCTCCTCTGCTTACTTGCAGAGCTTTACAGAATTTACCCCACAGCTAACTCTACCCATACCCAACAGCATATCCACAAGGCTATCTGTTGAAGCATTACTTCAAACATGTTTTTGAAGCATTCTTTTTAATAACAGACATTTGGGAAACACCCAGGTTCTCTTGCCTGGTGAAATAGATTCTGGAAGCTCTACTCGGTGGAATACTATGTGGCAATGAAAAAGCTGAGAGAATGGATATACTGATATGGAAAAAACTCCAGGACATATTGTTAGGGGGAAAATGGAGCAAAACAGGACATACAGAGTGGTTACTTTTGCACAAGAAAAGAGGTAAAAACAAGAAAATATTATCATACTTGCTTATATTTGTATAAAGAAAGATTAGAAGGAGATACAAGAAACAAATGCAAGTGGCTCTTCCAGGAGCAGGTGCATGGGGATGTGGGGGTGGGCACTGAGACGGAGAGGCCCAGGAAGGGGAGCAAGGTGTCTCTTTGTCTATCTTTTTAATTGTTACGATTTTTGAGCTTTATTTTGCTTTCTAAGGAATAATGACATACCTTAAAAAGAAAAAGAAAAAAAAAACTGGCAGTGCGGTAGGAAAGTGCCTGTGGCCGACAGGGGCGGAGCTCAAGGGGCCTTGGGTTGTGCTTGGACCGACACAGCAGCCCTGGGAGTGTCAGGCCAGAGAGGGACTGGGCCTGAGGTGGTCTTGGCAGATACAACCGTATGGGGACAGTGACCCAAAGGACAGGTGCACCAGCCTCTAGGCTCCTGAAAGGCAGCTCTGAGCCTGCAGGAGTATCTTTGTTCACTAGGAGGCTCTGGGCCAGCCAGACTGTAGCAGTAGGATGCAGAGTGGGGCCTCTGCTCCTCACCAACATTGCACCTTGGGGTGGGGTGCGGGCCATACACTATCCACTCCACCTCCTGGGGCTGGGGACAGAGGTCAGCTGTGTAGAATATCCACCACACTTAGGTGGTGGGGCCCCAGGAGAGACAGGACCCCGAGGTTCAGGTGAGCATCTGGTTGTAATGCTCCAGGTGTGTTGTGATACAAGGCCAGGAAAGTGACACTGTCTGTGGCTCCACAGGGCAAGACACCCAGAAGCCCTGCATTTGGTGTCGTCTTGGACTCTGCCCCACATGCTTCTTCCCTTAGATGGCTTCAATCTATGTCCCTCCTAGTAAGGAACTGGAACCAGGGATACGACAGTTTTTGGTGAGTTCTGTGAATCCCTCTATGGAGAAGTGTCAAACCTAACGATGGTTTGGGAACTCCCTAAACTTGAAATGGTGTCAGAAGTGAGAGTGGTTTTGTTGATTGCTCCCTAACTTCTCACTCCTTCCCCAGAATGTCAGCTACCCAGGGCTTCATAAGTGTCTGGTTTATGGAAGGTGCTTGAAAATACCTGCTGGCCGAATGACAGCAGCTGCATTCATGGGTGGGGGCTGCAGACAGTGCAGAGGTGTACGCCAGACAGAGCTCCTACTTGGGACTGCAGCGTGGCTGAATCCAGGTACTTTCTCGACTCATCCACAAATCAATTGCAGAAATCCCTGGGCCCACCCAAATGCCAGGGCCAGCCCTGCATGCCTGCTCTTTCCATGGTGCACCCAACCACTCCATGCCTGCCAGCTCATCAAGGCAGAGGTCCTCCCACAGGACCTGGAAGGGAACAGCTATCAGCCAGGAGAAATGTAACATGGAGTTACTGGAAAGCAACGTGGACATCGGTGGGTGAGCGGCACACAGCATCGCATTGCGGGCCATCTCCAGTCTGGGAAGCAATGAGCAGCAGGCATAGGGCACTAAGAGAAGGTTCCATCTGCCACTCGCCAGGCGAGGCTGCCCTGTGATCCACGCCCATCTGAGGTGCTTCCCCTCCCAGCATCCCAGAGCCTGCCAAGGGCCTTTGATCCTGCCTGGGGAAGCCCTCCAGGGAAAGCGAGACAATTTTGGCTTATTTCCTCTCTGGTAACTCAGTGGGAACTGCGGTTTACCAGGTTCATGTCCATCTGATGGAAGTGGGACGGAAGCCAGAGGGCTTTGCTTTTGCTGCCAACCAGCTCCAGCGATGCAGAAAATGTGAGGAGAGTCTTCTAGACGGCAGGCTACCGGAATTTACAAAATGCAGGGGGTGAAGTCAAATCAGACCCGCCGTTCTAGGAGCGGGCTTGAGAGGCCTTAGCCAGGAAAGAGATGCAGGGCAGAGAGACAAGCAAACCTTGTTGTTTATTTTTTTTAAAAAGCAAGAGAAAATCTGCCCTCTTGGCAAATCCTGTCCCTGGCCTGCCAGCCTTCAGGGCCATTTATGATGGTGATCGATGTGCAAAGTTTCCTTTCTCAGTCATGGTGTTGTCGGCCTGTAAATGTTTTATAGGGTGGTTGCTTTCGGGATCCATCAACAGAAAGAGATCACGTAATTCAAAGGAAGAATAAGTCACCATGTAAAAAGAAGTTGGCCTCCTCAAAGTAGATAAATATCAAAAGAAAGAGGAAAGCAAACCCAGGTCCCCGATCTTCCTCCTCACCTTAATCCCCTGGACCTGTTGGGATTGACTTTGTATGTCCTTGACTCCAGGCAGGTCACCAGCCTCAGGAGTGTTGGTTAACACCCTAAGAACAATTTCTAACCTTTCTGCATCATAAACTCAGCCTCTGTTTCCTCCAGCATCCCCTACTCAGTAAAGACCAAGGTATGATGATAAAGTCACAATACCAGGAAGGAGGAGACAGTCTGCAGGATTAGCATTTAGTTTGACTCTCTGATAACAGAATAATACATTCTTTTCCCCTTTTGGCCACAAGATGTTCTCTGGCCTGTGACATGGTACAGAAAGGCTCGCTGGCCTTATTTTTAAAAATGAATATCACCAAATCCTCCCCTGTCCACCAAGAGCCGACCTGGACTTGTTCCCTCTGCAGAGGTCTCAGACCTTCTGGAATTTTCCCCAGTGCTGATGACTGTGATACTCTAGTTCTCCAGCTGTCCCTACCCCACACTCTCAGGCTGCTGGTCATAAAATGACTGAGTTCTCAGAGGGCTCCCTGTGGAAGGCAAATAGAATCTCAGGACCCCAAACTCACTATCCCAAAAGCAAAGTTAAGTTTGGGAAACTGAGTCATGCAAAAACTGCCTCCTTCTTGTTACTCAACAGCTGTGATTTCACCTGTTTGCTTTATCTTGTGTAAAACGCAGATTTACTGAGCACACTAAGAATGCATAGTTGACTGTTCCTCTACCCCTGCTTTCACATGTAAAATGTAGATTTGGTGAGCACTAACCAAAGCCTCCAAAGAATGTGACCCCTGCCTCATTGCATACTCTTTTCCCTTTTTCTTTCCTTTCCTCCTTCCCCTCCCGCCCGCTCTTTCCCCTTTAAACACTGAGGTACTCAAAGCCCGCTTTGGGAAAAGCACAGGTGCAGATCCTACTGTAACTTGTGTTTCCTTTTCCCAGGTACATCCTCAGCCTTGGTAAAATAAACCTCAAAATCAATGGAGGCTTGACTCAGTCATTTGTTGCTTTGGTTTGGTTTGCTTTGAGGACTTGCACACAGCCTAGGCCAGCCCACTGTCCTCTCCTTGCCCAACATCCTTCTGATTCCCATTCGTTCACCCCAATAACATCTTCTGAGGCCCTGCCCTGGGCCAGGCAGGACACTGGGGCCTGGATTTACAGACGTGAACCAAACAGTCATGGGTCTTCCTCTCCTAAAGCTCTGTCTTTGTTAGGAGATGAATAACTGTGCAAGTCACCCACACTGGGGAGAGACATGACATGACATGACATGACATGACATGACATGATATGGTATGATATGATGACCCTCATGCCACTTTCACAGCTCCAGCCCTGGAAGCTGAGCAGCTGGAGGGAGCACGGGTGTCAACAGCTACAGATGGTACCAGGCTGACAAACAGGAAAATGAAGGGCAGCTCTCCTTAAGGAGGGGACACTGGAACAAGGGAGAGCCCAAGAGGGAGAACAGGACAGTTACAAAGGAGCTCCACAGAAGGAGGCACTGGTGGCATCCGGAGCCACAGCCTCGCTCCACACAGAGGCTGACAATGCAGGCAGCACTTGCTTGGAGGCCGCAGGAAGTGGCTCTGCACACAGCTGGGGACAGGAGGCAAACCCCACGGAGCCCAGGCAGCAGGACCCATGTCCCCACTCCGCCTCCCTGCATCTATCATTACCAGGAGAAACGGTTATTAACTCCTCATCTCGAGGGCCGTAGAGCAGGTGGATGCCCTTCGGATGGGTCACCCACTGATATGGTTTGGCTCTGTGTCCCCACCCAAATCTCATCTTGAGTTGTTTTCCCATAATTCGCAGGTGTTGTGGGAGAGACCCAGTGGGAGATAATTGAATCACGGAGGCAGTTTCCCCCATACTGTTCTCATGGTAGTGAAAAAGTCTTATGAAATCTGATGGTTTTATAAGGGGTTTTCCGCTTTCGCCTCTGCCTCATTCCCTCATCGCCTTCCGCCATGATTGTGAGGCCTCCCGAGCCATGTGGAACTGTGAGTCTATTAAACCTCTTTTTCTTCCCAGTCTCAGGCATGTCTTCATCAGCCGCATGAAAACGGACTAACACACCCACACACAAACCAAGGGCGTCAAGGTGACTCCAGACTATCAGAGTTAGTACAGCCACATCATGGTTAATATTCAGCAAGAATCCACAGATCTGACAATATGTTAGTACCTGGGTGAAAAAACCGGTTAGAGCTCCACCTGAGTGGATTTTTCACCATCTCCTCACACAGCTTCTTAATCCCACTTTACAAAATGGTCCTCAGGTTCCCATGCCTCAGCCAGTTTCCTATCACCAAAATGATATGATTACTCACAGAGAAGTCTGCGGAGCCTTGGAGGAGTGAGTCCCTTTCTCCTTCAAAACATGCTTCTGGGAGAGTTTGCTCACTTCATCAAAAATTTGTCAGTGGAAGAGTGCTTTCGCACCTTTCGAAACATATCAAACGTTTAAACGATTTGATGACTCAGGATTGCTGGCTGAGTTGGCAGCCCTGAAAACAGCCCAGAAAAAACCCGAAGCAGCTCCCCGTCATGTTGGGACACATGGAGATTTTTCAAACATCTCTCATTGATGTTTCTGGAGCTTTTCCTACAAGGCAATGCAAGGAAATGAAGCACACAGACAGTGCCTCGGGAGAAATCCTGTCCTTTGGATTTTCATCTGAAAGACTAAGCCGCGGGGATGGCTTGGTCTTATTTAAAAAAAAAAAAGAAAGGAAAAAAAAAAAAGAAAAAAGAACCTGGACAAACCTTCGCACATGATTACAAGGGTTTCAGTTTCTTCTCTCTCTCGATCCTAAAATCTCATTATCACATCCCTCTCTGCACGGTCCAGCATTTCCCAAGTACAGTTAGGTCTCCAGGTGAAGTATGCAGTAATGGAATAAAAAATAAACAGGAACAGCGGTCACCCGGGGTGTGGGACAGCCTGGGTTGGTCAGGGATTTTTTGGTTGTAAGCAGCAGAAACCCAACTCAGACTGATTTAAGCAAGAAAAAAATGGTGGAAAACAGAAAACCAAACACTTTAAATTAATCTAGGGGCCCCAAAGCCAGGTAAACCAGGACTTCTTTTTCCCTGGGATCTGCTTTTCTCTCTGTGGGCTTCCTTTTCAGGGTATGCTCTCCTGGGGTGGTAGGAAAAGTGGCCACCACTAGTTCACAATGCTGAAGAAAGAGGGTGCCTTTTCCCATCAGCTACAGCAAAGTTTCACAACTGAGTCTGAGGTCGTGGTCACACCGTCCAGCACTCACTGTGACCCCGTCTGTTCCTGCTGAGGGCATCAGCCCATTCTGGAGGCAAACACTGTGGCCAATGGAGATGAACATTCTGATTCGCCAAGTCTACTTCATGTGCCCAACCTTGGAATCTGGTGGTGAGGACAGGAGCATGGGAGCCACTGGGATGGTGCATGGGGAGGCCGGGCATTACCAACAGCAGCAGAGAGCAGCATTTTCAGAGGAAGGGAGACGGAAGCCAGGCAGGTTAAGGCAACAGATCTCCATGAAACCTACCCACAATGGCCTCGGGTAATGTTACCCCAATTTAAATTTAAGCTGGATGACCCACATACACTTCTGCATCCTCCTCAAATAGCTCCCACCAGAGCCCCCTCCTATGTCCAAGTCTTGGAGAAGAGGAAACCTGGAAGATCTTGAGGCAGCCGTGCAGTCATGGCAAATCTACTCCTCCACATCTTTGGTCTAGAACTCTGCAAGGAAAACCCAAACATCTCCCACATGTTGACTTGAGCACCTGCCTCTTTTTGGAAGGAAACTTGTGTTTTTCTGGTTCATAGGGTTTTGTTCTTTGAGATGCTCACTGGAAAGCAGATCTGCAGGAGACCCATGTAATGCAGATGATGCTGAGGCTGGCTGCCCCCAGCCATTCCCCACTGCTTTCTCCTGCATCTGGAGAGCTGGCATGATGTCTAGAGACGTGTCTGCTAGCTGCCGACCATGGGCATAAAAGCCACATATTAATGACGGCGAGGTTGGGTCCTGCAGAACGAGTGGGGCTGCTGGCTGCATCATGAACTGCTTATATCCAGGCTTGATACAGAAGAACAAAACCAGGGCCAACAAAACCCAAAATGCTCCATATTTATGCCGCCATGGTCTGGTTTTCAGTTACATGCAGCAGAATGCAGCCCATTCTGATGAAAGAGGCTCTAAAACATGGGGACTGGGAGGCTCTGTGGAATGTCAAGTGCCATCCCAAATCCCATGGGTCTGACCACTCCTCAGCTCTCTGACCTCCCTCCTCAGAGCTGTCTTCCAGGAGGGAGGCCAAGCCCTGAGATGAGTCTTTGTGTCCTCTATCTGGAGAATTTGAATGTCACTCATTCATCCAGTTCATCACTCAATTGACATTGAGTAGCCCTCACATTTGCAGGGCAAGGCCCAGACACACATTGAGCAGAGGAGCAGTAAAGCACATTGATTATACTTTTTAATAATGGGCAACGGTTATTGAGGGCCTCCTAGGTGGCAGACATCAGGTTTGGCATGTTTTACATATCACGCTATTTTTACAACAGCCCTATAATATGAGGAACACTTGTCAATTTTTTGGTTGCTATGTTTCTCCTCCATGGGGGTGGGTACCAGGGCCCCAATTTCATCCTGTAAGAACTTGGAAGAACTAGCCCCCCACAGACTCCTTTGATTGCAATCTTGGCAGAACTGTCTTTCAAGTTGTGGTACTAGCCAGAGCTAGTAGAGCAAGTAACTCACACTGACACTAGAGATGCCTCCTAGGATTTTGGAAATTGAGCAGAGGGATGTAGGAGCATGGAGGGAAGAGAAGCATGCTGGAAATAATCTATCTTGTCTCTGGTGCCCTCTCAAGACTGTTGGTTGATTGGCCACCGGCACCTTGATCTGTCTGTTCTCATCCCTTTCCCTGACTGCATTTCCATCAGGTCCTTTGGTTCTGGGAGCCAACCATCTCCTTCCCAATGAGCCCTGACTTTGCTTAATGTAGCCAGTGTTGATTTCTGTTGCTTGCAACCAAAGGACTCTAATTGAAACTTGCTCACTAGGGCTTTCTAACACTGAAAAGGGTGCCAGGGCTGTGAGATATTCAGTGATTTGTTCATATTTACATAGTAAGTAATCTGGCCGGTCCCCAAAATTGTGTATTGTTTTCTTTTCTTTTTTTTCTATTACACTAGCCATTTTTTCTGTAAGTGCAGTAAAGCATTTAAGACTTTGCAGTTAAAAATTATTATGGACTGAATTGTGTTTCTGCTCCCACCCCCACCCCCACCTAAATTCATGTAATTTAAGCCCTAATCCTCAATGTGACTGCACTGGAGACAGGGCCTATAAGGAGGTAATGAAGATTATCTGAGGCTGTGCAATGGGGCCCTCATCCAATAGGACTGGTGTACTTATTAGAAGAGGGAGAGATGCCGGGGACCTCTCTCTTTTCACTCTCACACAGAGAAAAGGCCTTGTGAAGACACAGAGAGAAAGTGGCCATCTGCAAGTCAAGGAGAGAGGCCTCTGGAGAAAAGAACCCTGACGGCTCCTTAGTCTCAGACTTCCAGCCTCCAGAAATGAATAAATTCCTGATGGTTAAACTGCCCAGACTATGGTATCATCTTATGGCAGCCTGAGCTGATGAATACAGATATTGCAGCAAACCATATTTTCCAAATATTGCCCAACATTGACTTTCATTATATACATTCCTCTTAAAATGTGACTTTGACATTCTTCCCATCGATAGCTGGAATGTGTGTTCCATCCCTTTGAAACTGGGCAGGATTCTGGGACTCTTTTGGCCAAAAGAGCATAGTGGCACAACTTCAAGTGTGTTGTGTGACTTCTGGGGCTAGCAGGCTGGGTCATCAATGGTTATTCAGGTTCTGAACTGGCCTGTGGATTCACTTGCTCTTGGAGACCCTGAGCTGCCACATGAACAGCTTGGGGCTGTCCTGAGACCACCATGCTGTGAGGAAGCTCAACTGGTTCTCATGGAGCCACCACCTGGAAAGGCCCTGAGATGACGTGAGAGGGAGGGAGAGGGGGAGAGAGGAAAAAAGAAAGCCCAGACAACTCCCTGCTTCTCTCGTTCTCACTCCAGCACTGTCTGTCTGTTCACAACTGCAAAAGGGTTCATCGGCCAGAACCACGTGGCAAAGCCCTTCCCAAGTTCTTGATCCCCATAAACCATGAGAGACAATAAAATGATGGTTGTTATGAGTCGCCAGGTTTTGGGGGTGATTTGCTGAATAACACCAGAGAGGCTGACCACACTGAGGGTTGACAGTCAGGCCTGGGTTTGAAGCCAGCTCTGACACTTGCCAGCTGTGTGATCTTGAGCAAGATACTTAGCCGGTCTGCACTTCCATTTCCTCATCTGTGTAACAGAGAGAACGATAGAACCTTCCTCATGACATTGATGATGGGATTAAAGGAAAGGATACAGACAGCACATGGTAACTATCCCGTAAGCATTAGCTATTGCTATTTCAGTATGTGTGTTGTTTTTGTGAACCAATCTAAGAAGATTATGCCAATAGGAAAAAGTCAGAAACACTGAAGTTCAGAACCAGAAGAATGTTAGAAGTCCAGCCCAATCCCCCACTTTAGATAGATATACTGAGACCCAAAGACTTACATTAGGAGTCCACTGGAAGAAAAACAGCGCTGCAGACTGAGGAGGAAGAATTCAGCACAGAAAGCTGTCACCAGGGCATTTCCAACAAGACCAGAAACCTCGGCTCCTCGCCTACACTTAAAATTCCTCATTGTTTTGAATCCAAGGTGGGAGAATTTTCTTGACTCTGAAAACTGTACATCAAGCTTTCGTCAGATGAACTCCGAAAGCCCCATGCATAGATAATGTATCTCCAGATGTGACAGACTCTGCTGTATTGAGGTCAGTGATAGCTTACAACTTTTCTTCATTTCCTTTAAAAGAAATTATTATTTAAAGCTGGAGAGCATCGAAAGTAAGGCCTTGAGAGTTAATGGGACCATTTTGGCTAGATGCCATCGCTCTGAGAACCTGAATAATGAGACACATTTTAGCCTTCAAGTTTCAACAATGCTCAAGGTAATGGCACAGCTATTATCCCAGCCTCCGATTGACACAGCCTTCTAAAAGGCTTTGTGACTGGTTAAATGGGACTGAATGAGAAGTACTTGAGAGATCAGAGCAGATGGAACATTCTATCTACATGTGTTTTCTATTCAAAGAAAGGGAGCATCCCGGCCCAAACTGGGTGCCGCCAAGGCCTCCACCACAATTTGTAGGGTCTTAGGGTAGGCACATTCCATTGGGGCCATTAGAGTCTCTGGTGAGGGAGTGTCCTGAAAAGGGCAAGGTTATTCCTGACACACCTTGAACCTGTTGCCTTGGCTAGGTCAAGACAAACCAAGAGGCTGCCAATTGCCGATGTCTTCACTTCTGTGAATCTTCCTCTCCATCCTGAGGCACATCGCAGCTGGTCGGGGACACTAGCTTTGGATCCACTCTGGTGTAGATGGCCCAGGGGGCTGGCTGCACCATACCACTTACCTACATAGGATCTGCCCTTTAGGGTGAAAAAGGTGATGACCTCTGCCAATGTGTTCTTCCAATATAGCCAGGAAATGAAATCGTAACCAAGTTAAAGAAATTAGAGCTATAAGCCCTGAAAGAGCTACCATTATTATCCAAATGGCCCCTTTAGAAGTCCAGGAATCACCTTGTTCTCCCAAGCCTCTTCCCGACGTCTCCATGGAGAACTGCACACACACATCTCGGTCTTCTCCCTGTGCCTGGCTTGCACCACTTCAAGGACACCCATCACACAGACCACTGTTTGTTCATGTGTTTGTCTCTCCCTTGGGGCTGCAAGTTTCTTGGGAGCAGGGCAGCCTCTGTCACTTCTGCATCCAAAGCATGACTTGGGTGGACCCATGGTTGTTGGATGCAATGTGTCATCCAGGCTGTGCCAACCCTGGCTGCACACTGCAACCACTCGGGGAGATTTCCTTTTGTTTATTTCATCTATAAATATTTGGCATGTAGCTATAAAATAGAATGACTTTCTTCTAAAATGTAGCCATCATCACCTTGCACACAGAAAACAGCAAATGATTTCAGGCAGAAATTTAGAGGATTGGTACTTAGGCCCCTCCCCAGAACTACTGACTCAGGCTTTCCAAGGATGGCTCTCAGGATGTCAAAGAGTTACAGACACAAAGGCTTGGGATGCAATGGTTGAGAATCATGGTCTAAGGTTTAACAGGTTTCTTTCTACCCACATGTAACCGACTTGGGCCTTACAAAAAGTTCATCTGGATACACAGATGCTGCTGCTGCTGCTCTCAGGTTCAAAGACTCATTCTTATATTTTTATCTTGTAGATTCAGATTATCATTGTGGTTGGTGGTTGAATCATCTGATTTCTCTCCAAGACACACCACCCAACTCCAAGTATTGAAGCCAGGGCATAATTGAAGCTCTGGCCTTCCAGAAACTTCTGGTAGAGCACGTCACAGCCCATGTTCACACACTCCTATTGGTACATGAGCGGGGAATGCACGTTTAGATGCTTCTTCTCAGCACACAATGGTTTCCATGGTCTCAAGCTGTAACCATTATAAGGATGATAACCCTGCACCACTCACTTAGTTAGGAGCTATGATGAATTTGGATTATTGGCTGACATTCTGAGTCACATAGGGATGCAGGTGGATGGCAGAAGAGAAAGAAAGATAACATTAAAGTGATGATGAGGTTTAAATGACAGTCTCCTCATGTGCATCAAGATTTCAAAATTGACCACCAGCCTTCATTCTAGATTGACTATCTCGAGTGGCCTAAGGATGCTGAAGACAAGAATGGCTGCATCAGTCTTGGTTCCATCAGGGGAGCTGAGCCACCTACGGTACCATGGAATAGAGTCTTAGTTATAGGCTTACCACAGATATGGGGGAGAGCTATGGAAGTGAAGGTATGCAAAGGGAAGGTGAGAAGTCATACAATATTTCGTCTTCTGTGTCTGGCTTATTGCACGTAGCATGTTTTTGATATTTGTCCATGTTGTAGCAGGAATCAATGCTTTATTATTTTTATGGCTGAATAACTGTCCATAGTATGGCTATTCCAAATTTTGCTTATTGATTCTTCTGTTAATAGACATTTGGGTTGTTTCCACATTTTGGCTGTTATAAAAAAACACTACCTTGAATATTCATGTACAAGTTTTGGTACAGATATATAGTTTCAATCCTCTTGCATATATATATATATATCTGGGAGTAGAACTACTAAATCATGTGATAATTCTATGTTTAACTTTCTGAGAAATTGACAAATTGCTTTCCATAGCATCTTGTACCATGTTACATTCTCATCATCAATGTATGAATGTTTCAGTTTCTTCCCAATATCTGTGGTCTTTTGATTATTGCCATCCTAATGGGTGTGAAGTGGTATCTCCTTGTGGTTTTGCTCTGTATTTCCCTAATGACTAATGATGTTGGGCACCATTTTGTATACATATTGGACATTTGTGTACCTTCTTTGGAGAAATGTCTACTCATATCTGTTGCTCATTTTAAAGTGGAATTATTTGACTTTTTGTCATTGAGATGTAATAATTCTTTATATGTTCTAGATACTAGACGCTTATCAGATAATGATTGGTAAATATTGTTACCATTCTGTAGGTTGTCTCTTCACTTTCTTGATAGGGTTCTTGGAAGAACAATTAAAAAAATTTTAATGAAATCTGGTTGATCTATTTTATCTTCTGTTGCTTGGGCTTTTAGAGTTGTAAGAAACCATTGTCTAATCCAAGGTAATAAAAATTTACACACCCATCTGTTTTCTTCTAGGAGTTCAAGTTTTAGCTCTTCCAAGTAGATTTTGCATTAATTTTTGTGGATGGCATGAAGTAGAGTTGCAACTGGGTTGTTTTGCCTGAGGATAACCAGTTGTCTCAGGACCACCTGTTGAAAAGTCTATTGTTTACCCCACTGAATTGTCTTGACACTCACTCTTATGGCTTTTATCCAAAAGACAGGCAATATGAATGCTAGTGAGGATGCCGAGAAAGGGAACCTTCATACACTGTTGGTGGGAATGTAAATTAGTGCAGCTGCTATAGAGAACAGTATGGAGGCTCCTCAAAAACTAAAAATAGAACAATTATATGATCCAGCAATCCCACTACTGGGTATATATCCAAAAGAAAAAATCAGCATATGGAAGAGAAATCTGCACCCCCATGTTTATTGCAGCAGTATTCACAATAAGCAAAATAGGGAATCAGCTTAAGTGCCCATCAATGGATGAACAAATTTTTAAAATGTGGTAAAGATACACAACGGAGTATTATTCAGCCATAAATAGAATGGAATCCTGTTGCTTGCACCAAGATGGATGAAACTGGAAGACATTATGTTCAGTGAAATAAGCCAGGCACAGAAAGACAAATATTGCATGTTCTCATTCATACGTGGGAGCTTAAAAATGAACTTACAGAGACAGAGAGTAGAACGATGGTTGCCAGAGGCTAAGAAGGGTAGTGGGGAGAGGGTTAATGGGTACAAAATACAGGCTGATAGAATGAATAAGTTCTAGTATGCAGTAGCACAGTAGGGTGACTCCAGTTAACAACAATTTATTATATATTTTAAAATAACTAAAATGGTAGAATTGGAATATTCTTAACATAAAGAAATGCTAAATGCTTGAGGTGATGGATACCCCAATTACCCTAATTTGATCATTACACACTGTATGCCTGCATCAAAACATCACATGTACCTCATAAATATGTACACTATTGCGTATCCAGAATAATTAAAAACTTACAAAAATTTAAAAAAGAAAATCAATTGACCATTACTTGGTGTTTATTTCTGGACTTTCAATTCTATTCCATTTATCCATGTGTCTATTTATATGCCAGTACCATACAGTTTTGATGACTGTAGCATTGTAGTAAGATTTGAAATCAGAAAGTGTGAGCTCTTCAAATTTGCTCTTTTTGAAGATGATTTTGGCTATTCTGGGTCCTTTGTATTTCCCTATAAATTTTCAGATCAGTTTGACAATTTCTGTAAAAATGGCAGCTGGGATTTTGATAGTAATTGCATTGAATTGGTGATCACTTTGGAGAGTAATATTACCATCTTGATAATATTAAGTCTAAGTTTGCCAATTGCAAAACCTGGGATGTTTTTACATTTATTCAGATTTTCTTTTATTTCTTTCAACAGTCTTTTTTCAGTTTTCAGGGTACAAGTCTTCCGTTTCTTTTGTTACATTTATTCTAAGGAATAAATCTTATTCTTTTTGATGCTATTATAAATGAAATTTTTTAAATTTCATTTTCAGATGAGCATTACTCTGTATAGAAATGCCATGCTTGTTTCTTTGCAGATTCTTTTTTTTTTTTTTTTTTTTGAGATGGAGTCTCTGTTGCTCAGGCTGGAGTGCAGTGGCATGGTCCCAGCTTGCTGCAACATCCGTCTCCCAGGTTCAAGCAATTCTCCTGCCTCGGCCTCCTGAGTAGCTGGGATTACAGGCATGCACCACCAAACCCAGCTAATTTTGTATTTTTAATAGAGATAGGGTTTCACCATGTTAGCCAGGATGGTCTAGAACTCCTGACCTCAAGTAATCCACCTGCCTCAGCCTCTCAAAGTGCTGGGATTACAGGTGTGAGCCACTGTACCCAGCCTTCTTAAGGTTTTTTTAATATAGAACATCACGTCATTGGCATATAGAGACAGTTTTACTTCTTCCTTTCCAGACTGGAAGCCTTTTATTTCTTTTTCCTGCCTGATGTCTTGGCTGGAACCTTGGGTACAATGTTGAATAGAAGCTGTAACAGTGGCCGTATGTGTCCCATTTCCAATCATCTAAATTTCATCTTGTGGAGAGTAGTGGGCAATGCATTTGAAGAGTCTCCTTTATGGAGAACATAATTAAATAAGGGGATCATTCCATCAAAATAAAACCAAAAATATTTAGATCCTCAAAGAACTTCAGATCCTAATGAGCCCACCCAAACATGCTAGGGGGATGGAGGAAGATTGTGAGCCAGTGGTCTGAAGAATCCATTTGAAGCTTCTCTCATAAAGAACTGGTACAGACTGGGGGTGGTTCCAAGATGGCCGAATAGGAACAGCTTCAGTCTACAGCTCCCAGCATGAGCGATGCAGAAGACGGGTGATTTCTGCATTTCCAACTGAGGTACCGGGTTCATCTCACTGGGGCTTGTCAGACATTGGGGGCAGGACAGTGGGTGCAGCCGAGTGTGAGCCAAAGCAGGGTAAGACATCGCCTCACCAGGGAAGCGCAAGGGGTCAGGGAATTCCCTTTCCCAGCCAAGGGAATAGGTGACAGACGGCACCTGGAAAATCGGGTCACTCTCACCCTAATACTGCGCTTTTCCAATGGTCTTAGCAAACGGCACACCAGGAGATTATATCCCGCACATGGCTCGGAGGGTCCCATGCCCACGGAGCCTCGCTCGTTGCTAGCACAGCAGTCTGAGATCTAACTGCAAGGCAGCAGCGAGGCTGGGGGAGGGGCGCCTGCCATTGCTGAGGCTTAACTAGGTAAACAAAGCTGACGGGAAGCTCGAACTTGGTGGAGCCCACCATAGCTCAAGGAGGCCTGCCTGCCTCTGTAGACTCCACCTCTGGGGGCAGGGCATAGCCAAACAAAAGGCAGCAGAAACCTCTGCAGACTTAAATGTCCCTGTCTGACAGCTTTGAAGAGAGTAGTGGTTCTCCCAACATGGAGTTTGAGATCTGAGAATGGACAGACTACCTCCTCAAGTGGGTCCCTGACCCCGAGTAGCCTAACTGGGAGGCACCGCCCAGTAGGGGCAGACTGACATCTCACAGGGCTGGGTACCCCTCTGAGACGAAGCTTCCAGAGGAACGATCAGGCAGCAACATTTGCTGTTCAGCAATATTCGCTGTTCTGCAGCCTACACTGCTGATACCCAGGCAAACAGGGTCTGGAGTGGACCTCCAGCAAACTCCAACAGACCTGCAGCTAAGGGTCCTGACTGTTAGAAGGAAAACTAACAAACAGAAAGGACATCCACGCCAAAACCCCATCTGTATGTCAACATCATCAGAGACCAAAGGTAGATAAAACCACAAAGATTGGGAAAAAACAGAGCAGAAAAGCTGAAAATTCTAAAAATCAGAGCACCTCTCCCCTTCCAAAAGAATGCAGCTCCTCGCCAGCAATGGAACAAAGCTGGATGGAGAAAGAGTTTGACGAGTTGAGAGAAGAAGGCTTCAGATAATCAAACTTCTCCGAGCTAAAGGAAGAAGTTCGAACCCAAAGCAAAGAAGCTAAATCCTTGAAAAAAGATTAGATGAATGGCTAACTAGAATAACCAGTGTAGTGAAGTCCTTAAATGACCTGATGGAGCTGAAAACCATGGCACGAGAACTACGTAACGAATGCACAAGCTTCAGTAGCCGATTTGATCAACTGGAAGAAAGGGTATCAGTGATTGAAGATCAAATGAATGAAATGAAGTGAGAAGAGAAGTTTATAGAAAAAAGAATAAAAAGAAATGAATAAAGCCTCCAAGAAATATGGGACTATGTGAAAAGACCAATCTACGTCTGATTGGTGTACCTGAAAGTGATGGGGAGAATGGAACCAAGTTGGAAAACACTCTGCAGGATATTATCCAGGAGAACTTCCCCAACCTCGTAAGGCAGGCCAACATTCAAATTCAGGAAATACAGAGAACGCCACAGAGATACTCCTGGAGAAGAGCAACTCCAAGACACATAATTGTCAGATTCACCGAAGTTGAAATGAAGGAAAAAATGTTAAGTGCAGCCAAAGAGAAAGGTCGGGTTACCCACAAAGGGAAGCCCATCAGACTAACAGTGGATCTCTCAGCAGAAACTCTACAAGCCAGAAGAGATTGGGGGCCCATATTCAACATTCTTAAAGAAAAGAATTATCAACCCAGAATTTCATATCCAGCCAAACTAAGCTTCATAAGTGAAGGACAAATAAAATACTTTACAGACAAGCAAATGCTGAGAGATTTTGTCACCACCAGGCCTGCCCTAAAAGAGCTCCTGAAGGAAGCACTAAACATGGAAAGGAACAACCGGTACTAGCCACTGCAAAAACATGCCAAGTTGTAAAGACCATCGAGGCTAGGAAGAAAATGCATCAACTAACGAGCAAAATAACCAGCTAACATCATAATGACAGGATCAAATTCACACATAACAATATTAACCTTAAATGTAAATGGGCTAAATGCTCCAATTAAAAGACACAGACTGGCAAATTGGATAAAGAGTCAAGACCCATCAGTGTGCTGTATTCAGGAAACCCATCTCACGTGCAGAGACACACATAGACTCAAAATAAAGGGAGGGAGGAAGATCTACCAAGCAAATGGAAAACAAAAAAAGGCAGGGGTTGCAATCCTAGTCTCTGATAAAACAGATTTTAAACCAACAAAGATCAAAAGAGACAAAGAAGGCCATTACATAATGGTAAAGGGATTCAACAAGAAGAGCTAACTATCTTAAATATATATGCACCCAATACACGAGCACCCAGATTCATAAAGCAAGTCCTTAGAGACCTACAAAGAGACTTAGACTCCCACACAATAATAATGAGAGACTTCAACACCCCACTGTCAACATTAGACAGATCAATGAGACAGAAAGTTAACAAGGATATCCAGGAATTGAACTCAGCTCTGCACCAAGCGGACCTAATAGACACCTACAGAACTCTCCACCCCAAATCAACAGAATATACATTCTTCTCAGCACCACATCGCACTTATTCCAAAAGTGACCACATAGTTGGAAGTAAAGCACTCCTCAGCAAATGTAAAAGAACAGAAATTATAACAAACTGTCTCTCAGACCACTCAAACTACAACTCAGGATTAAGAAACTCACTCAAAACCACTCAACTACATGGAAACTGAACAACCTGCTCCTGAATGACTGCTGGGTACATAACGAAATGAAGGCAGAAATAAAGGTGTTCTTTGAAACCAACGAGAACAAAGACACAACATACCAGAATCTCTGGGACACATTTAAAGCAGTGTGTAGAGGGAAATTTATAGCACTAAATGCCCACAAGAGAAAGCAGGAAAGATCTAAAATTGACACCCTAACATCACAATTAAAAGAACTAGAGAAGCAAGAGCAAACACATTCAAAAGCTAGCAGAAGGCAAGAAATAACTAAGATCAGAGAAGAACTGAAGGAGATAGAGACACAAAAAACCCTTCAAAAAATCCATGAATCCAGGAGGCGGTTTTTTGAAAAGATCAACAAAATTGATAGACCACTAGCAAGACTAATGAAGAAAAGAGAGAAGAATCAAATAGATGCAATAAAAAATGATAAAGGGGATATCACCACTGATCCCACAGAAATACAAACTACCATCAGAGAATACTATCAATAGCTCGACACAAATAAACTAAAAAATCTAGAAGAAATGGATAAATTCCTGGACACATACACCCTTCCAAGACTAAACCAAGAAGAAGTTGAATCCCTGAATAGACCAATAACAGGCTCTGAAATTGAGGCAATAATTAATAGCCTGCCAACCAAAAGAAGTCCAGGACCAGATAGATTCACAGCAGAATTCTACCAGAGGTACAAGGAGGAACTGGTACCATTCCTTCTGAAACTATTCCAATCAATAAAAAAAGAGGGAATCCTCCCTAACTCATTTTATGAGGCCAGCATCATCTTGATACCAAAGCCTGGCAGAGACACAACAAAAAGAGAATTTTAGACCAATATCCCTGATGAACATTGATGCAAAAATTCTCAATAAAATACTGGCAAACCGAATCCAGCAGCACATCAAAAAGCTTATCCACCATGATCAAGTGGGCTTCATCCCTGGGATGCATGGCTGGTTCAACATATGCAAATCAATAAACGTAATCCAGCATATAAACAGAACCAAAGACAAAAACCACATGATTATCTCAATAGATGCAGAAAAGGCCTTTGACAAAATTCAACAGCCCTTCATGCTAAAAACTCTCAATAAATTAGGTATTGATGCGACGTATCTCAAAATAATAAGAGCTATTTATGAAAAACCCACAGCCAATATCATACTGAATGGGCAAAAACTGGAAGCATTTCCTTTGAAAACTGGCACAAGACAGGGATGCCCTCTCTCACCACTCCTATTCAACATAGTGTTGGAAGTTCTGGCCAGGGCAATCAGTCAGGAGAAAGAAATAAAGGGTATTCAATTAGGAAAGAGGAAGTCAAATTGTCCCTGTTTGCAGATGACATGATTGTATACCTAGAAAACCCCATCGTCTCAGCCCAAAATCTCCTTAAGCTGATAAGCAACTTCAGCAAAGTCTCAGGTACAAAATCAATGTGCAAAAATCACAAGCATTCTTATACACCAATAACAGACAAACAGAGAGCCAAAACATGAGTGAACTCCAATTCGCAATTGCTTCAAAGAGAATAAAATACCTAGGAATCCAACGTATAAGGGATGTGAAGGACCTCTTCAAGGAGAACTACAAACCACTGCTCAATGAAATAAAAGAAGATACAAACAAATGGAAGAACATTCCATGCTCATGGATAGGAAGAATCAATACTGTGAAAATGGCCATACTGCCCAAGGTAATTTATAGATTCAATGCCATCCCCATCAAGCTACCAATTACTTTCTTCACAGAACTGGAAAAAAGTACTTTAAAGTTCATATGGAACCAAAAAATATTCCACATTGCAAAGACAATCCTAAGCCAAAGGAACAAAGCTGGAGGCATCATGCTACCTGACTTCAAACTATATTACAAGGCTACAGTAACCAAAACAGCATGGTACTGGTACCAAAACAGAGATATAGACCAACAGAACAGAACAGAGCCCTCAGAAATAATACTACACATCTAAAACCATCTGATCTTTGACAAACCTGACAAAAAAAAGAAATGGGGAAAGGATTCCCTATTTAATAAATGGTGCTGGGAAAACTGGCTAGCCACATGTAGAAAGCTGAAACTGGATCCCTTCCTTACACCTTATACAAAAATTAATTCAAGATGGATTAAAGACTTAAATGTTAGACCTAAAACCATAAAAACCCTAGAAGAAAACCTAGGCAATACCATTCAGGACATAGGCATGGGCAAGGACTTCATGACTAAACACCAAAAGCAATGGCAACAAAAGCCAAAATTGACAAATGGGACCTAATTAAACTAAAGAGCTTCTGCACAGCAAAAGAAACTACCATCAGAGTGAACAGGCAATCTACAGAATGGGAGAAAGTTTTTGCAATCTACCCATCTGACAAAGGGCTAATATCCAGAATCTACGAAGAACTCAAACAAATTTACAAGAAAAAAACAAACAACCCCATCACAAAGTGGACAAAGGATATGAACAGACACTTCTCAAAAGAAGACACTTATGCAGCCAACAGACACATGAAAAAATGCTCATCATCACTGGCCATCAGAGAAATGCAAATCAAAACCACAATGAGATACCATCTCACACCAGTTAGAATGGTGATTACTAAAAAGTCAGGAAACAACAGGTGCTGGAGAGGATGTGGAGAAATAGGAACACTTACACACGGTTGGTGGGAGTGTAAATTAGGTCAACCATCGTGGAAGACAGTGTGGCGATTCCTCAGGGATCTAGAACTAGAAATACCATTTGACCCAGCGATCCCATTACTGGGTATATACCCAAAGGATTATAAATCATGCTGCTATAAAGGCACATGCACACGTATGTTTATTGTGGCACTATTCACAATAGCAAAGACTTAGAACCAACCCAAATGTCCATCAATGACAGACTGAATTAAGAAAATGTGGCACATTTACACCATGGAATACTATGCAGCCATAAAAAAGGATGAGTTCATGTCCTTTGTAGGGACATGGATGAAGCTGGAAACCATCATTCTCAGCAAACTATTGCAAGAACAAAAAACCAAACACCGCATGTTCTCACTCATAGGTGGGAATTGAACCATGAGAATGCTTGGACACAGGAAGGGGAACATCACACACCGGGGCCTGTCGTGGGGTGCAGGGAGTGGGGAGGGAAAGCATTAGGAGATATACCTAATGTAAACGACGAGTTAATGGGTGCAGCATACCAACATGGCACATGTATACATATGTAACAAACCTGCATGTTGTGCACATGTACCCTAAAACTTAAAGTATAAAAAAAAAAAAAAGAACTGATACAGCCAAAAAGGTCACTGGCAAGTGGTCCATAAGAGGACAGTGGGGTAAGTAGACTCCTGGAGGCAACCTGAAGTTGGGAACTGGTGCAGTTGAGAGCCGGTACAACCTCGTCCTTGAAAAAGAACCAAGGAGCGGTAGCCAAAGAGGAATGCCGTGGGTCAGCACCAGGTCCGCAAGCCCCTGGCAGAGGCATGGAGGTCAGTGTCAGCACATCAGGGACAGAGTAGGAGCAGGATCCAGTTGAGGACACGCTGAAAAAGCCCTGAGTGGTTTTAAAAACTTTCTCGTGTGCTTGCAGCTCTCAGGGAATCCATCGGGCTGTTGGCAATTTTTATGCCAGCCAAAGAGACGTCACAGGAATAGTGCAGGGACTAATCTCCGACTGGCTCTCGCTCCATTGGGCACAAGCAGCCCACTGACATTGCTGAGATGTATGTGCTGCTCCGTGCTGACCAAGGCAGGGCCGCCTGAAGCAAAATTCATGGACAGAATCAATGGGATTTAGATGCCCAAATTGCTCAATTGCAGCCAAATCCATCAACCTCAACGCTGTTGTATTTCAAGAAAAATGGAGGCTCCAGGCAGCAAGTTGGTGAAATTCATCTGACCCCTTTTTGTCTCTAGCTAGAGTTCCTGCTCCTTATCAATGATAACAAATGTCCCTGCAGTGGTGCAGTTTGTTCTGTTCGTCTACAGAGCACCTTGCCTGTCACCTTCTGTTTGGCCACAACAGGGCTACACTATGGTCAAGGATTTGGTCTTTGGAGCCAGACAATGCTGGGCTGAAATCTCAACTCCACTCCTTACTCACTCTACACCTTGAATGAGTCTTACTCAAAAGTAAGCCTTGGTTCCCTCATCTGAAAAATTGGTATTATAACTGCAAGTGCTCCTGCGGCCATGAATTAAATGAGATAAGGCAATGAGGGCTTAGTACAGTGCCTGATAGAGGGTAATCACTAAAGAAAGGCTGAAGAGTGCTATTAATGAATCATCCCATGGGATAGAAAGGACAGTCACTATTCTCTTTATGAAACCAATGCAGATTTGGCATTTAGAACTTGGGGACTTTTCTAGAATTGCCTCTTGATACAGGGCCAGAGCTAGTTCTTAAACCCTATTCCCCTGATTGACCATCAATATTATTCCCACTCCACTCTTCAGGATTTGGCTTTGTGATTGGCTTGTTATTGAGCATTGATGAGTGGGTATGCCAACACTAACACAACCACAAAGGCTCTCTATAAGGAGCTTATGCTACGATAAAATATATCATTCAATGTGGCAGTTGCAGAATGCATCATTATTCACTGGCTTAGGTCTCCAGCAGTCTCCTACCCCTCACTGAATTCAGTGAGGTGCCAGGCCCCACCCACAAAGTCATTCCTCTAAATACACTACCAGGGGCAATGAGGGTGTGGAAGGGGGGAATTTGCTTCACATTGTCTGGGAGCCATCGTGGTGGCCAGGTGATCTCTTCCAGGGCAAGGCGAGGGAAAGAAAGCCCACTGGTGCCTCTGACCACTGAAGGGCCAGGAAAGCTCCTACGACAAAAGCCAGGTACAAGAATTGCCTAGATGAACCACATCCATGACCAAAGCTGGTTCTTGGATCAGAGCAAAACTCTTGGCTCAAAACCCAGTCTCTTTCACACTCAGTGAAGGGAACTGAGTGCTCACCAAGATAGGGCGACATAAGGGCCTCCTTCCCCCAATCACCTCCCTTGCTAGCCTCCCACTCATGCTTATTCATCCACACTTAGTCCCTTCAATTGGAATTCAGTTGGGATTATATCTTGAAGGAACGGCTGAAATGTGAATGTCTAGCCTAGACTCTAAGCCTGTGGCTTCTCAGGCTTATTTTGGGGTCCATGACATGTTTGCAAACACAACGATTTTGGTGGCATACACGTGGACGAAAGGGAACATCCAGGTTCTTTTGATTGTTTGTTGGCTTGAAAAGTATATTTCAGGATGTTGTAAAAAAATGCCAGCTACTGTACTGTTCAGTTGGTTGCTCTTTAATAGAAGAATGCTCATGAAACAAATATTTCACATGCCCTCATACATATATAGATATGAGTCTGAGTGAGGCGAGAAAATTTCTGAGTGAGGCATGTGAAATTTTTTATATCTATATTCCCATATATATATATATATGTGAGTCTGAGTGAGGCGGGAAAGCACTGGGAAATTCTGAGCAGGGGAGTAGCATGATCAGACGTAAAGATTTAAACAATCACTTTCACTTCTGTGTTGTGGACAGAATATATATATATATATATATATATATATATAAAAGAGCATATAAAAATATATATTTATAATGGGGGGACATCAGCTTGCCTTTAAATCTCACAAGTAGTCTGTCCTGCACTCCTTCTCACGCTCTCTCAGTTCAACCTCCATCTCACAGACATCACGGTAACACAGCAGCAAGCCCTTAAACGCTCTGTGCTACAGCAGCTAAGAGGCTATGTTTTTTTTTTCCAGCTTTTATTCTCGCCTCCTTTCTCCCCCATCCTCTTCCTCTAACATGAGCATGGTGGGCGAGAAGAAAGTCAAGGTGAGTTAGAAAAACCACACGTCTCATCACCTGTAACACCGCTTAGTAGTTGGCATCCTGGTGTGAATACCTGCCCTTCCACCCTCGTCTAGCAGGAAAACGCCCCCATCAGTACTGACTGGGGTGGACAGGGGAGAGGAAACAGCTGGAGAACACGTGGAGGAGAAGGAACGGAGACAGAGGCACCTGCTGCCCACTGCCTGGGGACCAGTCCTGCTAGTCTGCACCCTTGGTCTTTAATTATGTGATCTGGGACTCTCTAAAGCACCCCAGGAGGAAGAGCCTTGAAAGGATCCTCCATATGTATTTGTGGATAAAAACTTTTTTTTTTGGCATGAAGAATCGCAACCTTTATCAACCTGGGTGGGATGAACAGCACTGAGGTATGAACTGAAAAGAGAAAATTTTATTTATAAAAGCTTTTCTGTTAATGGATTTTTTGTTTTGTTTGAAAACATTCAACTTTTTTTCATTCAGTAAGTAATTATTAAGAGCCCTTTGCATCCTAGTTATTGCAAAGAAAGTTTTTGACATTTGAAGAAAGTCATTTTCTAGTTGTAGGAACAGAAAACAAACAAGTATATATAACATTAATATACAATATTTAGTATTATAATATTTATAATATCTTTCTATATATTTTTTTGAGATGGAGTCATGATCTATCACCCATGCTGGAGTACAGTGGCATGATCTCCGCTCACTGCAACCTCTGCCTCCCAGGTTCAAGCAATTCTCCTGCCTCAGCCTCCCCAGTACTGGGATTACAGACATGCACCACCATGTCCGGCTAATTTTTGTATTTTTAGTAGAGACAGGGTTTCACCATGTTGACCAGGCTGGTCTTGAACTCCTGACCTCAGGTGATCCACCCGCCTTGGCCTCCCAAAGTGCTGGGATTACAGGTGTGAGCCACCACACCTGGCCAATAATATCAATATTTTTAAATACTAAATATTATATGTATAATGTTAATTTGCCAGGTAATAATAAATGGTAAAATCAGTCAATCAAACAGGGTAAACATTCAGAGCATTGCTCTCCAATAGAACTGGCTGAGTTGAGAGAAATGTTCTATGATCCACACTGTTCACATTAACAACTAGCCACATGCCATGCAGTGGTAGGCTGGAGCCAGTAGTTTAAATCTGATAAATTTTTCCAGCCAGTTGGTAAACGCAGCCATCTTTGAAATTAGCTATGGTGTGAGTAGTTACACCGTGGGAACTGGCAAGTGCTACAAATTAGAACTCTGCTCTTTCCCATTAGAGAGCCAGTTGCTAAATACTGATCAGCACACCACTGTGTGTGTGGTCAGTGGCCACCTGAAATGTGGCTACTGCAACGGAAGAACTGTGTTTTGAAGTTTGATTTTAATTAATTTTAATGGAAGCAGCCACACATGGCTAGTGAGTACTTCATGGACAGTGCAGATCTAGAGAATGAGGCCAGTGGAAGACTGTATGATCCTGTGGGTACAAAATTCCAGGACTGGCAAAACTGACCTATGGAGACGTGGAGGGTGTTCCTTGATTATGAAGGGGCCCCAGGGAGCTTCCGAGGGTGACTGGAACACTCTGTGTCTTGATGAGCGGTCGATGAAACTGATTACATGGGGCACTTAAGATCTACGTCTTTCACGTGTGTGCCTGTGTATACATGCACATATACACGCGTGTATATATATATATATATACCCACACACACACACTCATACACACCATTGAAACTGATTACATGGGGCACTTAAGATCTACGTCTTTCACGTGTGTGCCTGTGTATACATGCACATATACATGCGTGTATATATATATATATATATATATACCCACACACACACACTCATACACACCATTGAAACTGATTACATGGGGCACTTAAGATCTATGCCTTTCACGTGTGTGCCTGTGTATACATGCACATATACATGCAGGCATACACACACACGCACACAATTTATATGTATAAAAGACTATACTGAAGGCCAGAGAGAGACCAAAGTAGCTCATTTTGGGGCAGTTGGTGTAAAATTGCTAAGAATGGTTAGCGTGTTAGATTATGGCCAAGTTCTTCATTTCAGGGCTAGAACAACATAGTGAAGTTGGTCGGGGAAGAGGGTGAGCAAATGCCAGCTAAACAGTTGCTTGAAGGGGCTGATTAGAACAAGGAGGATGGGTGAGGAAGAGCAGGAAGCAAACTTCACTGAGCTCCCTGGAACCAGACGCCGGCGGGGCACTCTGCCATAGCATAGCAGGGAGCTATTGAGTGAGCGATACCACGCAAGATCTGCGCACAGCCAATCACTCCAGAAAGTGCCCTGGCCGGTGGCTGGGTTTCCGGAATACCCTGGCACCCCTTTCTCCACTTTGGCTCTCAAATGGGCTGAGCTAGTAAGTTTCTAGAACAGAGTAGCAATTTACAGCCTTAGAATCATTACGATTTCCTGACATTGTTTCTTTCTTGGATTTCACACTAGTACTAGCACTAAAAGTGCTGAGTTGTGTGTGTGTGTGTGTGTGTTTGCATGCACACATGTGTAGAAGCATCTAAAAACACATTCTTAAAGAGATGCATTTCTTTCCGCAGCTGTTGCAAATTCTCTACCAAGATTCGGTTCAGGTGACATTGGCAATGAGACACAATGGTCACCAGAACTTCCCCGGACTGCCCAAGCGCTGAGAGGCTATGCCTGTCAAAATCTCTCCTCCCACAGGGTAATTTGCTTGTCACTGTTTCTTCAACGATGGTGAGAATATAAAAAGGCAAGTGAAAAATAAAGAGAAAAGGCATGTTGTCAAGGAAACAGCATTTCTCCAGAAGCAGTAAGTATTTTCAAAGTCTTAGTTACCCACACTTTCCACAGGGCAGGGCTTTGAAAAAGTCCCTGAGGCTAACTGAGAAGGAGGGTCTGCTGGGTGGGATGGTCCTTTGCCTCTTAGCTTGTAGACTCTCCTCGGGCTAATTTCCTCCCAATCCATTTTCATTCCTGTGCCCAGTTTTGTGTGTTCCCTTAATTACTTTTCCTATTATTGAGAAAGGGTAGATTCCCCCAGCTCTTGCCTCACTCACTACATGTCCATCTTGGAGATAGAACGTCTGGAGAATGCTGTCACTTCTCAAAGTTAAAGTCACCAAGGGCTCTGAATAAAGATGGTAACGATCTTCAAAACAGTAATACTTCGATGTAAGACTGAAAATGCAACAACCCAATGTGCCTACGAACGTGTCCCCACCCAGCCAAGCAGACTGTGTTCTAGGTCCAGAAGGTGTCGCCGAGTAGACTACAAAGCTTTGGCTCTGTCTCTGTGAATTATTGCATTGTCACATTTCTAAAATAAAATGAACACACAACATGTCAGTCCCCATCTCCTAAATATGAATGGAAATCTCCGACTATCCAGGGAGAAGCCATTTTTTATGGACTCTACATCTCAAAGTCTGACTTTGAAGCGTTACGTGCTGTAAACATGACATACATCTGCCGCAAAAGGAAAAGTGGATGCAAATCAGAGGAGGAGGAAGAAGGGAAAGGTGCTTTGCTGTCCCTCAGAAACCTCCACGCCCCCCGTCAGCTCAATATTTGCATCCAGTGGGATGGCTGGAAGGGGGAGGAGCAATCCACTTAATGCGTCATCTTAGTACAGCCTGAGACTGGAGGTTCATTGCATCCCAGAGCAGGGTTTCTCAGCCTCGGCACTACTGACACTGGGGATGGATGAATCTTTGCTGTGGGGGGCTGTCCTGTGTTTTTTGGGGTGTTTTGCAGTATCCTGGCCTCCACCTACTAGATGACAGTAGCACCCCCACTCCCCAGTAGTGGCAACCAAAAATGTCTCCAGACACTGCCACATTCCCTTGGGCAAGGGTTAGGGGAAATATCCCCTCCAAATTAAGAACCACTTAAGAGTTAAATGGGAGGCCGGCTGTGGTGGCTCACGCCTGTAATCCCAGCACTTTGGGAGGCCGAGGTGGGTGAATCACCTGAGGTCAGGAGTTCAAGACCAGCCTGGCCAACATGGTGAAACCCTGTCTGTAATAAAAATACAAAAAGTAGCTGGGTGTGGTGGCAGTTGCCTGCAATCCCAGCTACTCGGGAGGCTGAGGCAGGAGAATTGCTTGAACCTGCGAGGCGGAGGTTGCAGTGAGCAGAGATCACACTACTGCACTCCAGCCTGGGCAACAGAGCGGGAATTTGTTTCAAAATAATAAAAAAAGGGAGCCTTAGTTCAATATTGCTCTTGAAGGCTGAGTCCCTTTCCCAGCATCATTTCAGATGGGCAGCAGGCTCTGCTCACACTTTTTGAAGACATTTTTATTTTTGTGAAAGCCTGTTTCTTGGGGCGCTCACCTCTAGCTGCTAAGAAAACCAACCAACCAACCTTCCTTCCTTCCTTTGCTCCTTCCTTCCTTCCCTCCTTCCCTCCCTGCCTCTTTTTTTGAGGCAGGGTCTCACTCTGTCACCCAGGCTGGAGTTCACAGGCATGATCACAGCTCACTGCAGCCTCGAACTCCTGGGATCAAGCGATCCTCCTGCCTCAGCCTCCCAAGTAGCTGGGACTACAGGCATGCACTACCATGTTTAGCTAGTTTTTAAAATTTTATATAGAGGTGGAGTCTCAGTATGTTGCCCAGGCTGGTCATGAACTCCTGGGCTCAAGCAATCTTCCCGCCTTGGCCTCCCAAAGTGCTGAGATTACAGGCATGAGTCGCCACGCTGCCAAAAAGTCTTTCTTTAGTTCAACTGAACTCTTCTTCCTAGGAATGTTTCCCCACAGCTGTTTCCCTTCCTGCATAATGGCCCTTTTAATATGTGAGGACGGCCATTCTATCTCCCACTAGAAGAGACATAACAATGAAAAGTAAGATGTTTATAGGAGGCAGAAGTCTTGGAGAGAGATTCGGCCAGAACACAGAAATGTACATATCATCATATACGGAACATGGAAGGTCCCAGAGATTGCACCTGCCTATGATATCAACGTGCTCCTAGAAAATCCACAGTGCCCGCTGGACACCTGCTACCCTCCTTCCTCTCACTGCAGATCTTCCCTAGAGCTGCAGGGGGCCCTTCCTCCCCCACGTTTCATTCTGCTCCATTCCAAGTTCAAAACCTTGGCCATTTCTGTGATCTGATAAAACCCCTCACTGCTTTTCAAGATGAAAGCAACTTAGAATGTTGTCCCCTTAGTGTCTTTCCATTTTAAAGGGAATTACTTGAGACCAGTGATAGCTTCATCCTCGTGCACTGGCAAACATATAACAACAGCTCTCTGATGGGTGGGAAAACCAAAGCCCGGCTTTATGTTGTTTGCTAGTTTCCATGGTGCAAATGCTCTTCAGTCTAAGCTACTGCAGGGGGATTCTGAACTGCAGTTGGAAGAGATTGGAGGAGCATATCTGTAGTATTTTTACCGTTTAGATACAATAAACATGAATGAACTCAAGAGCATAGATCACAGCAATGTAGAGTGTAATCACTGGGAAGCGATGAGCTTTGAGGGTTTATTATCTTTGTTTTTAATGTTTAAATCTATTTATGATTAAATATATTAATTTTGTTTATATAATTTGTATTATATAGAAGTGCAGTGACAATGAAATACGTTGTACTTGTATATAATACAATCTCTAACGATGGCTATGTTTCACAACCCCCTCACTCCATTCCTGGACAATTTCCCACGGGCCTCTGAAGAGCCAGTTCTACAGATGTCCATACACCATTGCTTTGGTTCACAGAAATGTATTCAACAAACACCTGTACAAAGTTTGCTATTGGCCAGGCTCTGCTGTAAACACTTTATCCCAATCCTTATAGCAACTGCATTTTACAAGCAGGGATACTGAGGCACAGAGAGGGAGGAAACAACCACCACAGAGGTATCGAATGGTGGAGCAAGAAGATGAACCCAGAAAACCAGGTGGTGTGCTGGCAGTAACCATGCAGTGTGGAGAATCTTCTGGAGCCCTGGAGCCCCTCAGTGACTCACAAATGATTACCCAGGGGCTCCATGGCCCCTTCGGCTGCTTGTCTTGTGCCTCTTGAGCAAGCTTCTTCCTCCACCCTCCCCTCCTCTCCCCTCTCCACCCCTCCCCCTCCCCCTCCTCCTCTCCCCTTTCCCTCCCCCCTCCTCCCCTCTCCTCCCCTCCCCCCTCCTCCCCTCTCCTCCCCTCCCCCTTCCTCCACTCCCCTCACCTCCCCCTCTCTCTTTCTTTCTCTCTCTCTTTCTTGTTTTGAGACAGGGTCTTGCTCTGTTGCCCAGGCTGGAGTGCAGTGGCATAATCACAGCTCACTGCAACCCCAAACTCCTGGACTCAAGCAATCGCCCCACCTCAGCCTCCCAAGCAGCTGGGACTACAGGTGTGTGCTACCATGCCCAGCTAATTTTTTAATTTCATCTTTATTTTTAGCAGAGATGGGGTCTTGCTATATTGCCCAGACTGGTCTCCAACTCCTGCCCAGTACTGCTGGGCTCAAGCGATCCTCCTGCCTCAGCCTCCCAAAGCACTGGAATTATAAGCATGAGTCACCATGCCTGGCCAAGCAAGCATTCTTTATTTTATTTTTGGCTCTGCACCCAGGCCCTGTTCACATACACACCCATTTGCCCACTCACCCAGGGATGTGCTGAACTCTTGCTCTTTGCAGGGCTTGGTGCTGGGAGATAAGCATTGTGGGAGATTCATGGGTGGGAGGAGAGAGGGGACTCAGTGGCTGGCTCAAGGTGTGAAGCTGGGGCTTTGGGAAGAGGGTGCTTGATACTGAAGAAGAAATGGATAAATTTCTGGACACATACACCCTCCCGAGACTAAACCACGAAGAAGTCGAATCCCTGAATAGACTAATACGTTCTGAAATTGAGGCAGTAATTAATAGCCTACCAACCAAAAAAAGCCCAGAACCAGATGAATTCACAGTCGAATTCTACCAGAGGTACAAAGAAGAGCTGGTACCATTTCTTCTGAAATTATTCCAAACAATAGAAAAAGAGGGACTTTTCCCTAACTCATTTTATGAGGCCAGCATCATCCTGATACCCAAACCTGACAGAGACGCAACGACAACAACAAAAATTCAGGTCAATATCCCTGATGAACATCGATACAAAAATCATCAATAAAATACTGGCAAACCGAATCCAGTTATTCAGTTATTTCTGAATAACTCCTGTATCACTACTCCCCTACTTAGAATTCCCCAGTGCTTTCGTCCTCACTCAGGTGAGCACATCGAAAAGCTTATCCACCACGATCAACTCGGCTTCATCCCTGGGATGCAAGGCTGGTTCAACATATGCAAATCAATAAACGTAATCCATCACACAGACAGAACCAACGACAAAAACCACATGATTATCTCAAAAGATGCAGAAAAGGCCTTCGATAAAATTCAACACCCCTTCATGCTAAAAACTCTCAATAAACTAGGCATTAATGGAACGTATCTCAAAATAATATGAGCTATTTATGACAGACCAACAGCCAATATCACACTGAATGGGCAAAAGCATTCCCTTTGAAACCCAACACTGAAGAAGCAGAAGAATGAGACAAATGGCCCTCATGTGTGTACCTTCCACATGCTCCAGGGTTCTGCAAAGGCTTCTCGGCAGCTTTGCAAGGGCTAGTGCGGTCTTACATTCATTTCCTCATGAGGAAATAGGGGCTCCACCAGGTCAAGCAGAGTGCCTCCAGTGCCGCAGCTGGGAAGCCAGGGACCACCAAGCCCCCCTCCCCTTCCTCTGAAGGAGGCCAAGGCAGTTCAGCACAGTGCCGCATCTGGCACCAAACCATGGATGTCAAGTTAAGGCTCTGAGCTTCCCTTTTTGGGAAGGCAGGATTCAGAATCTGCTCCAGAATCCGACGGCTAGGGTGGGACCTGCGCTTTGACACTCACTCCCTGTACGGCTTGGAGCCGTGAACTGCACACTGCTAGGCCTCAGCTTTCTCATCCGCACGGCAGGGGGTAACAAGCGTGCTTATGGCGATGAGGCAGATTCTAGAAGATGATGGTGGAAAAGCACTTGTCTGGGGGCCTGGGACAGGCAAGCACCCTGGAAGGTTTCCTGCACTCTGGACAGCAGAGGGGTGAAGAGCCGTGGCCCCAAAGCCGTCCGGCCTGGTGGACGTCCTGTCCCCATTCCTGGCATATGTGCAACCTTGGACACACTTCACGATCCTCCAGTGCCTTGTTTTCTACATTGCGTAAAAATCGTTAAGGTTGTTGAAAGGATTAAATGACCTAAGGCACACTGAGTGTCTGAGTCACAGCTAGCACCCGTGCACCCTTATAAGGTGTCACCTGCCGCTGCCCTTACTAGGCTGGTGGAAATACAGGCCCGACTCTGGCAATGATACATTCAGGCATCTGGATGTTTCATCACAATAAAAGCAGAACTGACCACACACAGGCCTGGACTCCACGAGCAACTCACATGCACCTGTTCATTCGTGTCTTCAGTTCACATTCATTAATCACCTACTATAAGCCAGGAAGCGTGCAAGATGCTGGGAACAGTGCAAGGAGCTGGACCCTGTGAGGAGCTGGGAGACGACATAGGCTCCGTCCCCACCCTCTCTGAGCTGACAAGGAAAATGTATTCACAAGCCCTTTCCAAGCGGCCGAATCCTTTCTGGTGAATGATGGGCTGGAAGATGATGTATGACTTTGTCCTCTTCCTGCTCAGACAATTTGTAAGCAGTGCAGCAAGGCTTCCCCTCCAATGCTCTGTGTCCCCCTCACACCAGCCTGGCCCAGGAGGAGGCTGTTCAGGTCTCACAGTCACACTCCTGATTGGGGTGATAAATCTGTACCCTAAATGCTAGTAAGTGGGAAGCTCGGGAATTCCCAAAATTCAGCTCTGACGCGGTCCTCACAGAGGACAGCCGTTCTTTCCCTTCAGCCACAAGAAGGCCCCAGGGTGCTGCAGCAACTGGGACTGCAGCCTCAGAAAAGGGGGTGTAGCCAGATGCCCCAGCTCCCGCATGGGCTGGCTCCGCCGGGGACTGGATGCTGTCACTAACTTGCAACCCTCCAGTAGCTGGCGGAGACCTCTGATGTAGATCTGTAACTATCTCAGACTTTGGGTGCAAGCTTACTGGCTTATTGCTGTCTACTTTAGCTTAAGAAATACAGAGGTTTTAGATTCCACGAAGAAGGTCCATGCAGAATAATCACAGAAGCCAAATGTATCAAATTGACTGGGCCCTACTGTCCATGAATTCAAGGAGAAAAGTCAAAGAGGAGATTTTTTCTTTCTTTGTTGCCCAAGCTGGAGTGCAGTGGCACAATCATATCTCACTGCAGCCTTGAACTCCTGGCCTCAAACAATCTTTGCACCTCAGCTTCCAGAGTAGCTGGGACCACAGACACACACCACCCAAGTCCAGCTAATTTTTAAAAATTTTTGTAGAGATGTGGTCCCACTACATCGCCCAGGCTGGTCTCAAACTCCTGGGCTCAAGCAATCTTCCCACATTAGACTCCCCAAGTGCTGAGATTACAGGCATGAGCCATCATGCCTGGGCAAAAAGGAGACTTTTCCCCCCATGATTTACTGGCAGAATTTTCCTCATTACTGAAAGAATCATTTTCATGTGGAGGCACTGTTTTAAGCACTCAATCTATATTAATTCTTACTGTTCTCACAATACTCACATGAGATGGATACTATTATCATCACCACCATTCCCATTATCTGGAAGAGGAAACTGAGCTCAGGGAAGTTAAGAAGTTTGCTTAAGGTCACATTGCAAATAAGCAGCAGAGCTGGGGCCCGGGTCCACCTTGGCTGGGGGTCAGCAGATAACTCCTCTAAAGCGCCAGATAGTAAATGGTTTTGATTTCTTGGGCCATGCAGTCTCTTGCAACTGCTCAACTCTGCCACTGGAGTGTGAAGGCAGCCGGGGCCAAAATATAAACAAACGAACATGACTGGACTGGGCTCTGATAAAACTTTATCAATGGACCCTGCAATGTGAATTTGTATGATTTGCACTTGTCACAAAATACTTTTTTTTCCCCCAGTGGTTTTAAAATATAAAACCTACAGCCCATCTCCCTGGCTGTGCGAAAGCAGCTGACTCGCCAGACCAGGCCTGTAGGCTGTAGTTTGCCAACCCCTACTCTTTTTTTTTCTTAACTTTTAAGTTTAGGGGTACAAGTGCAGGTTTGTTACATAGGTAAACTTGTGTCATGAGGGTTTGTTGTACAGAATATTTCATCACCCAGGTATCGAGCCTAGTATCCATTAGTTGTTTTTCCTGATCCTTTCCCTCCTCGCACCCTTCACCCTCTGAAAGGCCCCAGTGTCTGCTGCTCCCCTCTAGGTATGTTCTCATCATTTAGCACCCACTTATAAGTGAGAACATGCAGTATTTGGTTTTCTGTTCCTGCACTAGTTTGCTAAGGATAACGGGCTCCAGCTCCATCCATGTCCTTGCAAAGGACATGATGTTGTTCTTGCCAGCCCCTACTCTTAGGCCACCTACATGTATGTAGATCCTGGATGATTTGGTTTGACTTGTCCAGCATTGTCATAGGCCAGCCTTATGAGGTCTCTCTCTTCTTAACTTTTTATTATGAAAATTCGCAAATGCACAGAAAGGTGGCGAGAACAGTACCATACATCCTTAATATACTGGCCCCCAACCATGACAGGCAGGCGCTGTTGTGAGATCTCTTGGCATAAGTCGTTGAGTGCTGGATAGACAGGATTAAATGAGCAGATGCGTCTGAGTCCTTGTAGCATCTATCTGGTGTGCAAATAATTCAGGAGGCTTACGTGCCTTTGCTGTAACTCCGGTAATGTGGCACTGAGAGTGCTTGAAGCCAGAGGCCTTGTCTTTTCACCTTTCAGTGAGCTATAAGATGGGACAGGTGTCATCTTAAAAGAACAAAATGCTTAAGTACTTTACCAGTTCAATTAGAAGCAGAGGCTGGGTAGGGTTTAAATACTCTCCACTCTACTCATTGGGATAAAGAGAAAGTCCGGGATAAGAGTCCAGCCAATGAAATTTCTAGTGTTCTTTGGGCCAACTCACAGGGAAGGAATTCCTCCCTGAAAGGAGGCCACCCTGACTTCCACTCCTTTGCTCAGCCTTGATGGCCTCCTGACGTTAAGAGGTGGAAGTGAGCCTTTGCTAGTTTGCCACAATGATTATTTTGTTTAAGAACTATAAGTGCTTAGAGATTGAAAAAATAAAAAAAAAAAAACAACAATCAGTGTTTTTCAATAAACAGCTGATGGCTAAATTGAAGATGGAAATGCAGTCATAATCATCTCGAATGAGCATTCGTTACGCGTCTATCTGCATGTGGTATGGGCTTTAACGGAAATGATGCATTGACCTACTTTTTTCCAATAGAGATGCTTCACCTGTTTGGGTTTTGGCAGTTTGCAAACTGTTGCAACTTTAAAAATAAGTACTCATAGACTCAGGGACTTGAGCTTGTAGGACTATGGAATGGCTTGAAGTCCTAGTAAGAAAATGCCTTTGTCTTGTTATGCCATCATGTTCTTCTCTGGATAAACATATGTTCTTGCCCAATTTTCATCATGGAGAGACCAAGACCAAGTTTCATTCTACAGGGACTTATAATAAAAAGGTGCCTGCCCAGCTGGCCATGGTGGCTCACGCCTATAACCCCAGCACTTTGGGAGGCCAAGGTGGGCAGATCACTTAAGGTCAGGAGTTCGAGACCAACCTGGCCAATATGGTGAAACCCTGTCTCTACTAAAAAAATGCAAAAATTAGCCGCGTGTGATGGCGGGTGCCTATAATCCCAGCTACTCAGGAGGCTGAGGTAGGAGAATTGCTTGAACCTGAGAGGCGGAGTTTGCAGTGAGCCGAGATTGCACCACTGCACTCCAGCTTGGGCAACAGAGTGAGACTCTGTCTCAAACAATAACAACAACAACAAAACAAACAAACAAAATGGTGCCTGCCTATCAGAATATACTGTATTAGTTGCCTCAGTTCTTTATCCCATTCTGAGCCCTGAAAGGGGGTTTGCGGTGCCCTTCTGGTGGAGGTGGTGTCCAATTTCCCATCTCTGGGCTGAGCCATGGACTTATCTTTAGCTAATAGAACACCATGGAAATGATCCTTCTGCTTCCAAGCTTTGGCCTCATGCGGGGAAGGCCTCTGCTTGTTCTTTTCTTCTCTGCTATTGCTACAAGGAAGACATTCCCAGGCTAGCTTGGTGGCCCAGGATGAAGTTGAGATATTTACAGTGCAAAGTGCGTCTACCCAACTGACGTGTGAGTGAGTCCAGCCAAGATTCGCAGCAAGATTTAGCAGAATTCCCAGACCAGCCCACTCCAAATCGGCCAACCAGTTCCCTCTCCCAGGCAGCCTTCACAATGGAGAGAAATCATAAATGAATGTTGTTTTAGGCCACTGAGTTTTGGGGGTGGTCTGTTACACAGCAGTAGCTAACTAATACGTCAAGTCACTTTAAACTTTAGCAAACCACAAGCAGAAAGCTAATTTTTCTGGAAAAAATAATTGTGATATATTTTAAGTCCAAGTGAAAGTGAGGTTTTATTTTATGTACAGATTTGGTTTATGAGTATTTATGTGGATAATTGAGACTTTCCTACAGAACGTGGGAAGTATAATAAAATTCCTTGCTTAGGGAATATAGTAGGCAAATATAAATATCAAATGCTGCTCAAATCTAGCTGTGCAATACATTTATCTGAAGTTCCGTCACTTGGGCCCAACTGCCACAGATCAAACATTTACTGGCCAGGGGGTGAGGCCCAAGTATTTTCTGCAGAACTCCCTAAATGACTGCTTGTATTGTGCAGCTGAGGCTGAGAAACACTAGGCTCCATGATCTAAGATCTAAATAGTTAAAATGCAGTAGAGATTTTAGCAAATTCTGTGTTTTTTTTTTTCTTCTAACACTAAACGCATTTCCCAGTCCCCATCAATATCAGATCAGACAGGAGGCTTTTTTCTAGATGACTTTATGATGTAGACAGGAAATGCTCCACTTCCAGGCTGGAGGCAGCTGCAAGCCACGTGAGAAATGTTCTTTTCTTCACCCTTTCTCTCCCATTACAACCACCCGGAGTCATTAAGCTTCGTTCTGCGGCCTTGCTTTATTCTGCATTGCACAGGTTTTGAAATGTGACGATGTCTCCCCAGCCTTTCTCTCTGTACTGCCATGTGCACGCTGCAACCGTCTCCTCAGGTTGCCAGGAAGGATTCCGACTCCCAGGAGCTGCTGCATCCCCATCTTGTGGACACAGGCATCAGACATTGCTGTTTTCATTCCAAGCGAATTAATCCAATGGACAGCCTTTTTTGGTGGTGCCCTGCCAGTCACAGGTAACTCAGAGGAGAATGCAGGGATGATCAGAGACTGACTCTGAAGGGAAGTTTGCCCCTTGCTGCCTACCTGGAGGAAAGCAGGAACTCAGTTGCAAGCTCACGTCCTGGGGCCCAGAAGATGGCTTGATTCAATGTCTGGACAAAGTCACAGCAAAAGTCACTGGTAGGGCAGACATTTCTGTAGGTTCCTGAGCCACTGGTGGAAGTGGATGGGGGACAGTGAACCATCTACCTCCCTTGGTCAATCCCAACCCGGTCACTTGCTAGCTGTGGGGTCCTGGGCAGGCAGGGTGTCAGCTTCCTCATCTGTAAAAGGGGTGGCCCAGGGTCTACCTCGTACAGGATTGCTGGGAGGCTTCTGTGAAGTTACACACAGAACCCTGACGCCAGTGTTGCCATTATGTTCACTCTGCACAGATGAAGGGACCAGCAAATATTGAGATACATATTTGAAAGAACTGAAAAGAAATTCAAGGACAAAAGAGATGGGACTTGGCTGCCTGATTTCCCCTTTTCCTCTACTTGTTGTCCTTTCCTGAATAAAGTGGTCTTCAGTATAAAGTTAAACCTAAATTTTTTTATTGAGATATAATTCACATACCATGTAATTCACCATTTAAAAGCATATTAGTGTGAATTCATGTATTCACAAATTTGTGCAACCATCTCTATTATTTAATTCCAGAACATTTTTTATCACCCCAAGTGCAACCGCATGCCAGTTAGCGGTCCCTCCCCATTTCTTCCCCTACCAAAACCTGCAACTGCTAATCTGTTCTCTGGTTCTGAAGACTTGATTATTCGGGACATTTTATATAAATGAAATTATGTATAAATGGAATAGAAATAAGTACAGTATGTGACCTTTTATGTGTAAGCCTGAGTCATTTTATAGGAGAAAAAAGAAATTGCAGGTCCTAAATGCCTAAGAAATGACATTTCGAGTTGGGGGCGGGGTCTTACCTTCTGGCTGTAACCTGACCTCCCCACCTGCTAGTGGTGCTTGCATGGAATTCTGGAAATGGGGACCCTGGAGTTGAAGCCCTGCTGTGCTCCCACCCATAGCCCTTCTGCAGAATTGCTGCCACAACCTCACATCCCTGCCCCTGTTCCCTTCCACATGTAGCCTCGGTACTGGATTCTGTGCTCTGGGGGGAGAAGTCATTAGGTAAGTCATTGTCCCGGGCAAAGAAGTATTCCAAAGGGGGCACTGTCGGGAATGTCTGATAACTGGTCACATACAGAAAAACCGAGACACAGATGATTCCTGAGGCTTTACTCCAAGCTGCTGTTTTTAAGAAAGGGGCAGGTTGTTTCTGAGACATACTATGTGGTACCAATTTGTGCAGCTTGCCACTGTGAAGTTTTCAACAGACCACTGCTCAAAGGAGAGACATATTCATAATTCCAGAATTCATAACAAAAATAAGGGACTGCATGGAGTGGCACAAACGGGCTATATTGTAATTTCTTCTCCCGGGATGTCAGAATTTTCTCCACTTCAATGAACGTTCTCATCGGGCATTCTAATTACTATGACAAATATCAAAACATTACCTCTGTTGTTGCTGCAATCTTACTTATGGAAATGTGTCTGGATGTAAAACATGTTGTTCTGCTGCTTTGCTGCAAGATAAACTGTGTCTCTAGTGAAGCTGCCCCATCTGGCATTTGGCAAATGGTTTCTATGGACCAATGACACCCCTAGGTGTGATGTTTTTCTGGAGTTTCACAGTGTGTGCTAAAGGCAGTGAGGTCTTTGAGCAACAATCGAGGGAGCTGGGGTACTGCCTATCCAGGAACATAGACTTCCTGCAAATGGTGGGCCCAGCATGCTTGTGACTCCCCTCCTGAAGAAAACCTGCCAGACCAGAGGTTCTCAAAGTGCTCTCTGGACCAGCAGCATCTGCATCACCAGGGATTTCTTAAAAATGCAGATTCCCAGGTCTCACCCTAGACTTGCCAAACCAGATGCTCTGGGGTGGGACTCAGCAATCTGTGTTTCAGCCCTGGGCAGATTAAGCCCTTCAGAAGATGTGGATGTTTCCTCGAGTTTAAGAACCATGGTTCTAAAATTTTACAACAGGATGATTCATCCATGCCAGGAATTAGTGTAACAGGGACCCGAGATGACAGTAAGGTAGTTTGTTATCAAGAGCATCAGGCATTTTCAAGATAACATGGCCTGCAGTGGGTGACTGGTGATCCCCAAAAGATACGTCAACATCCTGGAAACTGTCAATGTGACCTTCTTTGGAGAAATGATTTTTGCAGATGTAAGTAAGTTGGGCATCCTGTGATGAGATCATCACAGACTTTCTAGGTGGGTCCTTAATCCAGTAACGACTGTCCTTATTGGAGACACAAAGAAGAGGCTGGGAGCAGAAGACACGTGAAGATGAAGACAGAGGCTGGAGTGAAGACGAAAACGGAGGCTGGAGTGAAGATGAAGATGGAGGCTGGAGTGATGCTGCCACAAGCCAAGGGATACCTAAAGCCAGAAAATGCCAGAAAAGGCAGCAGATCCTTCCCTAGATCCTCCAGAAGGAACCAACCCTGTAGTGTCTCACAGTCCTGGAGGCTAGAAGCCCCAAATCAACATTTCTATTGTTTTAAGCCACCACATTTTGGATAATTTGTTACAGTAGCTCCAGGAAATTAATGCACTGCCAGACTTCGTATATATGTGGGCTCCTGGTCATGTGAACCTCAAGAATGGCTACATCATCAGGGACCATTTTATAACTAACAGCGAATGAGATGAAAAACACTGTTCCCAGGGTCACTGTATGCAAAGGAGCCTGCACACCTGCTCTCAAATAAATCCAGGCTGAAGCTGACCCCCAGATGTTTGAGGTCCTTTGCCACAGAGTCCCCAACCCAGGTGTCAGCCCATAGAGCTTCCTGATCCCAACAGGGATATTATCTCCCCTTGGAATTCACAGCAATCATTAGCACAGCAAACATGATATAGAAAGGTCTGCCTTGATATCATCCAAGCTTCTGTCACCATGGTGGTCTTTCCCAACCACTCCATGCACACATGTTCCCTGGAAGGTAGGGAACAGATTGGACCTGGAGCCCCCTCAGGCTCCCAGTGCATAATGGCCTACTAAGGCTCCCTGGAGTTCTGCCATAAATAACTCTATTTCCCGTTGACTAACCTAATATTTCCCAATCTTGCATGGAAGAGGGTCTCTGACCCAGAACTGCTAGCGTCTCACAAGACAGGAAGGTTCTCTGGAACGCAGAGAGGTGGGGAGATTATACTGCTTGTTTATAATTGGCCAGACAGGTGAAAAGATGCATGGGGCTGCAGAGAGTGTCTTTAATCTTGTATTATCTCATGGTGTCAAACATCAATATAGAAACCCGAGTTATTATGTAGCCCAGAAGTTTGCAGGAGCACAGAGGCCCCCAACCCACTCCTGAACCATCTGTGTCAAGAGGCACTGGGTACGTGCAGGTGCCTCCTGCAGGACTTACCTGCAGGTCTCTTGGGGAAGCACCATGAGTGTGAGGAGTGGTTATTTCATCCGCGTAACCCTAAACTACCCCCAGACTACAGCCAGCCAGTGCGGTTTGATTTTCAGGGAACCGAGAAGACTGCTCTTCATACCTAACTAAATATTTCCAAATTTCCTACTTGAACATTGCTGGAAATTTGACTTCAGAATATCCTTTTTTGGTTAGCTTTTATTTTATTTATGTTATTCAACAAGCACTTATAGAGTGCTGACTTCAGGGCAGCCACCATCTACATACTTGGGATAGCAATTCATTCAGTCTTCCACATAGCCCTAGCGGGTAGGAATTAACATTATTCACATTTTCTAGATGAGAAGACTGAAGCACAGAGAAGTCAAGTGATTTGCCCAAGGTCACACAGCCAGGAAGTATTAAAGTCTGTATTACACCCAAGCAGTCTCACCCCAGGATCTGTGCACCCAAGCATGATGCTATGCAATGCTGCTTCTCAGTTACAGGCTGCCTCCCATTTTAATCCCCTTTAGCAAAGATAACTTCTTAAACTCCTATCTTATATATTCCTGTCTTTTTTCAGAGCTATGCCTAGGGCCAGGGGCAGAGCTTGACAACCTCCTTCCATTTGGTTCAGAAGAGGGAAGATCAAGATTCAGGTCATGGAGGTCATGGGCCATAACTGATTCTTTGAGCAGCAACTAGGGGCCATCTGTGCTTCCACCTCCCTAAATTAATGCCTTAAGATCTCTGTCAAAGAGACCAAACACACAAATACATCAGGAAGGAAAACAATGGCGAGAATTTAAAACATGAGTTGTCCACTGAGGGCGATTTTCCCCCAACTCCACCTGGAGGGGAATATGGCACTGCCTGGAGACATCTGGTTGTCACAGATCAAAGCGGGGATACTTCTGGAGTATCTGGAGACATCTGGTTGTCACAGATCGAAGAGGGGATACTTCTGGCATTTAGTGGACAGAGACCAGAGATGCTGGTAAACATCCTACAATACACAGGAGAGCACCCCACCACAAAGAGTCATTTGATTCAAAATATCAATAGTGCCAAGGTTGAGAAACCCTGATTCAAAGATTTCTTGCAACATGATCTATGAAAGAAGAGTGAAAGTACAGAAACCATGCATGGTTCAGGGCAGGGGTAGGCAGATTATAATGCATGGGCCAAAAGCAGCCTGCCGATTATGTGTGTAAATAAAGTTTTACTGGCACACAGCACATTCACTTTGAATGTATTGTCTAAGGCAGAGTTGAGTAGCTGCAAGAAAGGCCACCTGGCTTGCAAAGATGGAAATATTTACTATTTTGCTTTTTATACTAAGAAAAAGTGTGCAGATACCTGACGTAACAGCCCACCAAAACTCGAACACATTCCTCTTGCATAGTAAATTTGACTGAACGGAATCCAGTTATTCCCCATACATGCAGCTGCGTGTAGTTCCTGTATCAATGGGATTTGACTGGCTCTTTAGTGTGTATGTGATTGACCCATGCTGGTTTTATGAACTGGATTATTTCCTTACATCCTCTCCTCCACTGGCCTGTCCTGCATATTTTTCTCCCAAATTAGCAATGGTTGGAAAATTGGCTCCTACCAAGACCGAGAGGTAGCAGAGGAGACCACAGAAAAGCAGGAGATTAGCAAGGATGAAAAGATTCTTCTGCCACTGCCTGAGCTACAGAACCAAAGGGAAGTCAACTCAGCCACGCCGAAAACTGGTCTAGGAATAACAGGAAATTCAGAGGACACACAACAAATGCCTCTTTGCTGTCAGAGTTCACTGGTTGGAAATCGTCCATCATAAGCAAGACAGGATGGTAAGTCGACCAGCCACTTTCTCTGCCTCAGCAGCTGACCCTTCCAGTTCTTATCACCCCGCAAAAATGAAATGAGGGCCACCAGGTCCTGCCATCCACGCTCCACTCCGGCTTTTCAGAAGCTGGTCCACTTGGAACAGGAAACTTCAAATCAGTGGTGTTCAAATAGAGGTCATAAGGTATTTGGAAGCAGATTAGTGGGTGTCTTGAAGTCTTTTGTAAGTCATGAAGGAGAACAGAGAAGCATCAGTTTGTAACATAAAGCAAAAGCAAATATTGTTTTCAGAAACTGCATTTCAGATATAAATGTACACACATATGTGTATGTACTTATATAATATGTGTGCATTTATGTGTGTGTATATCCGTATGCATTTATATGTGGGTGTGTGTATATATACACACACGTGCATTTAAATGCACGTGTGTGTATATATACACACATAAATGCATATACACATTTATATACACATAAATGCATGTGTGTATATATATACACACACATAAATTGTTTTCAGAAACTGCATTTCAGATATAAATGTACACACATATGTGTATTTATATAATATGTCTGCATTTATGTGTGTGTATATATGTATGCATTTATATGTGGGTGTGTATATATACACACATAAATGCATATACACATTTATATACACATAAATGCATGTGTGTATATATATACACACACATAAATGCATATACACACACACACACACACACACACACACACACAATGCATACAAGCATACAAAAATGCATGTTGTGGCCAGGCATGGTGGCTCATGGCTGTAAAGCTGGGTGTATCTCTCGAGTTCAGGAGTTTGAGATCAGCCTGGGCAACATAGCAAAACCCTGTCTCTACCAAACATACAAAAAGTTAGCTGGGTGTGGTGGTGCATGCCTGTAGTCCCAGCTACTTGGGAGGTTGAGGTGGGAGGATCACCTGAACCCAGGAGGTTGAGGCTGCAGTGAGCCACTGCACTCCAGCCTGGGCAACAGAGTGAGATCCTGTCAAAAAAAAAAAAGCATGCTTTATGATATTACTTGTGTGCACTCACGCTTATATATATGATCTGAGTCATAAAGTAAAATGTGTCTCTGCGCATGATCAAAAAATGAGAAACCCTGCTTTAAATGCTATCTTTATTATCTGAAACACCAGAGCTCTTCTGGAAATGGCTTAGGCTGCCAAGACAGAATTAGGAAATCAGAGAGAAATGTTTCCATTTCCTCGTGTCATGAAAACATCGTAAATAATCCCTTTTGCTTCCCCTACAAGTCTGATGTAACTTCAACCAGGCGGTATGGTTGCTATGAGGGATGTGTTGAATTCTTTGTGTTTCTAAGACCTAAGAAACAAGAGAGTTAGAGAACTAGCAGGAAATGGAGAAGAAAGAAAGTCCAACGTTTCCCACATTGAGTCTCATTCATGATTTTTGTTAGAACCATGACGGATATACTGTTATTTAATATTTTAAACTAATTTTTTTAAAAGTTGTCTTAAGTAGTAATATCTGTACCATGACTCATTTGATGTGATAGTTTTTTCTTTTTTTCTAATACATATTCAACTAAATACATTATTATAAAAATAAAAAGGTTAATGTACCTTCTAACATTAGTGGTACACATGAGACATTTTGGGAAATTCTGACTTTGCCAAAGCCTCTCATGTTATTCTCCACCTTGGCAGTCAGAGATTGTTTGTTTGTTTGTTTGTTTTTTAGAGTAAATTTGGTCAGGCGCGGTGGCTCATGCCTGTAATCCCAGCACTTTGGGAGGCCGAGGCGGGCGGATCACCTGAGGTCGGGAGTTCCAGACCAACCTGACCAACATGGAGAAACCCGGTCTCTACTAAAAAAATACAAAATTAGCCGGGCGTGGTGGTGCATGCCTATAATCCCAGCTACTTGGGAGGCTGAGGCAGAAGAATCACTTGAACCCGGAAGGCAGAGGTTGTGGTGAGCCGAGATCGTGCCATTGCACTCCAGCCTGGGTGACAAGAGCAAAATTCTGTCTCAAAAAAAAAAAAAAAAAAGTAAATTTGGTCCCTTCCCCATAGCTTACTTGTGCTTTCAGGAGAAAGTCTAAGCCCCCTGCCCTCCCTGCACGCCCCTCACTAGGACTTCAGGCTACGCTTCTAACTCCCATCATCCTTGTCACCCCGGGGTTGGTGTTCCCTCTGGACCGCTAGCCCTGCACAGTTAACGCCTTCCCTCTGCTCAACATGCATTCACTGAAGCCAACACCTGCTGAGCTTCAGCACTGAGTCAGACATTGCGTCATCACCAGATACCTCTCTGCCTTCTACTCCCTATGGTGCCGGATTCCCCATCCCCTCCGAGTGATGTCCTTGCACACTGCATCACAGAGCACATGTTTATCATAGGTTCACATACCTGTATGACCGTCTGATTGATGCCCCTCTCCTCCACCGGACTATAAACCTCATGAGGGCGAGGAGCATCCTGGTGTAACACATGATGGGCACACATCAAATGTCTGTTGAATGAATGAATGAATAGATGGATGGACAGATGCTTGTGCCTGTTTTGCAGATGGGGAACGAGAATGCTGAGAAGAACAGAGGGCAGCTTGCTCCAGATGCAGCTGATCGGAAGCTGAGTATTAGAGCTCCAGTCTGGGCTCTTCATCCTGCTCCCTCCCCCATGCTCCATTCTTGCAGAAACCTTTCCCTGCTTCCTTTATCACTGCTGTGTTAAGATCCAAAATCTGGACCTGACCCCTGCTACTGAGAGATCGAGAGGCCAACTTGGAGCAGAATTGTTCCAATTCATGGACTAACAACAACAAACGGAATGAAAAGAAAACACAACGAAACAGCTCAGTTGGCTCACAATCATCCGTAACAATTGCTTATGATTAGTCATCTCATTAAAATATAAACCAATTTAATTCAGCCATTTAAGCAACAGCCCAAGACAGCCCAGCCATTATCATCAAAAACTCCATAATGCTCACCCTCTACAAGACATGACAATTTGGCATTTGTATTAAGAATATGAATTTCATGCTGGGATGGAGAAGATCTCTGGCAGCTGCCATTCTCCCATTGTTCCTGGGTGCCAATAGCATCTCTATTAATTTCCTAAACAAAGCAGGGAAGAAACCACCCCAACATACCCGGAGTCTGAGATGACGGCACATATAAATAGTTCAGAAGGAGGATTTTCTATCAAATTAGCAACATGTCTGATGCTTGCACTATGAACACCATGAGTTCCCAATTCCATGGGAGGTTTCAACAATTCCACTGTCCCTGCCTGACCTTCCAGCTGCCTCACATCTTCTGACCTTCACCTGAAAGCCCCTCTTCCTTATCATGTTGAAATCCTACTCCTTCCACAAGTGCTAGCTCAAAAGCTCGGCAAAGTCTTTATCAGGTACCAGGATGAAGAAATACCTCCCCTCAGCACATTTGCAGCTTTATCTCTTCCCCTATGTAGCCAAGTGTCAGGGCTCCAAACCTGAATGTCCAAGGGGACTAGGACAGGTCATATAAAGAAGTGTACCTGGCCAGGTGCGGTGGCTCACGCCTGTAATCCCAGCACTTTGGGAGGCCGAGGCGGGTGGATCACCTGACCCCAAGAGTTCAAGACCAGCCTGGGCAACATGGTGAAACCCTATCTCTACAAACAAAAAACAAAAATTAGCCAGGCATGGTGGCACGTACTCAGGAGGCAGAGGATGGAGTATGGCTTAAGCCCTGAAGGTTGAGGCTGCAGTGAGCTGGGATTGCACCACTACACTCCAGCCTGAGCTGCAGAAGAGACAGTGAGACCCTGTCTCCAAAGAAGAAAAAAGTGTAGCCCTCCAGGTGCAAGAAAGTCATGACCTGGTGGAACGATTGGGCTCCATTTGGCTCTAAGCAATCCATTATTCTCAGTTGCCATAGGTAGTCAGAAAGTTGAATTTTCAAATGAAAAGTTTAAATCTTGGCCATTAAATTGGTAAAATGTAAATTTTATATAAGCCAAACAAAGCATGCTTGCAGGTCAAACTGAGCCAATGGCTACAGTATTTCTTCCCTCTGTTCTAGGATTTTGCTGACTCTCCAGCGGTTCTCTTCAAGGACAACTTGGATCCCTGGGTCTGCAGCTCCCAGAGGGAGGTTGCGCTGGCTCCTTCTTTCCTGTGCTCTCCTCTTCACACATGCTGGCTAGTTCTCCATTGCAGCAGCGGCATCGCTGTCTCATTTCTGGGCCCTTCTCCCACTTTGACTTCCACCTCCCCACCCTGTTCTGTCTTTATTTAAAATTTAGATATATGGTTCTATATGGGTTTTTTTTGCATTAATTTTGATTTTTCAAAAACACATTATTTTCATGCAATGTTATCTTTACTCTGGAGTCTTTTGGAGGCCCCTTCAACCTCACACCCAGTGCTTCACTCGCCTTCCCTTATCCCCGGGCCTCTCCTCACCTGTGCACATCCTCCTTCCCACAGACACACCCTCATCACAGCCCTGCTGCGAGGCAATCAGCAACCGGCTAACTGAGCACCCGGTGCCGCAGAACCACAGCTGAGAGCCTAGCATGCATGTAGTCAGGTTCTGCACCTTAACGCGTGGCATGCTTACTGCCACCCTTGAGGGTGTTATTTTGGCCCTTGGGACCCTCACACCACACCCAAGCAGAGTCTCACTCCAGTGCTTGTGAGGGCAGGCCTGGGTTCAGGGTAGGATGAGACAGGAAATCCCAGGCAGGCCCTCACCACGTGCCTAGGAGAACAGATTGTGCTGGTGTCACCTGGGTGGACGCCTGGCTGTGGACAGTGCTGGGCATGTCGAGTGTGCTCATGAGTATCTCTCATGTGAATGAAGAAATGAAGAGGCCGGGTGTGGTGGCTCACGCCTGTAACCACAGCACTTTGGGAGGTCGAGGCAGGTGGATCACCTGAGGTGAGGAGTTTGAAACCAACCTGGCGAACATGGCGAAACCCCGTCTCTACTAAAAATACAAAAAATTAGCTGGGAGTGGTGGCGGGGGTCTTTAATCCCAGCTACTCGGGAGGCTGAGTCAGGAGAATGGCTTAAATCTGGGAGGCGGAGCTTGTAGTGAGCTGAGATGGCACCACGGCACTCCAACCTAGATGACAGAGCAAGACACTGTCTCAAAAAAAAAAAAAAAAAAAAGAAATGAAGAATGATCAGGATGATGAACAGCTTATCTATGTGGGTGTCTCCTTACCAGGGGTTTAAAGAAGGAGACATTTGGACAGAAGACACAGAACTCTGACACTGCTTATAGACCAACAAGCATGAGAGGGCGTCTCAAGGGACGTGATGGCAGAAAGCACCCCCAAGTCTCGGGAAAATGGGAAATTCCTCGTGCATTTACTCTCCTCCTTCTCTCCCCTCTCTGTGTCTGCTTCTGTCCTCCTCTCGCTCATCTCCATTCACTCACGGGCATGTACACCCCTCACTGTTGTCCCTAAGTGGTGCCTGAGGCCCTTATGCTCACACAGCCTTGCACGTCTGCTCTTCTCATCTGTGTTATATTTTGTATTCTATTTATTTTCTTCCTCCCTCCCTCCCTCCCTCTCTTTCTCTCTTTCTCTCTTTCTTTCTTTCTTTCTGACAGGGTCTTTCTATGCTGCTCAGGCTAGAGTGCAGTAGCATAATCATAACTCACTGAAGTCCCAAACTCCTGGACTTGAGAGGTCCTCCCGTCTCAGCCTCCTGAGTAGCTCAGACCACAGACATGTGCTACCATGTCTAGCTAATTATTTACTTATTTATTCATTTTTTATAGAGATGGGGGTCTCAATATTTTTCCCAGGCTGGTCTCAAACCATCCTCCTGGCCTCAAGTGATCCTCCTGCTTCAGCCTCCCAAAGTCCTGGGATTACAGGTGTGAGCCACCATGCTACATTCTATTTTCAAATGCCCTAAAAGGAGACAGGGTCAGCTCAGTCTGGGTGAGATCACCTGCTCCTGGTCCATCAGCTAAGGTCTGGGGACCTGGCTCATGCTGAATATCATCCACCCCCCACTAGGATGTGGGGAGGGCCAACTGTAGTGCATGCAGGGGAGAAAGGGATGCCCAAGGCAGTCCTTGCCGCGCTGGTGTACCAGTCCTGAAGAGTGTTACCCTTGGAAGCACCATTTAATGCATGGGCTCCCTTTGCTCATGAACGGTATTCTCCAAGGCTGATGGTGGAGGAAAGATCAAAGAAACTAATGACTCACAATGGAAGTGGAGAACTGTTGCCTGACGTGACATCAGGAGATTAGGTGTCTAGACAGAACTTAGCTTGGGGACACTGTTGGCCAATCACTAAACAGGGTTTCTGGTCTCCTCCCTTGTCTGTTGAAATACCTGTGTTATTTAGGGGAGGGCCAGCTGCTGGAAAAAGTAAATGCCAGAGTGTTGGTGGTTTAACATGATACAGGTTTATTTATGACTCACACATGAATCCAAGGTGGGCCCATGGCTGGAGGCTTGGTCTCCTGCACATGGCCATTCAACTCACATCTTGGAGTTTGCCCACTCCCTAGGACCTCGGTGTCCTCTGTATCTAGCCACAGATAAGGAGGGAGGGAGTAGGGAAGGCACACAAATGGGGCACAGAAGCAACACAGGCCAGCTCTGCTCACATTAGATGGACAAGAGCTGGTGTGTATCTCATGGCACACCGAGATGGGAGAGGAACGGGGAACACAGGCTCTAGCCAGGCAGGCCCTTCCAGGGACATGCTTCAATAAGAAAAGGGAAGCATGGGCTGGGCGTGGTGGGTCACACCTGTAATCTCAGCACTTTGGGAGGCCGAGGTGGGTGGATCACCTGAGGTCAGGAGTTCCAGACCAGCCTGGCCAACATGACGAAACCCCATCTCTACTAAAAATACAAAAATTAGCCAGGCAAGGTGGTGCATGCCTGTAATCCCAGCTACTCGGGAGGCTGAGGCAGGAGAATCACTTGAACCCAGGAGGCGGAGGTAGCAGTGAGCTGA